>NW_024349801.1:22463006-22760972 GCF_902729225.1 Pteropus medius | reverse complement strand
TTCCTTTTTTTTTTTTTTTTTGCCTCCGTAGGTTAGGATCTGTAAATTTGTCTTTGAGGTTCCAGTATAAACTAAGACCCTTCTCAAAAAATGCTCATTCTCACTCAAAAGCTGTATTCCGTTCCAATATGGCAAACCCACATAAATATTATAAAAGAATAGTCCATTAACATTAATAAAAAGAAATTTTTATCTAAATATCTTCCTAAGTTATTCCTTAGTTGAAAGTTTTCCTTAACTGACAGCCAGCCAGATGAATACCAAGTAAGAGGGTTATTATGTTCAGATTGCCAAAGATTAAATACCAAGGGATGCTAATGCTACACGCCTGCTTGTAATTTTTATTTTACAAATAGCAAAATGACTACTGAAGTTTTAGTATTGACCTTTATATATTCAGATGCAAATGAGTTTTTCAATAGTATATAAAGAAAAAAATGAAATAATTACATACTCACCCAAGCACATAGTTTGATCAGCATTTGTTTTAAAACCAGTGTGGCAAAGGCAATAAAAGCTTCCGACTGTATCAATACACTGTCCATGGCTGCATATGTTGGGAATTTCCTGACATTCATTGCGATCTGTAGATAAAAAGCATCTTAAGTGGAAGCTCAGAAGACAAAATCAAATTGAATAACTTACTTCCAGGTGTTGCTCTCAGGATTAATCCTAGCTCTGGACTCTGGAGTAAGCCAGTAAAAGAGATGCTGGCATTATATTTCTTTTTGCCTCAAAATTGGTTGAAACTTACTCTCATTTACTGGGCATATCCAGAGTATGTTAACAGTACATAAAAACAAACAAACAAACAAACAAACAAACAAACAAAAAAACTGGAATATGGGCAGTATCCAAAAAATGTTCTGAAAGATGAGAAAACTTAAAAGTAGAATGAGGAAGAAAAATCCAAACGGGGAGATAATCCGTTTGATCATCTGCCTAAAAGCAGCATCATAGACTGTGGAATTAATTGAAGTATTTTGACTAGTCAAGGTTTGGTGTCTCAAATTATTGACCCTTCATAGCTTCTTTTAGAAATTTATGCCAACCTCAAACCAATCTCACTGCTAAGGTAGGTTTTCTTGATGGACAATCCACATTGTCCCTTATTTAAATTTTACCTCTTGGTTTGGCCTTACTCCTATAACCTTTTGTTCTATCTTAACCAGGTCTTCATGTTTACATGTGACTCCTTTTAGCACTTGACAATCCTAACAATATTTCTTTTTATTTATATTCATTCAAAGGAAATCTTGGCCATCTTACTTCTGCCAGTCTTTAAGCTCTAAATTATATTTATCATCAATTGAATCTTTGTTGCTCTCCTGAAATCTGATGATCCATGTGGCAGAATTTATTGTGTGAATCTACAAATGACATAATTACATGTCTACTTATGTCTCCAATTTTTTAAGGTTTTCAAGATTCTATGTTTAGGGCAAATATATTGAAGAGCATGGATTCACCCCAATTTTCCAATTGTCACAAAAGAAAGCAAATAACAGACTGCCACCTTGGGTGCAGATGTTGTAGAGCACAGCAGCATCCTGCTCTCAGCTGAATAATCCAAACTTGCTATTTGCCTGCCCTGTCTACTGAGACGGCAGCAACTGGGAGCAGGCACTTCCTGCTACACAGAAGAGCTGTGCCCATGTCAGAAGAGAAGATATTCTCTCCATTTCATGTGCTCAGGCTGCCATTTTTACAGATTATTTAGAGTTGTGATGAATCACCATACTGTTTAAAAGTCTCAAGTGAGGTTAAGTCTGTAATTAAGAGGGGAAATTGGGATAGAGCAGCTTAAGAGCTACTGCTAGCCTATGCAGATATGCTAATTAACAAATTATGATTCTTCCCATTGGAGAAAAATGGATTTAAAATAAGCAAACTGCTCCAAGATAGGCAGAGAAAACTGATTTCCATGACCAAGCTCTGTGAAGGAAGCTGATTTTGAGGACGGATGCCTCAGAGCCTACCATAGCTGGGTGCCCTCAGGTAGTAATGGATCTGGGAGTATGCAAGGGACCAGGTCTGTCTTACCTCTGGGGCCCATAGGAAATATAGAACATTAAGGATTTTCTTAGAAATGGAACCCCAATAGAATTTGTCTTTCCCATGTTGCCTATTTCATGATGGTTTTAAAAAAAATGAAACATGGGGGTACTTTGAGGTTCTGTTGGTAAAACAGAAGGTTATAATTCTAGAGAATTTAATTGTGGAGTTCACTTTGTCTTGAGACCAGAAAATTAGGTTTCTGCAAGCATCAGGATTTGAACTCAGAGGTTGAGATAGGAGGTTTAAAGAGGGTATTGGGGGAAAATAACCCACACAGTCAGTGGAGAGAGAGGAGACCAAGAGGAGATTTTGGGAAGAAATTGTCCCTTGTCTTTAACTATATGAAAGAGTTCAGAAGAGGGCAGCATTTGCTCTAACTATACAGCTCCTCAAGTCAGACCAGCATCCTGGGCTTAGATAACTAAGTGTTCTCTCAGATCTCTCAGCAACAACGTGGGTATTACAGCCAGCTGTGATTTGGGGTTGAAAATGATGCACTTATGAATTCAAATAAAAATCTTCTGATGGAAAGAAAATTTTAGCTCTTCATCTTAAACACAGGAAGCGAACAGTATATTGCAGGATGTTTGAAAAATGCTATGTATAGAATAGCATTTAAAGACATTTTAAAAGATTTTTAAAGTAAGACATAAATAAAGACATTTCCAGAGTGAGGTCTTCAACCCTAAAGGCTGAATAGTAGCAAAACTCATATATGTACCTTTGCTTCTGAGAATTTCAATGAATAAGGGAAACTGAGCTTTGGCTACAAACAAAATTCACAGCACTTACTGCTGGTTAACGGCTGATGAGTTTTATTTACTTTAATATTTCACAAGAAAAATGACAGGGCTTAAGCCCCAGCAGTCCCTGGCTGAACATGCTGTCTTGATGTATAAATAACTTTTTGCCTGAGTGTGAAATGGTGTGAAATGACACATTCTATATTATCAGCAATTCTTTATTTTGATTGGAATTATTTCACCCAGTTTCAAAAAATATAAATTAAGAGCAAAATGCAGGGAAGTGGTGTCAATGCCAAGTTTCACTAGGGTATTGTGGCTCATATCAGAGACGTCCCCACTTTTCCTGTTTTTTTTTTGTTTTTTTGTTTTTTTTTTAATACATGAATAACAACAGCTCTGTTGACAAAATGCTAAAGACTTGCACATGTTCCTTTAAACTCAACAAAACAAGTCTTGATTCTCAAAGTGAGTTTTTGTTCTGTTATTATACCCTCTTCCCACCAAGGTCTCATAAAACAATGCAAAATACCCTACAGAGCGCAGTGTACTTCCTACCACTTAATCACTGGTAGGCCAGGAAATCCAAGGAAAATCTGACCATGTTCCTTTGTGTTGTTTCATTCACAAATGCATAAAATATCCAGGAAACTCCCTGTGAAATGAACCATAAGCAAACAACACATTCTTCTTGACCTTTCTGCTAACTATATAATGATTTACAATTACAATTATGTTCTTTTGCAGGTTAATGTGACACAGCTTAAGAGAGCTTCATTGCCTAGATTTGGTGTGTGTGGCTAGGATGGTGACAACCTCACCCGCCTAAGGGGGATTATGTAAAATTAAAAAAAAGTATTTGGTCTTGAATACTGGTCAGGGAAGTGCGTGTATGTGCGTGTGTGTGTGTGTGTTTATGGGTGTGGTTGTTTGCAGTAGGGTAGCAGATATGTAAATATGAAATCTATGTAAATGATTTATTTCTTGTTTTGAAAACACTAGATCTATAAAAAGGGGGAAAGCTAAGTGTTTAGACATTGCAACAATTTTACCTTTTCCCAGTTTAGTTGTTAGAACTCAGCAGTCTAAATCTTAACTTATGTATTCTCCAACTTAACCATCTCAAAGGAAATCCAGATAGCTGAAGCTTGATGGAGATAACCCACTGGGTTGGCGCATCCAGCCAATAGAGAACGACTTACCATTGCACTGCCCTGTGGACGTGAAGCGGTAGCCGGGCTTGCAGTCACAGCGGTAGCTGCCAGCAGTGTTGATGCATTCGGCATTGCGCTGGCACACTGGACCATTCTGACACTCATCAATATCTACAAGCAGAAGAGAACTTAATTAGAAGGAGAACAGAATCTGGTGTCCAGTCGATGAAGCTTCTCACATAAAATAAATTTATATTTTCTCACGTTGATCATCTTTATCGAACAGACAAAGGAAGACTGAAAAGTCACTTTCTAGTTTTTCCACTTTACTAATATTCTTCGTGAATGTGAGTACTTGATTTATAACCACATATGGACTTTAATGATGCTCATGTCTTAAAAAAAAAAAAGTCATAAAATTCGAATGCTATGGTCAGGACTTAATACCCTAATATCCTAGGAAACCTTGTATTTGTTCAAAGCCCCAGGATTTTCAGATTCAATCAGGTCGCTTTTGTCTGGAAAGCTGAAAGATCTGGAGAGCAGAGCACCTCAAACCTTAGTGTGGATATGAATTACTTGGAATCTTGTTGAAAAGCAGATTCTGACTCAGCATGTCTGGAGAGTGGCCTGAGATTCTGCATTTCCAATGAGCTCCCAGGTGATGCTGGTGCTCCTGGTCCACAAATAGTGCTTTGAGCTACAGGGTCGTAGAGGCTCCTGCTTAAATTACTGCCACATGACAGTCAAATCAAGAAAACAACACAAGGGGTTGCACTTAAAACTACAAAAGAAAGCTCAATTTTCATTATCAAAGAAAAGAATAAAATGGATAATGTGTGCTTCAAAGCTTTGACTATGCTCAGGGGATGGGGGTGTGTGTGTGTGTGCGTGTGTGTAAAATATATATACATGTAAATATATAATTATGCAGTTCAAATTATGTAGTAAATGTAATTAAAATGTAGTTCAAATTCACGGCACTGCAAAAGTTACTGCACAGTCCAGGCTATACCACAGGTCAAAAACACATGTTCCCTGCCCATGTGCCAATGAAATAATCTAATTTAGTCAAAGCCCAATAAAGGGAATAGCCTGTAACACAGGTGGCAGTCAGCTCTCAGCACCAGTACTGGGGTTTCACACAGAAGTTGGTAGCCAAAGTTCCCACAAGGGGGCGGCAAATACATCAATCTACGCCTCTTAGGCCTGTGCTTTGTGGCAGGAAAGTGGCGGGAAAGCATCAGGACTACAGTCAGTGGAAGTTTTCTGTCTAATGTGGGGTGGGGCGTGCCTCTTTGTGCAGCGGATACAAGAGCAGAAGCATACTTGCTTCAGGATACAGTGGGCCCAGCAACCAGCACCACCTCACCCACCAAGTCTGCTCTCTTCTTAATTAAGGGTATATAGAAACAGAGAGGGTAGCTTATGTCCTAAGAAAAGCCAAACGATGTCACTGACAAGCATTTCTGTGATGCATCAGATGCCTGACATCTGATTATATGCATACTTGGGAAGAGCAGATGCATGGATGCTCCCCATAAATCACTTCTGGAATGCATTCCAACTTCAGTGTTGCTGAGGCATGTACTAAATCAATCTTCGTTTTCTGATTCTGAGAGCTAAGAGCATGCTGGGAAGCAGCTGACCCTGAATTAAACACTCACCCGGAGGATGGATATCCTGTGAAACGGAAACCAAAAGTTGGAGCACTTCATAATCTCAAATGCAAAGTGCCTTACATTGGTACAGCTGTAGCTTCCCAATCTTCTCAACCTTCCCAAGGTTGACTTGGTGGTCATGGGTGGCCTTGCCCATGGGGTCTGGACAAGGGCTGCTGCTTCACCAAATATAAATACCAAAGAGGCACCTGGGTAAAGTAACTATCAAACGGATCTCTGAAGGGAAGAGAAAGGGAGATGCTCCCAAGGAAATGGCAGTCATCCTGAAGCATGTATGTAAGGTGGAAAGCTGTGGCTATGAGGAAGGCAGCCAACCGCAGCATTGTAAGATCATCTGCTGCGGGCTTCCTCTACTCTCCAGCATCTTGCCTCCTCCTCAGACTCCTAATTCTTGATGGCCTCTCAAAGTACAGGGTCTGGGCCAGGGCCTGAAATGACCATCTGAATGGCCATCGCCTCACTCCCACGCCCCCACCCCGCAACCCCACAGTGGGCAGAGTTAAGGACATGTGCTGACTTGGCTCTGTAACCAAAACTCGGTGAGGAGAATTTAACAAGCATGTGCTTGGGACTATAACTTTACTCATGGTCTATAATTGTCCCCAGTTTAGGAGAAAAAGATTTAACATCAAAATGTCAACATATGTGCTCTAATCCGTGCTCTAAGGGGTAATAACCCTTTCTAACATGAAAAAAAAAAAAACCTCTGCTAGAGGCCCCAAGTTTAAATATTAAATAGAAAATTATTCCAGCTATCCTAGGGCACATAGTATATTTAATAACCAGTAATGTCCCTTTTACTAAAATGTAAAAGAACACTATCTTCCCCAGATGTAGGAAAAATATGAAGTGCTGTAAGGAATGTGCAGAATCACAGCACATACACATGGCAAGGGGAGGTCATTTGAAAATGAAAAAAGTACCATTTGCATGCATGCCAACATTCTTCATATAAAATCGAATTTGCTGTTCTTGCCATTTGGAATTCTCTCATGCATTTGGAATATTTGCATTAACCTTGTTTTCACTTGGGAGTAGCAAAGGCTCCGTTTGGAAGAGAACACTGACTCTGAGATTCAACACAAGATGACTGCCTAGCACTCATGCTCACTTTCAAGCAATGTGAAACAAAAGCAATCTATCTGGCACACCCAGGAACTCATGGCTTTTTCATATCAGCTGGGAAACCTAATATATTGTGTATGTAGAGGAGTGGTCTGGGGAATGCATGTCCTACTTTTCTCCCTGAGAATTAGTAAATTTTTTTGCATGAAATTTCATGGAAGTAATGTACGGAGGAGGCAAGAGAATTAAAATGTTAATCAAGCCACATTTAGAGACTGAAATACACTGGCCAGCCCTGCAGCCAGGCCAGAAGGAAACCTTGAGAACAAAGGAAGATTTCTGCTGAGATTGCTAACAACCCATTCCCCACACCTGTGGAAGGGGACACAGGAACAATGGAGTCTTTAAGTAGCTGCCCTACACAAATAAAATCATTCATTCCCTATGGCTAAAATCATGGGGAACCTATAGATTAAATAAAGGCTGAGAACTGCCAGCAGGCCTTTTAGGCTACATATTCTTCTTCTTTCCCCTTCCTCACTGTGTGTCCATATCAAAGGAAATGAGAACTAAAGAATGTCATATAAACTGAATTCCCTGAACACTTTGGGTCCCTCTCAGTGCCCTTACTCTGTCTCCTTCACTGTCTCTCTTACTCTCTGCCTCTGAGAGGAGACCACACCGTCTGCAGAGTCTTATCCCTTATCTAATAGACTTTCCTTTTGACTCTAACTTTGGCATCTGTGCTGAATTCTTTCTACACTCTCTGCCAAACGACCCTTTTCTTCTCTCAGTGCAGGGCTTGGTCTCCCCACCACTCAGAGAAATTTGTCCTGTCCTGCATCAAAGGTGCCCTTCACTATTTCCAATGCTGTGAAATTGGACATGTGTATGGCTAAGTAGCTCTCCCACTAGCTCACTTCTGGACACGATATAGTGACAACATCACTTACCTTCACAAACCAACAGCTTGTCATTATAGAAGAAGCCCACAGGACATTCACATCTGAAACTGCCAACCATGTTGATACACACTCCATTTTCACAGACCCCTGGGATCTCTCGGCATTCATCAATATCTAGAAACAGAGCAGCCACACGTGAGTGACAGCGCAACACATGGCCCCTGTGTAGGGTAAATTGGGATAGAAAGTCAGCTGCTTCTAACTCGACGTTCTATGTAAGGTCTAAAACCAAAGAAGAGAAAATGCATGCGTGCATCTGACTGCACACATGTGTGTATGTGCATGTGTGTGGGTGGGTGTGTTGGGGTGGTGATAATAGAAGTGGGAGACATCAATGAATGTCAAAGTGAAATCACTAAACCACCTTCCAGACACTCATGTGTCTATCTGGATTTAGCATCCGTCTTTTTTGTTTCAGACCATCAGCTTTGTCCAGGTAGGAGTCATCTTTGTACCTATTGGGAACTGCATCAGAGAAGTAGAATAAAGTGACTATAGAGAGTAAACAGCCTCCCTATACAACATATGTGGTAATGTTTGGCTAGATTGAGAAAGGAGAGCTGGGGAAGCACAGAGGAGGAGCCCATGGTCACAGCCAACTCTGATCTTTCAAATTTCACTTCAACACCCCTTCCTCCTTCACAAGGTTTCTGGTGAGCTTGGGGATGTAAGCTGGGCCCTGGTTGACTGTAAAAATAGGACCAGTACTGAGAAAGGACTGTTTCAATAGACCGTGGCTTCCTAAGGCCAAGGGCTGGACCTGGCTGCTATACCACTGTGTTACTGGCCCGTAGCACGCTGTCTGACAAATGCTAAGTGTCGATTAAAATTTGTTAAATTAAGAACCAGTATTTGGAAGCAGAGTTGAGCTTTTAAACAGGATCAAAGCAGGAGTGAGTGCAGAGCCAGGACCCAGGCTGTTAAAGAAGGGCTGGAACAGCTGGTGAGAAAACCTTGTGGTCAAATCTCACCGCCCCCCCCGACCAGCTTGGCTGGTACACTCTGTCTAACCTTCTCTGAACTCTCATTCATTCAGTGTCCTCTACAATAATAATATTAATAGTATTAGTAGTGTCTCATTTGCTATATGTTTCTAAAGCATTCAACCTGGATTTACTCACTGAGTCACCACAAGTCACCCTATGAAACTGTCTCTAGGTATTATGGCTATCCTTATTATGCAGATGATGGAACTTGCCAAAGACCACTCAGCCAATAAGAGGCAGGGTGAGGATTTCATGCCAGGAAATCAACTTTCTTGCTTCCACTGTGTTTTTTTCACATCACAAGCATAAGATCTCCATAAAACCTTTATCAAAGTACTTGGTATTTTGGCAGTCCCCCCCCACCCCCGCCCCCCACCAGCCCTTTGGCAGAGTTTCACAAAACACTCCAGAAGCTGGGAGGGGATATAAAGCTTTGGTCTATTACATCACAAGTTTTTCAATTCACGAGATTTCTGTTATTGTTGTTGAGTTACTTTCATTTACATATATAGTGAAGGGTCTCTGCAAAGTACTTTGCATAAGTTGTAAAAAGATGGCCATACATGTAAGTGGAGCCTACAAGAGATGCTACAATTTAGAAGAATCACGCTCTAAAAACAATCTGTTTTAAAGGAAAAATTTGACAGGCTTTAAATTTATTTTAGAATCTTTTCTAAAGGGCTTGATTTTGTCTGAAGGCAAATCGATCTCTTTAATAAAAAAAGAAAAACAGCTTAAAACTCAAAGCTGATGCTGTTTTGAATACAGGTAATTATGTTTTTAGATTTTTCACACATTTGTCATTTATGTTGGTAAAAAGTTATGCAAAGTAAGTACAACTGTGTATGATCAGCAAATAATAAAATAATTCAGATGACATCCTTGTAGTGTGTGTTAAAACATGGAACATTATATTTACATTTGTTTGTTTTTAAATGTAAGTGATGTGTTATCAAGTTTAACAATAACAGGCTGGGTCAAATTTCTAGCCATTGTTAGGCATAAAATAGCAAAGGATGTATTAAAATTTTATATTTTCTTTTCCTGTCTGGATTTCATTTGAACTTCAACTTGGAGAAGTTTATATTTCAAGACATGATTAATAAACTTGCTATAGTTTTAACCCCATACGAATGGGCGCTAAATGCCAACAATCTTAAGGCCTTTCAGACGGAGAGCATAAAGCTTAAATAAAACAAAGTTTCCCAGTCATCTAAATATTTTGTTATAGTGGAATTTGGTAACAATAAGTATACTGCTAACTATCACATTTCCAGTTTTCAAGAGCTAAAGGCAAAGCAAACTATGAGTCAGGACTGGATTTTGGTCCCAGCTCTGTTATTAATTAGCTAGGTGACCTCGGCTGAGTCCCTTCACCTCTCTGGGCCTCTGTCCCCTCAGTTGCAAATCTAGGCGCTTGGATGAGAGGATGTCTGGGGCCTTTCCAGCTCTACTACTAGTGGACAATGCTAATGCCGTTTTGAGTCTCTGTTGCCAAGCGTGGAGGGCAGGCCTTGCTGGGGTACACGCCTGATTGACCATGGAGACCCATTGCTATTAAAGACCACTTATCTTCAGATCAGAGATTGTAGGGAGATGAAAAGCTCTGTTTTGGGAAGAGGAAAAACAAAGAAGCGAGGGCCAGGTGTTCTATGCCAATGTCATTTAGCAGTTTTTCTTTCCAAACCATGAAGTTTCTTTGGACGTTGACTAGACTGTGGAGCCATATGGATTTGGCACTACGGGAACCAGGCTGATTGCTGGACCAGACCCTTGTTTTCTTAAACAAGGTCACTGGAAAGGCTGATGTGGATTTCAGTTTACTTATTAGGAATAAGGTAGAACAAAGCAACTGGTGATGTTTGCTACTAGACTCAATCGCTCAGACTGAAGAGGGGCATCTAAGGATGCATATAAATCACACCGAGGGAAAAACTCTGAGAATGCAATAGCTTTCCATCTACTTTTATGTTATTTGGTTTTAAACCACAAAGGCATTGCCTCCATTGGCTGAACACTGTGCAATACTTCTGAATCTTGCACAAGCATTTCTAACACTGTAGTGGCCTCTGCTCCAGTTACTTGATGAGGCCTCAGATTGGAAAGGTGGGTTTTTTTTTTTTAATTTCACATCCGAAATTCCCAAAGCAGATGACCTGAGGAAATTACATGTGAGATAAAATCGATCCACAAGAAGGGTTTTATGTGAACATCCTACACATGAGGATTGGTATGCAAAGTCATATTAAACTCATGTCTTAGTCAGAAGGAAGAATTGGGAATTATAGTCAAATCAAACGTCAACTGGCCCTACTCCCAGAATCTCTCTCTTTGTTGATGCTTAGGGTTGGTTTAACTAAGCTTGATTGTAATTTTGTGAAAAGCTTTCCAGTCCCCTTAATCATGAGCAACAAATGCTGCTGCCAATTAGGTGGAGCTACACAGGGTGTTTGCAGTTTGTTTCACACTAAAAATCAGTGTTTCAATAACGCTAAATGGAATTGTTTAATGATTTTTCCTTCAAAGAAAAAAAAAAGCAAATTGAGAAAATGACTCTGTATACTCCTTTTTTTAACACAAAGGCAAAACCAAAAGTTCCGAAAATGGCATCAGAACTCACCAACAGGTAGGCCAGTGTAAATGTCGATGACGAAGCCTGGCCTTTGACTTCCACAGAGTGTAGCAAATTCATCTGCAGTGAGAAAACCAAGGTGGAGTGAGGGTGAGGGGTGAGAACATGGGTCAGCAAAGAGCAATGACTGGGCTGAAAGAATTTACTTCATAAACATTCTTGAAAGGTGTTTATCTGTATTTTGAAGAATTTAAAATAATAAATCTAAAAATTCATATAGATATTATAAATCTGTCCTTAAGACAAATACTGAAGGCAAAGTGACCTCACCCTGACATAATAATGAGGGGAAAGCAGAGGTTTCCATATCATATGCCACTTATTTGTATGAACTTGCCTCTAAGAATTTGGGTTTTCATAAGGATATTGTTCACCTTTGAACCCAGGGATTGGCAAGAATGCCTCTTTCCACTATGCATTAAGGGTTCTAAGATTTGAGGAATGCTCTCAAAAACCATTTCCTCAGTAGACTGAGGACACCACAGTAAGTCTAGCCAAGTTCTTGACATGAGGTCTCTTAATGACTAATTCAGGTCAAACAACCAACTTACATCATTACTTCAGCTTTTAGAGCTGGATTTCTTTTGGTGCAGCTTTCTTGTTCTCTCTCTCTCCCTCCCCTGACCCTCTATCTTTCTTTCTCTTGCCTGAATTCATCGAAGCTGATAATAAAGAATGAACTAAATATCATCTGCAGTCTCTTCTAACTTGGAGATTCTGTAATTCCAGGTCATGACTATAACTAATATGGCATGGTATAAATTTAAGCTCAAAATGGCCATTGCCTTATTGGTCAAAACCACTGAAAATTAGTAAAAGGTTTCTGGAAGTATTTTAATCAAAATGTAGCATGTTCTTCTAGCGCTTTATTCCTTAATCTATGAGTGTCTATTTCCAACAAGTGTCATGCCAGCTGATTTCAGGGTCATCCAGACAAATTTCATGGACTCCTAAAGTGTGTGCAGACTGCATAGCTAGTGAAAAGCCATGACTGGATTTGGCAAATACTCAATATGAAAAAGAAATATTTTATTTTTTATGTTAAATTCTTAAACAGATTCTTAAAACTCAGACAGATACTTCTGAAAGTAAATGATAGTCTTTATCAGGGATCTCCAAAGTGGTCTCCATGGGAATGTACAGTGATCTATTAAGATAAAAAAGAAAATAATAGGATCTCTACTTCTCTTTGTAAAGTCTATTTTTAAAATTTTGTGTATAATAGAATAGTTCATGAAAATAATAAATATATTTTTCAATATAATTAAAAACAATATGTAGAGAAATATATTTTTACATGTAAACATTACTCACCAAGGATGTATAACCTTGGTTAAAACTACTCATCTATCTCTTGAAAACAACCATAGACAATGTAAATAAATTAGTGTGGCTGTGTTTTACTAAAATTTTACTTATAGACACCAAAATTTGAAGTTCATATAATTTTCAGGTCATGACATATTATTTTAAAAGTTTTTTTCAACCATTTAAAAATGTAAAATTCATTCTTAGCTTGTGGCCATACAAAAACAAGAGGTGGGCTGGATTTGACCCATGGGCTGTGGTTTACCAACCCGTAGTCTAGAGAAATCTTGCAGAGTGGAGGTAATTCATAATTTCAAATGATAGTTATTACATTATTTCTGAAGTAAACAGTGAATTAAATAGTATGTTTTACTGAAAAAGAAGCTTATGTTTCATGTGTTAACAGGTAGCACCAGACAATAGATTTAGTTTCTAATCACTGTGGGGAATGGAGTAGGTACTATAACATACTCTAATTGATAGCTGCATGGTAGTTCTTTTAATCCAAATCATAACATTAGTAAATGATGTCCTCATGATATATGTGATTATACACCATCTACTGTATGATATAAGAACAGTGCACTGGCATCTTCATTTACTTCAAGGATGTAAATTAGACTTTTTAAAAAACAAATAACATCATATAGATTCTTCTCTATGAGGACACAAAAAGAAATTTCTCTCAAGTTTCAATATAAAAGACAGTTGCACTTTCCTTGACTGTTTGCTTTATGGTCCTTGAGATTCAAACTTGATCAGGTCTCTCTTTTTTGTGTGTGAGCTGATAAAAAGTCTGGAGCCAAATATTCGGCTCATCCCTGGCAAGTGTGAAGGAATTCCCGGCTTGGATTTTGTGTATTAGCCTCGCTCCTTGCTCCAAGTTGTTCACCCTTGTTTGCCATTTGCCTTAAGCCTTCTTATTTTACACCGCAATCTTTGTGGGTTGCCTTAAATTTTTTTTGGTAGAAGACTAGTTATAAATATGTTAAAATGCCAGGAATATGGTTTATTTCTCAAATTGCTTTGCCTAAATTTTCCAGTCTCTTAGCTACATGGCGAACTCCATAACAATGATAACAATATTTATATTGTTGTAATATGCTGAGTCTGTAAGTCTGGGGAAAGAACTAGTGTATAAATTAGAAAGCATATTCTGTGACTTAATTTTCAGCTGGAAAGATCAGGATCAATTGCGAATTTAAATATTTGCCTTTGTGAACTCATTTTTTCTCATGAAGATAAACAATGTACCCTATACTTCCCTTGCTGAGACTCATTTCCCCAAGAATTTATGGGTAATTTATTGGCCTATAGTTTTGGTAATGGTGCAACTAAAACTTACCTGTGCTTGGGATGGGACACTGTTCACAGGGTTTATTCCAGGCTCGGCCAATGTTGTAAGAACAACAGCACATCTTTTTGGTCATATTGAACAACAGTTCTCCATCACAGGTCTGGTTGTCAGCATAATAGTTTCTGTAGCACAAACTTCTTCTCATATCTAGAAGAAAGGAAGAAGAAAGGGATTGGTGATGTCATGGGGAAATCATGACAGATTTCTAAGCGGATACTCAAGGAGCGAGTTTCTTTTCAATTGTGTTGTAACCAGACTTTGATAAGGGCAGAGAAAGTCTGCTCTTACGCAACTTCCCATCTACCTATGCTGCTACAGGAAAAAAAAAAAAACTTTGAGAAATGCATTCCCTGATATTTTATTTTGTGCCACAGAACTAAGTCATTATGTAGCTGTAGCATTAATAAACATTACATGACTCTCCACCCAATCTCCTAGTAACAATTCTCCACTGCTATTTGGCAGTAATTTTTTCATTTCCGACTCATGATGTTTTAATACTGTAGGTCAGTGCTGTAAATATAATTGTATAAAGATACACTCGAAGTCAAACAAAAGAAGTACTATTAAACCAGTGTTTGGGATTTTCCAACATTACATTTTAAAGAAAACTCCCAACCACCCACATGAGGTGGAGGAAAAAAAAGGCCAAACATGGTTTACAGGGGAGGAGGCTCTCAAAAACAGTGAAAGGATGGCAGCACTCAGTCTGACAGGTGACATAACACTAAGGACAAATGGCTGGACTTCTAAACTCTTTTTCTCTTTGCAGATGAAGACCAACCGCGCAGTATTAAGAAAAGCTTGGACTTACCCATGCAATTATTCCCCCCATTCACTTGCATGTAGTCTGGAGGGCAAATGCAGGTATAGTTGCCAACGGTGTTATAACACGTTCCTGGACCACAGATGCCCGGAGTTTCACATTCATTCACATCTGTGACCCAAAAAGAAAGTGGTAAGTGAATATGGAAACTTCACTCTCTGGAATAGTCTGGTACTCAGTGTCAATATAAATGTTGACTGTGAAGGAGAAAATTCATAGGGCACTTGGGAATCCAGATAAGAGAAACAGATGTTTAGTTCACCAGTGTCCTTTATCTGTACTAATGTGTGTGTGCATTTTCAGAAAACGAGGTTTTACAAAAGGCTAGTATGAATTCCTAACAGGTGAGTTCATAACATCCTCAAAGGCATGCAGAGATGGAAATGTGGAGAAAATGTAATTCTCAAATATCCTTCAGAAAGACAACTATGTGTAGTACTGCACATGTTCAAAAAATCTATAGAAGGATATGATGTATCGGAAGCCATCAACAACTGGCTTCATGAATTTGCATTGGTAAGGTAGCATGGAATTAGGTATTTCATACCTCCTTCCCTGTTTTCAAAGACAGAGGTTGATTCTAATTTTCGTTAACTCTATGGGTCTTAGAGCTGTGTCATACACACTGCGATGATCGACTCATACTCAACAAGGTTGTCATTGTCCAGAAGACAATGCTTATAAGCCTTTTGGAGAGCCAGAAGACTATTTCTCCTCCAGGACGCAAGGAGGTCCCTCCTCTAACTAGTCACATGACTCCTGTATGTAGATGAAAACCATCTCTCCCAGCCTGGTCTACGGTTCAAGTGCTCTAAAAGCTGCAAGTGGTCCATATTCTCCATCTTCCCAGTAACACAGGATGAACAGGAATCATCACTTACATCATGAAACCAAAGGGACTACCTTTAAGAGAAGCTTAAGTAAATGCATTAATACCAGTGATAAGGGGGTAAATGACAGGAAGAAGAAGAGCCTGGAACTGTCCAGAATATAGAAATCAGTCAACTGAGACCTGTGCAACTCTAATAAAAATGGCTCTCCTGAAGAGCATGGAAAACTCTTTGTAGGCATAAATGAGACTACGGCCCAAGATAACAAAACTACACTTTTCTCAGGAAAAGAGGAATTTAGGGCATATTGGCATTATGACAATGACATTATGTCAGTAACATTAGTGTAAGCTGCCACACGTGTGGCATATTTATTTACCTATATTTATATTGTGTTATTGTGTTATATTGTTATAGGCCATTGTGTTATATTTTTAAATTTCAGTTTTCCTGGTAACCGTGTGCTGGCTTTTGAAGTCAGTTTTCAATGTTGGAAAGAACTTATCCTCCTATAAGGGCCATTTACCATCACACACTCGAGTGTCTTCATTCAGGTAGTAACCGGTTGGACAGCGGCACTGGAAACTACCAAAGGTGTTGATACATTTTCCGCCTTGGCACAGCCCCGGGAGCTCCTGGCACTCATCAATATCTATCAGAATGAAAGCAATAGCATTTCTTCAGCATTGTAAATAAACCCAAAGAAGTTCAAAATGTATGCACTTTAAAATAAAGAAACCAGAATTACCTTCTAATATAACAGTGATAGGGTTGGGTCGAAAACCTTCTCCACCAGGACAAAGAATTTTGTACTCAGCTATTGAAACAAAAAAATCAGATTGAGTTCTTTCGAATCTAAAATTTACAGAAATAGTATCCTCGAGAGAAAAACTAACATATCCAATTGAAAATATTCATTTTCAGAAATATTTAGCAGTTACCCCCACCCATCTGAAGCAAGTTAATACCTTTGTGTATACTTGCCATTCTCGAATGGCTTTTACTGTGGGGACCAAATGCAAGGCCACTGTCCTGAGTCTTTGAGCCCTCCACCTATTCTCCTGGCCTTAAGTTCTTGTGAACTATTTTATTTCCTTATCTCCATCACCATTCCTCTTTAAAGATTTTCTTTCTCTTTTTATTTTTATTTTTTTAACAAGCTCTTTCTCTAGTTTTATGTATTATTCAGCCTTACCTCTGTATATATATATACACTTATGTATATGTACATAGAATCTATCTATCCCAATATACCCCATAAGCAGCAGCCACCGACCTTTGCCATATATATATATATATATATATATATATATATATATACACACTTATGTATATGTACATAGAATCAATATCTATCCCAATATACCCCATAAGCAGCAGCCACCGACCTTTACCATATATATATATATATATATATATATATATATATATATATATATATATATATATTCCACTTTCGGCTAGCTATGATCAGGTTTAGGTAGGGTGGACCTCTATTGCTTTGCTAATCATTATTAATTGATAGAGCCGACTCCTCCTCCTAAACATCTGGCTTGCTTCTTTCAACATCAATGAAGTTAACTGTCATCCTCTTTTACTTTTTCTTACCTCCTCTTTCTGCCATCTTCTACTCTTTTTAAGTCTCCTCTGTCATGTCACACCCTTCCTTCAAGGCCCAATTTAAAAAATGCATACTTATCACTACCCTCTGTCAATCAGAACTGACTTCCTTTTCTGAAGAGGAGAGGAGATGCCTGCTAAGCATTCCTCTGTGTGCTGAGTACTTTACTAAAGTCATTTAACTCTATGAGGCCATTTTATGAATGAGAAAACTCAGGCTTGCTAAGTAACTTGCCAAAAGTTAGAGTGGCAAGTGACAGAGTCCTAAATGGAACCAGGTGTGCTGCTCCTCTCACTCATGGCATTGTGTCTGCCCTTCTTTTCTCACTTATTGAGGACTACGCTGAATTATAGTTTGTATGTTTGGGTCATATTTTGCTAGACAATAAACTCTTCGAGGGTAGGATCTAATCTCATTCACCTTTGCGCACCCAAAGTACACACTCTAGGTACTCAACAAATACTTTTAGAAAAAGTGAATAAATGACCCTTCAGCAAGGAAAGAATCAATATCTATCCCAATATACCCCATAAGCAGCAGCCACCGACCTTTGCCAAAGAAGCTACACTTGACTCCGAATCATAATAGGGGACCCACTTAGAAGAATGGGAAGCCTTTTATTTTTTAGAAGACATCATTTATGTCCTTAGAATCACATTCTAGAGCTTTCTTTCAAGTCACACCATGAGAAGAGTATAATCTTCCATTTCACATTTGCTTAACTGATTGCTTCTGTTTCATGTAGGGATACTTAAGTCTGTCCTAGAGCTTTTGAAACTACCCAACAGATGACAAAGAACAGATCAGTGTCCCTGGAAGGTAAGCAAAATCAGTGACTTGGCCTGGGAGGTCTTCCTTGATATAAGGAGACCTGCTTTTCACCCAGACAGTAGTAAGATGTCACCGGCCCCATGTGACCTTTAGTGCAAGCCAACTGGTGACATTTTCTGACTCCCAAATTGGGAATGGGGTCCCTCAACAGAGCTGAGAGGACTGCTCTCCCTTCCCTGATTGAAAAGTAGAAGGCTAATGGCAGCTCCCTCCCTCTGTGGCTTCTATTCCGTGGATCTAGAAAGGAGAACTGACCTGAGCGGGAAGAAGGATAATAATAAACAGGAGGCTGTCCACTTACATGTGTTCACGGCAGGGCACAGCTCACAAGGAGTACCCCAGGCTTTACCCAGAGAGCAACAGCAGGAAGCCTTGGAAACACCAACTCCGATTTCATTGCTACAGGCTGTATCTCCATTGTCTCCTCGAGGCCGGACATCCAGATAGCAATTTCCGGAGCGGGTGTCTATTTGCCATATGCAAACAAAAAAGTGTCAGGTAGATTCTTTCTATGTGAGGGTTGAAAATTCAAACCCATTTTAGAAACTGTTTCATAAATACTTCTTAAAACCAGAATTTACTTTTACTGAGAAACTAAAAAGTACCCAAACATACATATGAGGAATTTACCCACAGAAGGAGTACCCGAAAACAGAAATCAGATTTAAGAAACGTTTAAATTTTCACGCTATTACTTTTTTAAAATTTGAAAATGGAATGTTTGATACTGCTTAAAAAAAAAAACACAAAACCAAAACAAAACAGCATGCTTCTCTGAAAACTTTTTAAAATCTTACCAACACAGCCAACTCGAGTTGGATTCAGCTCAAAATCAGGTGGACAATCACAGGTATAGCTGCCTGGAGTGTTGATACAGTTACCACTGATACACGTGGTTGGATCCAGACATTCATTAACATCTAAAACCAAACGGCAAGGGGCAGAATTGTCATCTGGGCCAAAGTGGAGCAGACATCACCACCAAACGGAAGCACCTAATCTGGGGCTCCCAACAAGAATTTTTAAGAGTTACTAGTTATAATTACATCTAGAAATGCAGTCTTCCACTTCTGAAATAAAACCTCTCAGGAAGGAAGTATGTCATAGTCTTTGGTCTTTTTCCCCTGGAACACATTTAGCATTCAAATTTCTCATCAGGAGAAAATATGACTTTGGAATTAGGAAAAATATTCCAGTCAAGGTAACTGAAAGCAAAACACTACTGTGACCTCGGTCAACCAAAAATTCAGACACAAGTTTTAAGAAAATATATTTAATATGTGTGGCTTGTTATTTCATCAAATTAGAGCAAGATGTCCCAAGGAACTCTCAGGAGCAGGCAACTTCTGCTGCCTCCCCCACTGAGCATGCTTGCCTCAGAGCAGCTGAGTTTGAGTACAGACACATGCATGAGGCTTAGCGTGTTTCTTCAAGCTTATTAAGAGTCTCTTTCCCATCACTGAAGCTGGGCTGAATATTTCCCTTTCAGTTTCTATTCTAAAAATATGTACAGAATTCTAGATATTATGGACATGAGTTTTGACAAATTCCAAACCTGTACAATCCTTTTGTCCGTTTTGAACACTCATGAAATACTCAAGAACGGATACACTGATTTGGAGAGGAGAGGTTGGAGAGTGAGGACAATATCTTCTCCTTAGGCCCTCCCCCTTGGACCTGGTAACCCTCCTGTAGGTTCCACTGCAGAAAATTCTTTTGCTTAAGTCACATGTGAACTTGGAAGGACAGGGCAGACTAACAGAAATGATGTTAGATAGAATTACGCTGATGGCGATCTGGGGCACTGAGCAGGGGGCATGGATCATGGAGAGGCAACTTCTTGTGGTATGCCAGAGGCCCAGCTTGGTGTCACAAGAGTTTTTAGAAAAAAAACAAGAGAAGAGTGTGTGCCTGGAGAGGAATGCCCTAGTCCAGAGCAATTTTGGGGACATGGTGGTAGTGGTCATGATCTGGAAAGCCACTGAGTCACAGCTTGTTTAGGTGGCCAGAAAAAATCACTCTTTACCCTGAGATTCTCAGCCCATACAGAATGGAATGTTTTTCCTCAGTATCCTTGAACAGAATGGTGGACTAAGATGGAGATCTGCAAATGACTTTAAAAGTCTTAACCGAGTGTTAAGGTGAACAGAAGAAAGGTCTACCGAGTGCTTAATGCTTACCAAGTGCCTATAGCTTTTCTAATGGTTTTCATATGTTCTTGGAGAGTCCCTTGCTCTACAAGAAGATGATCTACACACTAGAAATAGGTGGCTGAGTTCTATGTACCACATTCATTGGCAGGCCAGGGGCAGGAACGAGTGAGTATTGCTATGGAGAAGTACAGGGAGAAAACCCATGATCCCAGGGCATGGCCTTCAAAAGGAAACCCTCTGAAAACATAGCCAGGGAGGAAAAGAATGGTTGGGAAGTCTTATAGCTGGAGCACCCCTGGAACACTCCTGTATTGCCATAGCTTGATTCTAAAGCTACAAACTCTGCTCCTTCAACTGTCTTCAACTCTTTCCTCTGCATCCTCACATCTAATCAGTTACAGGTTTTAGAAAATTTATTGTGATACCTATGCTTCAAACCAGCTTTTTGTTCGTGACTCTGTAGATATCCTTATGTGGTCGCAGCGAGACCCCAACAGCAAAGTGCCCTGGGGCACCTGGGAGAAGATTTTGATGCAAATGGATGTCTTACCTGTGCAGTTCCCGCCGCTTCTGTCCAGCTCATAGCCTATCTCACACTCACAACGAAACAGGCCAGGAAGGTTGTGGCAAGTTCCAAAAACACAGATGTTCGGAAGAGAGCACTCATCGATATCTTGGGAAGGGGTAAAAGAGGGGAGAAATTAAATTTATGTTTTGCTAAAGAAACTGCCTAATGTAATTAGGCAACTAACGTTATTAGGAAAATGACAACTATCCAACATCAATCTGGGCACTTTTCCCACAGACTTTTAGACGATTTGCCACATATAGGGATGAACTTATTTTTCTCATCTCCTATTATACGCCAACTAGTGAGCTAAGTACTTTATACATATGTATCTCAGTTTTTGGTGTTTTACACATCATTCTTATAAAATAAGAGCCAAAAAGTTCACCTTTGATTCTTATTTATGCACTTCCTGCTTTTGTTGTGGGTTAAAATTTTAAGAATCACGAAGTTTTTGTGGTAACCTTTCTAACCAGTTTTATAATACTCTGTCATCCTTGGTACTACGGGATGTGTTTCCTATTGTTGATGGAGATCTAAAAACTGCAGTCACTTCTTCCAGGCCTCTTTCCTGCCTCCCATTAACATTCTGCTTGTGTAATTGACACACAGGCACATTTTCAACCTTGGGACTGGCTTTAAATAGCCATGACCACTTGGCCAGTGATGATTTATACTAAGAACAAACAAACAAACAAGCAAAACCTTCCCTTGTAGCATTAAGAGAAGCAAAACTTTCAGTGCAACTATTTATATTACCAGAAGTGGCACAGTACCTGTTTTCCTTGGATGTTCACGGTAACAAAAGTAAACAAGGCATTAGGCACATGATCAAGAGCATAATCTGGTTTCTTGACTCAGAGGAATTTTAGATCAAACTTTGCATATTTAATATAAACTGTATAAAGAACATCCAATGATTCCATAACAAAGAAAAGTATTTATAGAACTATATGGGGGAATTAGTATACGTGTTTTGGCTAAAGACTGATTTTGAGTTAATGCCCTATTAACAAGCAACGACCATTTGTTAAGACATTAAACAGGGTCTTGTTTAAATTTCTACTGTCAATCGTTATCATTTGTTTATTTCTACTGAAATCTCTTTAGTTCACTGTAGCCACTAATTCTTCTCAATAAGAGATAATGCCCTTATAGTTGACAAATGTGAGGGTAAAGAGAAGAATCTTGTGTCTCCTGATGGGACTCATTCTCAGCCAAAAGGTTCCTATTCCTGTCTGACCAACACTTATCGGAAAGATGGTCTTGTGCTGAGAGACATCATGACACATGGCGTTATCTCAAAGGTTCTCTTACTGGATGGAATTGCAAAAGATATTTAGAGACCACGTGAGACACATGTGCCCTGGACACTATTCTACATATGGAAAAGACGATCTGCTCTGCTGTTATCTTAAAGTGTTTATTTCTAGAAACCAAACCATAGCAGAGATTCAAAACGGTGTTTCCATATTTAAAGAAAACCTTTCAATATTTTCGGGGGACCAGTACTTTGAGTTCTTTCCCCCAACAATGAGATAAATAGGCTGCACTGAGTTAACCACACTGGGTTATCCTCTTTCTCCTAGGACCAAGGGATGTACTCTTGCAGACCTTCTGGCCAAGGCTGGTTGTGCACTTACGGCCAAAGATTTTCTCTGCATGAAGAGAAATGGTCTGACTGCAGACCTAATCCCTCCACAAACTGAAATGACCAGGTTGAAGCTGAAATACACCTCACCTTGGAAAAAAAAAAAACAACCAAGAATGTTTAAATAATCTAATCTCATCAGGCCCCGCAAGGCCCCCAGCAGCTTCCCCATCAGTTACCTTCACAGGCTTTCCCGTCGGCACTGGGCACAAAGCCCATGTCACATTCACAGCGGTATCCTCCTGGGGCGTTTAGGCACTGGCCATTGCCACACAAATTCAGATTCTCAGAGCACTCATCAAGATCTATAGCCAGAAAGAAACACAAGTTACTCTTTTTCAGTTAAGAGGTTTCCTATTCCTCAGTTCCGGCAATTTTTATAATTGTCAGCTTCCTGAGTGTAGTAGTGTTTGGTAGTAATTTAAACTCATTTTTTTCTCTTTTGAATGCTAATATTGAATATTCAATGAACATGGTGTTCAGATGCAGAATTCTGAATGCTAAATCATCCCTAATGATGTAGAATGAATAAGTTAAACAAATAATTCAAACTAAGGCTTTTTCAAGCAGAGTCATCCACATGAGCACATGTCCATGACAGGAAATAACATGCCATGCTGTGTGCTTACTTCTCAGACTTCAAGCTGAGCTCAGATGGGCAGCAAAAGAACCGGAGCAACAATTAGAGAGGAGACCCCAAAACTCCTGACCAAGTTTCGTTAATAATCATGGACGTTAAACACATGAACCATTCATGCCTAACACACGAAACTTTCAATATTTTCTAAAAAAAAAAAAATGGGAGGTTTATGATAAAACTTCACTGGGTTAGGCAAAGGCAATTTCAAATATGATAAAATTTTTAGTGAGTTTTTAAAAAAAATCCAGGTAACTTACGTACTAGGCCTTAGCCTCTTTTATGTTTAAATGACTTATTGTGAGCAAAGTGCTCAGGATAAATTAATGCTTCAATTTGAGCAGCCATGCAACCTAACAGCCAACAAGAAATTGATCTCAGTACCTTATTTAATATCAAAGCCCTAACACACAAAAAGTGTTATTTGTGTATACATGTTCATGTAAGTGTATGTATCATATTTTAACAATTACATTTCAAATCATATATATTCAAATATATGTAACAGTTCATGTTAATTCAATGACTATTAATTAGAACTGAAAATAAAATGTCATTGATATATTGTAAAATTGGAAGTGAATGAATTCTTTACAAAGTAGTTATGAAATACTTGCTTATACCAATATGGGCTGGTAATAATGATGGCCAGTGTGAGAAAAATATATACTGTCAATCTGATCCAGAATAGCTAATCCCTTTTCCTTACATTGCTTCCTACAGCAAGCTCACTCTTGGGCTTGGTATGAAAAACAAGTCAACAGTGAAAAATAGGCACGAAAATATAAAGGCTAAGGATTATAAAAGGAAATGACTTATTTTAAACTAATGACATCATTACATACAGTGAGATATATCTAGTAACAACTATATATGTATATAATTAGCTTCTGAGGACTCCCTAATTGACCTGGTTCCAAATTTCTTTTCCACAAGGATGTAGTTTTAAGCAACTAATCTGTTCTGTTAAAAGTTGTCCATAACTGACCCAGCCTTCAAAAAAGAATTGGTGGTCTGAAAGACATGGAACACGTCTTTCTCCGACTGCCATTTACACAGTTGTTTCCAACACAAACCTACCTGTGCAAGTGAAGCCATCGCCTGTGTATCCCTCCTTACAAAGACAGCGGTAGGAGCCCATGGTATTCTTGCAGTCTGCATGTTGGCTGCACATGTGGGTTCCGTTGGAGCATTCGTCCAGGTCTTAAGGAAACAGATCACATCATTATGAATAGAGAGTGAGACATTTAATATCGATAATACAGAAATTAAATTTTTCTTTACAGAATTCATATTTTCTTATTTATAATCTTTGCAGTTCATGAGAAGCAATTGCAGTTATTTTCCAACCCACCAGTGCACTTAATGCCATCTCCGATCCACCCGGGGCTGCAGCTACATTTGAAGCTTCCTGCCGTGTTGGTACATACAGCGTGTCTATCGCAGTTGTGTGCTCCAATTTCACATTCATTGATGTCTGGAAAAATAACCAGCAGTTTAAAAAAGGTTGAGCACAGGTGCCTTTTTGGTCTTTTAAATAACTTAGCAATAGCAACTTAGCAACATCTAAAGTGGACTCAGTTTCCCACTTCCCAAATTATAATATAGATTGGTTTAGCATCCACGTATACACTGTACGTACATTAAACAGCTTTACATTTCATTTTATAAAGAAACAAGAATATGATGCTGCTTGCTATTATCAACTCTAATTATTTTCCATTATTTCATGTAAGTGTCCAGTCACTGCAAAACAAAATGAATCTTTTTCCAATTGAAGATCTTAAAATGCAGGTTGCTTAACAGTACAGTATTAACACTCATAGTCACATGTTTCTAGTCCCAATATTTTTATTAAGTCAACCACACAAAGGGATACAATGTTGTCGGCATATTAGAAGATATTTGCACTCATATTCTATATATTAAATATATTTTATTCTTAAATGTAAAACACTGTATTATCAAATATGCTTTATTTCTATGAAAGTTTTACTTCAAGTATTGCTAAGTCAAGCATTTGCACAGAATTTTCCCTAAGGCAGAGTGTGAACCATATTTTCTCTAGCACGCCGAAGCCCTCTTGCATATTTCATGTAAAACTCAAATCAGTCCAATGAAGATTTATCTGTAAAAGGAGTACCAGATTAGGGTTACATTACTAAAGAACTTCAAATTCTTGAAAATTCTCCATTCTCCAAAATTTCATTTCCTAATTTAACCAAGATAGATTATAGAAAAGAATATACAGTAAGAAGTGAAATATGTTTTGTTTTCCATGATATTGTGATTTATAATAAGAAATACATATTTGGTCTTTATCTCCATTTCTGGCACAGAGCTCCTGAAATCCTTGGAATTTCCTAAATGGTGAGAGCAAGCAAGGTGTCTTCTGTTATGTTAATGAGGTGACTTCTGGACCACACCCAAGGATACCAGCTGGTTGCTAAGAGAACCAACCACATGACTACAGGGCTGGCACTTTCATCCCACACACCTGACCTTAGGGCAAGTATGGGGAGAGAGAGGGATTGGAGGCTGATTCAACTGCTGATGGTCAGTGATTTGATCAATAAGACCTATGTAATGAAGCCTCCATAAAAACCTAAAAGGATGGAGTTTGGGGAGGGTTTGTGAACGCAAGGAGATTCAGGGAGAAAACATGGAATCTCCGCACTGCTTTGCCATGCCTTGCTCTGTGCATCTCCTCTATCTGGCTGTTCATGAGTTATATCCTTATATAATAAACTGGTAATCTATAATAAGCTGGTTTCCTGAGTTCTGTGAGCTGCAAATTAAACCCAAGGAAGAGGTCGGGAACCTCTGATTTGTAGTATTTATATCCATTCTGTCAGAAGCACGGGTAACAATCTGGGCTTGTGACTGGCATCTAAATGGGAATAGTCTTGTGGGACAGAACCGTTAACTTGTGGAATCTGACACTATCTACCTGAAGATAGTATCAGAATTTAGTTGAATTGTAAGACACCCAGTTTGTGATCAGAATTGAAATTGGTATCGTAATCATATTTTCCAAAATTAATCCATTATATAATGAAAGTCAGGTACTTAACCACTTAATTAACATGTTCATTAACTAAGAACAAGAACTCATAGGTATAGATACTATGACTCTATATGCAAACCAATGTCTAACATAAAATTTAGGTCAAGAAGAATAATTTTGGCGTGTGAAATGTTGCAAAAATTTTTAGTGACCACTTGACCAGTGGCATGAAAAAGAAACTGATCAAGCAACTTATGTTTACCCTTTTGTTTATGTAAGAAGCCCAATTAAATGATTTGAAAATGTTTGGAAACATGCTGTTTGCCAAATATTCCATCTAAAGCTCTGAAATGGTCCTAGGATCACTGGCTTCTTCATAACTTCTAGAGGAAACACAAAATAATGACATTTTCCTACAAAAATATTTTGCAATATCACTAATAATCATAAAATGAAAACATGCCTGAGAGAATGTTCTTACAATTACAATGTATCATATGGGTGAATTTTAATGTAACCTTGGCAACCACTGAACCTATTGAGTTATTAAGGCAGGTCAAGGGAGGCACATACCGGGCAGCTTTAGACTTGTGACTGGGAGCTTTAACCAACTGAGTAATTGAGCACGGCACATTCCAAGGAAATGAAGAGGAAGGCCAGCCTGGCGATAATAGTGGTAAGTAGGGAGTTCAAGAAAGTAAGCATGACTTAATGGGCTCCCAAGCAGGACCATCAAACACGTCTCTCTTTCTCAGATAATCACTCCCCTCAGAGTTAATGACGCAAACTACCACTTTTGGTTGTCTTAATTTCCCTCCTTTATTTGTCATGATAGCTGAGTTACTTAAAAATAATGAACTTCAATTGCCTAAGTATTGAAGCCTCCAAATGTTATAAAATCAAAGAATTCTCCTTGAAACTAATAATAAAATAAAATTTAAAAAGAATGAGGGGAAAATAAAGGAATTTTTTAAGTGGAAAGAATTTAGAATTTTATTTTCTTAATCTTCAGTGTCTCAGAGGAGGATACAGAGGTCTCCAAAGGCATGGGGACTTACCAGGGCCTGAAAGTCAGTGAGGGACAGAACAGGACCACCAGGAACTCACTTTCTCTGTCCCCTTCTTGACACTCTTTCCCTTAGGTCACAGCTGCCCAATTGAGCTGATTTTTTTAAATGCATCAAGACTTTATTCTAAGCCCTGCTTTATGGAGTTTTCCAAATCTTGGTGAGTATTAACAGACTCGTAGAAGTAGTCACTAATCTTGTCTGCTAAGTATAATTTTCAGAGCTCATTATAGCCTGTCGATCTAATAATTCTGTAATCTTTTTCTTTCCATTTCTCTAAGGACCAAACTTACCCTTATTTTCACGTGGATTTTTTACCTTCCATATTTAATCTTGCAATTAAGAATATTACCATTTCTTTTAAAAGAAGAGTCTCCCCCCTTTTTATCATTGGTAATATGCAACTATAAATTTCTAATTCAAGAAAATGTGTGCAATTTCACCACAATTTTTCAAGGTGAAAAGAAAATATCTTTGTGAGAGGCTGTGTACCATGGGCTTTAGGGATACTAGGAAAGAGTGTCTCAGGAGCCAATATTCAATTCTTCATTTTGTGAATATTTGTATGGGTCATTGTCTCAATGCCTTATACTCTCAGTATCTGACAAGGGAATTAAAAAGACTTGGGCATAAAGTGTAAAGGCGTCTCTGAATAAAAGGTTTTGCATGTGTGCACGAGCCAACTGTTGTTCATTAATTGTTTCCATGACAGACCAGCGTCTAAGACTGCACTTCATTATAAAAACTAACAGAAGGGGAAACTGAGGAAAACAAGCAAACAAAAACGCTGTACTCAAACATTCTACTCTTCAATAATGTGAAGGAAACATAGCACATGCTTGCCAAGAACATCTCTTTCTGTACAAATGTTCTCTTTCCCCCACAATTTTGCTCCA
Organism: Pteropus medius; assembly: GCF_902729225.1. Taxonomy (NCBI): domain Eukaryota; kingdom Metazoa; phylum Chordata; class Mammalia; order Chiroptera; family Pteropodidae; genus Pteropus; species Pteropus medius. The sequence goes on along the minus strand of NW_024349801.1, from coordinate 22,732,935 downwards.
GACAGAAAATTCCTTTTTAAGATTAAGAATAAGCACAAGCCAAGAAAAGCAAAGAAATTCAAATTTAGGGCTGACACTGCAACCTCCATAACCCCATGAAAGCTCCTTCACAGACTCGAAGGTCCCATGTGCAGGGCTCTCTTAAAGGGTGAGGGTATGGTGTGAGCAGACCCCAGGCAGAGGTTCTGGGTGTGTTCCACTGACATTCAAGTAAGGGCTGTGCTCCGAGCTGCTCTGGCCTCCTCTGACAGTCACACAGGGAGAGGCTGTTTCACCCACACAAACACCTGACTTCCCGCCATCTGGGCATCAGTCACGTGAACTGTAATCTGACAGAGCTGGCACACTGTGGGATCTCTTTGATTAGACATTGGGGAAGAGGATGTTTGAGTGAATGGCAAGGCTAAATGGGAAGGCTACTTGGATTTCTTTATTTGGATCCAAATTTGAGCCAAGACTATTTAACTGAACACCCACCGAGTTTTCACAGGCTGACAGCCAGTGGAGGACAGTTAGCAGTGATAAGAAGCTGGAAGGAAACGGGCACAAATTCTCACTGAGTGCTGGTGGTTTCGAAGTATATGATTCTCATGGATTAAGATCCATCAGCAACATTTCTCATGTGAAAAGAAGCAGACAGTTTGAGAAATAAAATTACCCAGAAATCCTGCTATTTTAACTGAAAACAATTCTGATTTTAATGGTACGTATACCTTACTTACTGACCGAATAAGCACTCAATGGGTGGTAGGCTCTTACAAACGAGCTTGTGAAAGCAGGACTCACCGAGGATGGCACCTAGCAACAGCCTAAATTTTATCTTTCCAATTGGTTGTCTCATTGCAATTATGCAGAATGAGCAGCAGAAGCCCTGTATGTGGGCCACAGAAAAATTGTAATCCAGCCCTCTTAAGCCAAGGACAGAGAGCTATGTTCTAGATTTCAAGCAAATGTACTTTTCCCCTCCATTAAATCAAACATTCCTTTCAACCCATAATTTGGACAAAGCTTAAGGAGAAAAAAGAAACCCTTAACACATCTGTGTAGGCTGGGAATGTAAGTCAGTGGGTGGATTTTGAACACTGCTAAAGTGATTGGGGGGAAAAACATGTTTATTTGTTAAAATGGAAACAATCAGTAATGACAAGGGAGCTGAAATATTTAGACAAAGTTGTAATGAAACCCAGAGGACATTTTTTAGTTCTCATGAAACAAAGTCTCCCCCTATGAAATAGCATACATATTTTTATAATTCCTGTATAGGTTACTTATTTTAAATATATATATATATGTAATACACACACACACACACACACACACACATATATATGTATATATATATTATGTTGTGATGTACATATTAAATGTCTGTATACACATTATATATATATGGAAATATATGTAAAATACTTCTTTTGTCTGTCATCAAAACATAGTTTCGGGTCCGTTCTTTACTGTTATTTTTTGTGTGGCTTGCTTATCCCATTAGGCAAGATACATATCTCTATTTATATTAGTTGCCTGGGACATTATAAACACTTGTCTTTAACACAACTATCACCAAGGTAACCTGCTGGTATTCTATGTTGTGAGTGACACTAATTTTAAACTAAAAGCAGGCTAAAAGAGCCCTAGTTACATGGAATTAAAAAACATTTTGGCTCAGATTTTTAAAAACTTGTTTTTAAGTACACCAAATTTGCTGCCAATTCCTGTTTGTGTAAGTCATTTTCAATCAAATGTCATACTCTTGGTTGTTAATAACAGTATTTACAGAAGATCTCTTTTCCTTTCTTCCCTAATGTACTCCCTCCTTTCACATTTCACAGCAGGGTGCTTACCTAAGGGGAATGCTTGTGTAACTACAGAGAACCGTGGTGATTCCTTCAAGCTCATGAACCAGTGTAAGAACTGGGAATAAAATCCAGGGTTCTACTCTTTCACACAAGAATATCACATGCCATGCTACTATGATATCAAAGGGGCCATGAAACTCAAGTCTCCTTCTGACAGTGCTGGCTGGGTTTTATAAAATTGGAAAATCATTTTAGGCTATAATTTAAAAGTAGGAGGATGTTGGACCTTGGTAAAGGATAGAATATTTCTTGGACTTCGAATCTATGTGTCTGTTCACATAATTTACTAAAAGATTGCTGTTCTTAATGTAAAACTGGTGTCATCTCATCTAACATGGAGTGCAGAGCTTTCATCACCACAACCTTAGTATCTGTGCAAATTCAATTAAAATGAGCCTTGTAAAACAAGCCTTTTAATATAGAGTAAGATTTTCCTTCTTTAAATTGATTCCAAGCATGTATCAGTAAATAGTAGTATAGAGTTTTACTAGACTAGAAGTTATGTCTTTAATCAAATGGCTTCCAGACACTATGTCTATGTGTCTCATTCTATAATGACAACAGTAGCTACTATTTATTGACCAGGTACTGAATGTCAAGCACTATGCCAAGGGCATTATGTACATTATATCTCATTTACCTAAAATGAAATTAATGTCACATGAAAATTTAAGCTTTCTTCATGGTAGAAGGCCTAAAATAATTGGCCGCTGCACAGGCCTCTATTAGCTGGAATTTGGAGCATGAAATTCTAGAGATCTCCTTTTCTTATAGCAAATGAAGACTGTCCCATTAGATTAGCTTCTCCCTTCATAAACATCACCATCCTCTGGGGGTGAATTTCAGTGAGTTCAACAGAGCCAAACAGGGGTATTAGCCTCTATTAGGTAAAATGCAACCTGGAACTGTCCTACTTTTCCCTTTATTACTGCCAGACCACCACCCCATTCCCCAATTTCTATATTTACACTGGAAACTAAAAATAAAGCTTGAATCATAGGTATAGTGAGCTAAGCACCATTTGTACCCCAGAGACCACATGAGGAGTTGAGATTTGAAACACTGTGCCATTTATCAGAATAGACTCTTAGTCATGCTTCATAAGAAGAGTAATATAGTGAGGATGAAAGCATTTCAGCTTCATGCTGATTTTTATAATTTGGTTAGAACCTTTCATGTTTGAATCAATAATAATATTATTGGTGTTATCTTGTATATCTATAACTTTGAAAGTTAATATTATTAGATGGTTTAAAATGACAATATATTTGGGAGTTTTCTTGAAAATGTTAATATGATTAAGAAAAGGATCTGTACATTTACCACGTTGTCAATCTGCAAATATTTTAATGTTTGAGTCACAAGGGCTTGCAAACTGGTTTTTGGAATTAAAGTCTATTATTTGTAAAGAAATTATGCAGTTACTTAATTCAAGCTCACCATGGTCTCTACTATGCCATAATTTGTTATATTACTGTAACTACAATAAAACTTTGTTATTCCACATACTTAACATTATTGTGTCAAGTTTGAAAATATCAACCAAACATTTAAAAACAATATCACTCAGAATGACTTCTTTTATTTGCCGTTTAACAGAATAATATTCTACAAACATTGTGAAAAGATTTTCTCATGTGCTGTTGTTATCGAAAAGCAAAATTACAAATGGTTTAATTATTACTTCATAAGATTTGTTAAGCCTCAGGAATAAAGATTTATTTGGGCTAAAGCAACTTAATACATCAGAAGCACACTAATTTAAAGAACTAGAAGACTGAGAAGTTGATGAAATATATGAATTGTAGGATGTGCTTCTTTAAAAAGTAATTTCATTTATAAAACCTTAAACGAAGTGCTGGCCATGGAGGTTACTGAGAAAGGCTTGTTTTAATATAATCATGTGTCTATATTAACAACGGGACACATTCTAAGAAACACGGAATTAGGTGATTTCGTCATGGTGCAAACACTGGGGCACACTTACACAAACCTAGATGGTATAGCCTAGTACTGTAATTGTACGTGCTATACTTTGACACTACTGGCAGTGAAGTAGGTTTGTCTATACAAGCATCGCCATGAACATGTTGAGCTATGACGTTACCATGGCTATGACATTACTAGGTGACAGGAACCTTTCAGCTCCGTTATAATCTTATGGGACCACCATCATATATGTGGTCCATCACTGACCTAAACATCACTGTGTGGCTCACGACTGTAAAGGGATATGAATGTTTGGTAACTAGTATGTTAACTACTTTGATATAAAAATGTGATTTTAACCTCATAAAAATGTGATATTTATGGTGTTAGTTATAGCGGTAATTTATCCAATAAGCTTTGTTTCACAGGTAAAGAAAAAAGCCCTTAGCTTAGATACGATCTAATGTATGACAAATTTCAAAGAAATGAAGGCTAAGTTAATGAAAAATATTATACGACATGCTTTATAATGCAAATAAAACATCAATGATTTTCAGTTATATTAATCTGTAATTATGGTAGCAATCTCTTAAGCACTTAATCTTTTATTATTCAATTTGAAAAAACATACCTGTACAGCCAGTTTTTCCCTTTTTGCCTGAATATCCCATATCACAGTGGCAGATAAATGAGCCTTTAGTGTTTTCACAGGTTCCACTTAGACAGATATTTGGATTCAGGTCACATTCATTAACATCTGTAAAATATAGATATCATTAATACATATAACCATTTGTTTGATATAATTTAATACTTTTTCCTTCAGATAAGACAACTATGATAAATAAATCAGAAAGGGTGAAATGCTTTCACTCAAAAAAAGTGTATCACGCTTATGGAGCTCAACTCACATGTGCTTTCCATATTACAGGCTAATCATACAGACCGGATTTTTATCTGGGTCATAAGCAGGAGGTCAAGTAATCAAATAAACTGACCCACTTGGGGCTGAGTATGGAGCCTGTTTATGCAACATTCTAGAAAACTTTTCAAAATTGCTGCAAGATGAGACTTTTAAGTCAGTCTGCATGATGCCAAAAGTTTAGTTTCCACATTTTTACAAGAAGAAATAGATAAACTAGTAGTCATAGTGCAGGTAGTTATCAACTTCACTTCCTTCCCAAATTAAAAATTATTTTTTTCATGATATTCACTTTAATATCTAGTACTTCACAAATATTTGGCCAGGATTTTCTGAAGATATAAACATGATACATTTTAAATATTTTCAATTCTAAATTCTTGCTTCTGGCCAAGATGTTGCAATAGGCACTGAATTTACCTTCCCATCTGAAATGACAACTAAAGGACAATATAGGCAACATAGGACAGTGATCTGGAGAGACAGAAAACAGACTAGGTGAATTCTACGAATGCCCCAGATTACTATGTAGGGAGAATTTTAAGTCCATGGCATAGGGAAGGGGGTGACAGATGGAATCAGGTAGCGTCTTGAGTTGAGGAGATGAAACTGGAAGTCGTGAAATGCCACGGTCACTAGAGTTCACAGGGCAGAACAAAGGACAGATGGAAGCTGTACAGCCATCACTCCACATATCTGCATAGGGTCACAGTCAAACATTCAGATGAGCAGAGTTCAGCACATTCATGTAAAGAAACTACTATAAGCTGGGGGAAGTACCACCCACAAGAATTAGAGAGAACAATCATCAGAATTCACAGAAGGTCTGGAATTGTGCCTCTTCCTACCAGTCAGACTGAAAAATTCCATAATTCACAGGGATTTGAGTAGAGTATCCAGAAGGGTTCTTCCTCAGTAATGGAGCAAAATTAGCCTGAGACTAACTACTGCTTAAAAGCATAAAAGCAAGACTTTGAAAGGCTCGATCTGTTTCAACATTACTTACCTGGGTTCCAGAATAAAGCTCGAGAATGCTTCTAGGAATACAAAAATATCTAGCACCTAGTAAGTCAAATTTATGTCTGGCATCTGATAAAAAATTACCAGGCATTCAATGAAGCAGGAAAATATGACCCATAACGAAGAGGAAAGTCAATTTACTGAAATGACTCAGAATTGACACAGATGATAGAATTAGTAGACCAGGATATTAAAACAGTTATTATAACTGTATTCTATATATTCAAAAAGCTAGAGAAATGATTGGACATATTAAATAGAGTCATAGAAGATACGATAAAAAATCATAAGTCAAACTTTTAGAGAAGTAGACTACAATGTCTGAGATTAAAAATATACTGAATGAGATTAAAGGCAGATTAGATATTGCAGAAATTTAATAAATATGAAGACATAGTAAAGGAAAACTCTCTCAAATACAAGCCCGAACTCTATTCACAGCAGGAGGAGGGTTATGTGGACAGAAATAATGCACAGACATAAAATAAATGTCTATCTGGAGTTGACCAAAGGCTAGTTCAGTCCATATAACACATCTTACAAGAACATCATAACACAATCACAAGAAAGTTGCTCTTTGGAATGCTGGCTTTGAATATTAGTATTATGCCCCTAAATATCCTTACTTTTCACATAGGATCTTGGCTACCCAAACTAATCGTTATGTAATTTAATAGTACTTGTGAGTAACAAGAGAAAATGAAAAATTCTGTTTTCTTTGCTTACCTACACAAGTTTTCATGTCCTCGGATGCCATGAATCCATCATAACATAAGCACCTGTACTCTCCAGGTATGTTTGTACACTGACCGCCATCACAGATATTGGGGTTTTCTTCACACTCATCGATGTCTGCAGAGAATAAAACCAACAACAGCATGTTGTTGATATTCGTTCTATTAATTCAGGGATGAAAAAGTTAACTTACCCAAGTCAAATAAACTCAGCCTATTTGTTGTATAAGATAATTAGTTCTCAAATACAAATGAAGCTTTACCTAAATTATCCCATCACGTTATCCCGAGTGAAAAAGGTGAGAACCATTTTCAAGATTCACAACACACTGTTCAGGGGTCTACAGCCACTTAAAAGTCCATCATTTAATTAGCAATTTTATCTCTGATATGAATTTATCATTTAAAAATGATTATGAATCATATTTTTCTCATTGTCAAATGTAAATGTCTAAAGTCTATTATCTTTTTACTGTTATTTTAAGGTGAAACTGCTTGAAATAAGCAAATCTAGTTAGATTCATTTTTTAGTAAAAATATTTACTTTCAACAATTAATTTTTGTAGCCAAATTGATGTCTAGGGCTTTTGAAGGAGATTTTCTAGATCAGATATTTCAAGTTTCTAAACCCAATTTCTCTTCTTAACCCAAACCAAAATCAAAACCTATACTGCCCACCTCATTTTTCATCTGTAGCTGGCTACAGGGCTCTTCTCACCCAGGGCGATACAACAGGGAGTGTAAAGACCAGTAGTACTTAAATTTTAGCACACATCCAAATCACTTAGAGGGCTTGTGAAAACGAATTACTGGGATTCACCCCCAGGAGTTTCTGATTCAGTAGGTCTGAAGTGGGGCCCAAGATTTTTCATTTCTAACACATTCTCAGGTGATACTAATGTTGCTGGTCCAGGAAACACACCCTGAATAGCACTGATGTAAGCCAAGAGATCAAATTTTTCAAAAGTCTGATCAATGAAGGAACTGTATTTTATACTCCATTTATTGAGCACATGCCAAGTACTATGCTAAGTGTTGTACATACTCTTCCTCAGAGGCAATCTGAACTCCATTTTATAGATGAGAAATCTGATGCTAAAGATCTTTATCAAGGACACATAGCTAAAATATGTGACAAAACAAAGATTTAAACTCAGGGCTATCCGACTCCATAGTTCAGACCCTAATCCGCTCTGCATAGAGACCCATTACTGAGAGATTTCACAGGAGGCTAAAATCTACTTACCGGTACACGACCTCTGGTCAGGCATTAGTGCGAATCCTGGCTGACAGCTACATTCATAGCTACCCTCGGAGTTTGTACAGAAGGTCTCACAACCACCGTTCATTATGCTGCATTCATCGATGTCTAAGAAAAATAAAAATAGTATCACCTTTCTCTGTGTTTATGATCATGGCATGTGTTTAAAGTTCCCAGGCATGGGTCAAGTAAAGCCAAAAAAAAGAGCATCCTAGAGCAACTCAAAGTCACTGCATTATTTGATTCCTTAAAAAATATGAACTATACTCCTACTATGTGCTAGAAGTGAGAATCCAATAGTGAATGAGATAAACACTAGACTTGCCTTCATAATGCTAAACTGCAGTGGGAGAGTTAGATGAACAATTAATTACACAATACATGGTGTGCCACATGCAATATAGAAGAAATGCTAGGTGCTTTGAGAACATATCCCAGTTATGACAATGGGCACATGGGTGAACTTCTCTGGGTCACAGATTCAGTTATAAACTAGATATTCGGTTTGATTGGCTGAAGTTCTAATCCTTTTCAAGAACTTGAGTTGGAGTTCTGAGTTGTACTGGGCCATGTTTCAGAAGAATTTGGGCTGATTTATGACTTTGGGTGGAAACCATGTGAGACTTGGCAGTTCCACATGATGTACACCCCAAACCAGGCAAAAACTGGCTGTTTCTACAGTTTCACTTTAACTTTGGGCACAATAAAGCCAAAGGATTTTCTGTGCCACTCTTTCCAACACGACTAAACCTACAGAGGGCCAGCCACAAAGCAAAAGCCTTGTCCCACAAAATCCCACTGTTAAGGAGTACCATACCTGACCTTTATTTCGTTTTAAGATATGACTGTACCATGATCTTCTTTCCAATAATTATTCTTTGAAATCTTTTAGCTGATCTAATCCACTAAAGGGAGAGATTGCACCCTGCACATTTTGTCTTTTTCATGGCACCCACCATGCTTCATTTATTTCAGGTGGTTATTAATCACTTGCTTATTTGCTTGGTTATATATGTACCTAAACAAAGCACGTGCTACCATTCACCATTGAAAGCAGCACGGGTCACATTATACTCATTAGAGCTAAAACATTCTACATTGTTCATGTAATTGCTTCCTTAAACACAAAAGGAAGGTGAGATCCGAAGATCATGAACCACTACGAAAAGAATTTTCCTTACAGGAAAACGAGAAAGATTAAGTAAAAGTCACTAGTGGTGGAAACAGAACTGAGAGAACATTGCTTGAGTGCTTTAGAAGGAGACTAAATAAAATAAAATATAAAACCACATAAAATATAGAACTTACCAACACAAAACAGCCTGTCAGGAGTTGAATGATAGCCAGGGTTGCAGGCACACTGATACTTCCCTATGAGGTTCACACAGCGACCATTTGGACAGAGGTTCGCACTCAGTTCACACTCGTTGATGTCTGTGTAGAAAATAAGAATAGGAAACCCAGTCATAAGCTTCTGACTCTCTGGCAGACATGTGGGTCGAATGACTGGTCAGCGGTCTGAAAGTCTTCTTACCTATACATGCTGAGATGTTGGGGGATAGCTGATGACCAGGAGGACATTCACAGCGATAACTTCCCTCGGTGTTTTGGCAAACGCCTCCTCGGCATAGGAGAGGATCTCTCTGACACTCATTGATATCTGCAAAATGGAAATGAAGTTGAAGTTATTGGTGGTGTCCTGCCCAGGTATCCATGACCAGGCCAGTACACTCATCAGCCAGTTGCTGGAAGTCTCGTCTGCTAAAGGCTCACACTCTCCCTTTTTGGAGAATTGCTCTCCACTTCATTCAGAAATACCTGGGAGGCGAAAGATTATATTTCCCTTCCGTGCTGGGGGTCATCCATGGGCCAATAACTGCTTGAACTGCTGTGGGAAGCATAAAATCTTGGCCTCCTTGCCTCGGGGTGGGACTATTCTCTGGTACCACTTACACTCCAAGTGGAATCAGGTTAAGGCTAACATGCAGCTGAACGTTTCGCTTCTCTCTTTCCCCTACCCTAACAGGCCTCCCTTACTCCTTTACAGGTTCCTCCTGAGAGCATTCCCTCAAAATAATCCCCACCTTAGATTTGTTTCCAGGGAACCTGATCTAATGCAACCAGGTTAATTAATCTCCTTTTCTAGAAACATCAGATAAAAACCCTATAATGTGACCCCGATTATCACTTATATTCAAACTGTTCTCTCTTCCCTGAGGTATCTACTCTAGGTGTTATACTCACTTCTCAGGGACCCGCAACTGGTGTCCAAGACCACTCACCACCCCACAACCTGAATTCCCTCATTCCTTCCACATGTCAGTCTCTCTCTGCCACAGACCGATTCCTGACTCACTGGTCAGGAGACCAGTGCACTGGGGGAGCATGAAGAATCTGGGACATTACGCTATTAGTCATCAAAGCTTCTTGGAATCCTTTTTTAACTGTGCTGATCAAATGGGCACATGCTTACCCATGCAGTTCTTCATCATCATGAATCCACTTTCATAGCCTTCATCGCACTTGCATTCAAAGTCTCCTGGGGTGTTCACACACTGGCCTCGGCCACAGAGGTCAGGAGATATGCGGCATTCATCAATGTCTGCACAAAAGCAGCAAGTAACAGCAAATGAGTATCAGGATTGGCTTAATTCTTGTGGAATAAAGATGAAGAGTTCTAAAGGGTGTCCCTCTAAGGTGAGCCCCTTCACTGACCTGTGCAGTTCCTTTCTTCAGAATCAAGAGCAAAGCCACTATCACACCTGCACTTAAAGCTGCCGATCGTATTTCTGCACTTGCCATGGGTGCAGAGGCTGGGGATCATCTTGCATTCATTGATATCTTCAAGAAAAATAAAACATGTGAAAAGTTCATGAGCAACCAATTAGGAGAGCTCAATGCCCACTGTTTTAAACCCGGAAAGTTGGAGGGTCTTGATTTAAGATCTTGGCAATACTCATTTTAAAGAATGTCTGATGGTCCACGAGAAGTATGACTTATAAACATTTCTTGTCTTTTAAACTTCTATTTTAGAAAGCATTAGAGGAATAGAGTGTGCTTATTTGGACTTCTAGAATCTGGCATGCTGACTGATATATATTGAACATTTAACAATTTGCTGAATGAATGAATATTCCAAACCACTAGTGTCCATACTTAAAGCGCATAGAAGATTATTAGAATATATTGCCCCACAGCAACCAATTGGGTGTGTAGAGGAATGAGATATTCATTTATGCTTTTTGATGTTTTTTTGGATAAACCTAAAATATAAGAATTTCAAAGATTTCATTTATAATTCAAAATATTTGCAAATAATGTATACTATTTAAAAATGTTTTCTCAATATTATTTAGCCTTAAAGTTTTATGAATATAATTGAAGTTTTTATACTATGAGATGACATAGTAAATGTATGATCTTAATTTCTCCTTTTAGGAGCCTTTCCAAATTAAGACCTAAAGCTCAGGAAATACAAGTTCATTTCTACATAATGTCATGAGAGACAGAATTGCTAGATTAATTCTCAAGAACATCAAGTCTTCTGTGGCAAGGGATTGCCACAGCTTTTAGAAAAAAATCACTCAAGTTCCTTTGAATTTACTTAAGAGACATTTAAGAGGGCCATCTAGAAACTGTCTCTCTAGACACAACAATTTTAAACCCCAGAGCTTCTTGGACCAAATGCTCAGTAGAGAAAAAAAGTCTATGCTTTTTATTTAAGGATAGTTAAGTGATATTTATGTGCTCATTTCCCATTTTTATAAGTTGATTTAGTTATGAAGTATAATAACTAGGTCCAGACACAATGGGCAACCAACATAAAACTCTATACTGGGAACATAAGCTGAACCTCTCCGAATACTCAGAATTCTGAGTAACCAATTATGATTTTCCATCTGCTGAAGTAAACAAGTTCTGAATCATTGTGCGCAAAAACTTAAATTAATTTTGGAATTAGATTAAATCTGTGACTTATTTTTTTACATAGATTTTAGATTACAGCATAGTACACTAAAGTAATTGCAATATCATGTCACTGGAGTATGTCTGCCACAGGAATAAATTTCACTGTATTTGGACAAAGAGGACCTGCCACTGGGTTTCTCATGCCATTCACCCAGCATTCTCCACATTCAGGTAGACTACAGTGACATGGATGCTCAAATAGGAAGATAAAAGGTCATACTATTTGGCTTTAGCAGATGATATAAAAATTTCTTGTTTCCTTTCATTTATGTTTGGCTTAGAGTAGTATTAAAATCTGCTTTAACAAATAATAATGGGAAGATAGGAGAGATAAGTGACTTCAGGAAATCCTGAGATACAGAAAAAGAAAATCTGATACAGAGCGAATGTTTTGTTACATATAATTCAGAAAGAAAAGAATGTATGCCAAGATGATTGAGAGATGACCACATTGATTATATTCATTGTAATTCTGATAGTAGAACTCTAGGGTCATGAAAACGCATCCCGTTGGTCTAAAAAGAAGAGTAATCAACCACTGAAACATTGTACCTTTGAAGAAAGGTTTTCCATTTGTAATTTCTTTTGTAGCAAAACCAGGTCCTCTGGGACACAGCTCCTCGTACTCAGGTGTGTTTTTCACAGGACACTCTTCGCATTCCTCTGTACCCCAGGCTGCCCCAACAGAGCAGCAGCAGGCATCCATGCGGTGGCGGCCAACAATGGGCAGAGTGCACTCCTCGTCATCATACCTCAAGAAGCAGGTTTCCAGGCGGATATCTGCCAGAAGGAACAGAGGGAAGTTGAGGACAACTACTTTGTTTTCACTGCCCCAAATTGCCAGCATCACATTAGGCAAAGAACAATACACTCAATAATTTGCTATATACTTATTGACTGGAATTATTTTTTTCCTCAATAGAAACCCAAGCTTTGTGATGGGTTTTCCTGTCTAATAAAGACTCTCTTCTATTTGGTAGCTCATACTTATTTGCACCTACTACTTGTGAAAAGTCTCCTTTCAACTTTGGTATTTTCTGATAATTCCATACAAGGAGCAGTATTCTGAGGAATACTGCAGTGCTCTTTGAGGAGATGTTTTCATAGATATGCCTGTTACCAAAGCACGCATTCATTCCATGATGCCTTGACATCCTTATAGCTAAAAACAAACTGCACTCTTTATCCTTGGAGGACATCTGAGCTATTCCAGTCCCTTTTCCTAAGATCCACTTCATTTTGTTGAGGTGGAACGGTAAACTCCAAAATGACAACTGCCCTCCTTGAGATTAAAGAGGAAAACAACAAAGAAAAGCCATTCACTCCTATTCTCAAGTACTTCTTTCACCTCAACATGTGCTAATGAACACACTCTTCAGGATGCATGTGGGGTACATCTAGTTCCAAACCCAGATTCATGAGATTGTGGGTAAGAGTGAACGAGTAGCAGACAAGAGGTCAGTAGACCTAGTAGAATTTGGTCCTGCTCTGTGACTACGAAATCATTTGTCTTAGACAAATTATTGACCCTGAGCCTGAATTCCCACATCTGTAAAATGATGTTCCACTCATCTCTCAGGGAGGCACTGTGAAGCTCAAATGAGATTATGCATCTGAAAATTATAAAGTGTAATTAAAACATAAGGCATGATATTCCCTCTCTTTCTCATTCATAAGGTGGTCACTAACCATTTGACTCAGTGCCTGAGCTTCCTTTAATGTTAGAAAGTTTCTGAAGCCTTCTGGGAAACTTTACATGCAGATTGCCTCTGTTAAGATAGATAATTTTAAAAAGATTTCTAAATTAAACACTGAAGCATCTTTTAGCTGAACCTGGAATACACTAGAAGAGTTTCTCATTAAATGCTAATTCCCCCTAAACAAAGAAGCTAAAACTGAGAATGGGATTAACTGACTTCCATAGTTACACAAGACTCTAGCCTTTGAATTCGAATTTTTATCTTCTATATTTATTACATTATAACCCACAAAGTTCTACATTTAAAGGTTTACTTGTTCTAATTCATAAGGGATCTAAATCCCTTAACTGCATACCACTCTTTCAACTACCTACAGCAGTCCTGCACTAAGGATGCTCTTAGAGTAATAAAGTTTCAGATAGACAGTGTGGCTGAGCATTATTTCTATAGTTATAGACTCAGAAACCAGTGATCCGATAGACATATTCCTAGCAGTCAAGAGCCATAATAGTAACATGAGAGTGAGTCTGCTAATCTGCTAGACCCCACAGGAACGACTATGAGAACTCAAGTCTACTGCCACTATAGGTCCATAGGGTAGCTTTCTAAGAACTCAGGGTTCTGTGTCCAGTCTCTTCCACATCGTTGCCACTTGGGCTCTAGCAGTTGGCATGGAGGATCACACTATGACTGAAAGTGACAACAGCCCTGGGTTCTCTCAGGTTCACTCTTCAGGACTGTGGCACTCTTCACTCCTGATGCCCATAAGACTCCTGCGAGGACTTGTCCTTCTGACTAATCATAGGATGTGTCTAGCAGACATGAGCTATAGTTTTCAATTAAGTGAAAATATTCTCCCTATGAAAATGTTCTGAGATACCATTGATCTTGTGTCCTATAACCCATGATATATGGGGGTGTATTAAGAGTTCTATAATCATTACTGTGATGGTAATGATTTAAGGAATAGTTACATATCAATTAAGGACCAAAGCTTCCCTTCATTAATATGTTCTCTACACTTTTTATAAAGAATAAACAAAGAGCATGAGTCAGGAAGGCTATTTGTCTAGGAAACCACCGTAGATCCTAATGAAAATGCTGAATTTGTAATGTATATGTTTGTAGTTGGAATCAAATATTCAACTCTATCGTGTTAACTGAGTTTTTAATACTCTTTTTAAAAATGATCATTAGGAAAGTAATGAGCTCAGTATTTACCCAGGCAGATCCTCCCTGTGGCATCCAAAGTCATCCCATTGGGACACTGACACTTAAACGATCCCTTAGAGTTAACACATAAGCCATTTTTGCATACTCCTGGGAACACTTCACATTCATCTATATCTATGAAAGAAAAAAAACATGGAGTTAGTATATCCGTGTAACAACAGTCTACTTTATTGCACTCATGAAGTCGTAATTATTTTCACAACAGAAAAGGCCATTTGGAACCTGAAAAACTCGCAAAATTTGTTTGCCTCCAAATAGTTTAGGTAGAACTTTTGGGATGTCTGAATAGCAAAAACAAGCCCAGCTACTACCAAAGATATATTTTTCCATTGGTCTCAGGGAGTAAATTTTGAGCGAAAGAAACAGGGAGCTGGTGCAAGTTCTTGGGCATAACTCTGGGCTATCTCAGGTAAGGCTCCCAGGAGGCATATAATTAGTTTTATGAAAACAGATGTTTAGAAGTACATAGAGTAACAGAAATCTAGTCTTTCAAACTAGCAAAGAATCAAAATCTTAAAGGTGAGCATAGAAAAAATCGCATTGAGGAATATGTGTAGCCAGTAAAAAGATCCTCTTTTGAGAAGTGCTGAGAATTCACCAGAAGCATATCAGTAGCTCTAACTCGGCAATGGTTTCAGGCTGTTCTGTCAGAGCCTTTGTGGTCCCAGCTTGAGTTGGGAGAGTTGAAAGATGCTCGTGTTCATCCATTCATCATTCACCCAATCTCTCTCAAATGTACCAATCTGTCCCAGTGTGCTTAATGCAGAGCAATATGTTCTCTGCACTTAATTTGGAAAAATATTCACCATCAAGTTAATCCAAAGAAAGGCACTTACTTTCCAATGCCAAAAAAGTGGAGCATTAGTTAAGAAATTCACACACTGTCTCTATTTAGAAAAAATAACTTTCCAAGACAGTGATACTGCGGAAAAAAAAAAAAAATTCCAAATCTTTCCTTATAAGAGAGATAAAATGGGGAGGGGAAATTTTACCTTTTGGGTTTGTGTTTGTTTGTTTGTTTTTGTTTTTTTTGCTCTGGCCACTCACACACCAAAATGTGCTGCTGAGGTCAGATATTAACAGTGGGTCTGGACCAGAAAAAGGCCAAAGAATTCAGTCATCATTTGGAAAGCAAGACCTTGGGTGGGGGTTATAGTGTTCTTCTTTATTTTAGCAGGGAAAAAAACTTCATTTTATCCCACATATGGGACTAATTGCTGGTTTTAAAATTTTTCAGCTGCTGTGTCATGTCAGGTTGTGTTAGTCACCCTGACCTTTCTTATGTGACTCCATAAGAAAGAATCACAGCAAACTGGAGAGAATCCACATAGACTTTCAAAAATGAGGCAACAGAGTTTGTCCTTGTAAATCATCCATGACAAACAGAAAAACAGGACAAACCAAGGAAAATGCAAATTTTACAGCCTCATCAAAAACTTTGTTTTATATTCATGATCTACAACATTTTGAAAGTGCAGTCATTCAAAACTATGGTCAGTCTAAAACATTTTCAGCCTTCCTGTCCTTTGGCCATAGTGGTCTGACACTGGCAAAACCATATACATGCTTGTAAAATTAACATCTGTTATGTTCTGCTGTTCTCATTATCTTTTTACTCTGCTACATATTTCTCACTGTGAAGTTACATGACATATGAAGTTATCCAGTCCAAGTTAACACAAGCATTCTTCATGCACACAGTAATTTATGGTTTATAAATAATCATAAATACCTTCACATTGTGTTCCTTTAATTCTTGAGTAGCCTTTACCACATATGGGATCTGTGAAAACAAACAAACAAACAAAAACAAAAAGCAAATTTGAGATAACAATATCCAGACTTTACAGTTATGACTTAGTATGAGAAACACGAAAGAGGGCCTGGAACATGAATTAGATTTTGTTGCTATGAATAAGTCTGAGATAACAAAGTGTTTCTGAGATTGCATAAGTGAAAAAAAATAATTATAAAATGTCTCCTTAAATAAAGGTCAATTTTTCTGAGTTATCCGAAAAGACCTAAATGTCCCCTAAAGGTCATGCTAAGTTGATGACCAAGAAGAAAATTAACTACACTTCCCTCTTGCTGTTAGCCCTACACTAGAAATCACACTATATGGGATTACTGTAATATGAACATGGAAAACAAAGTCTAGAACTTGAAGATCTCATATCCTGCAGCATTCGCACTATATAAATTCACACATTTATATATCCAATCAACAAAATCATCAGCAAGGTTTTCAAACCTCAGCTTTGCAACAGATTTAGACGTTTAGTCATGAATACTGGTTTCTTTATGTTAATCGGTTATTTTGGAAGAGAATCTGTACCTATAAAGAGCTCAGGACTCCCAATCATGGGATTCCCCAGAGAGCCAATAGGAATTGCCGATCCAAGAAAGCAACAGCAGCTAACCATATTACAATGTGGTGATAGAAAACAATAAATTACCGAACCACATAAAATTAATGTCTTTGACACTTCTCTTAGTTTCCCATTCAGCAATATGTTCCATTGAAGTCATGAGAATTAAATTTTCTAAAATTCCCATACGAACCCAAATGTGTAAAGTACTAAGCTTCCCCTTTCTAAGCAAAGCAACCAGTGGGATGAGCACAGGAGCCATGGCACCCTTTTCTCTTACCGACTTGGCACAGGGTACACGGGCTTCCCCAGGCAGCACCAAGAGAGGAACAGCACTGGGACTTTAAGGTGGCTCCATTGATGTTGATCTCACACCGCCCATCGATGACAGTCTGCCAGCAAGTGCCCTTGATGGTTTCTGCAGGGGCGGAGTGCAGATGGTATTTAATACACTCTTAAATATAGCAGCATTGATAAACATAGGAAAATTAGTCTCAGGAAGATAGATACCTATGCAGATGGTTTTCGTTGGATCCAAAGTACTTTCAGAAGAACATTCACAAATAAAAGAGCCTTGGCTGTTCTTGCAGACTCCATTAATGCAAGGACTTGATTCACATTCATCGATATCTGAAACAAAACAGGTCTCCATTACTGCTACAAACTAGTCTTGGACATGGGTGAATATTTAAACTTGGTCTCAATTGCTGCCATGTATTCTTCATTAGAGAGTAAAGCTGGCCTAAATGGATTTTTTTTCTAGACTAGATGGATGCCAAAAATAATAATAGAGCATATCTCTATAGTACAGAATATGGCACATGGATTAATCTTTTTATTCAGAAAAACCAGAGCAAATATGTGTGACTTCTGAACGACTTACTCAAAAAGCATATCTGTAATGTTTTCTCTGTCTATTAAATGATGGTAAGTAAAATGCTAATTGCAGGCAAATGCAAAATGAATACTTTTAAATGGCATTTAAACACAAAAGAAATGTCAAATAAAATGTACCAGTAAGTAAGTACCACCAGTAGCTTGCAAAGTGCATATGAGTGCCATTTAGGACCACAGAATCTCAACTGAAGTTGTGTAACTGTCTAGAATAGAAGTGACTTTATTTTTTTCCATGGTTTTCTAATGGTACTCCAAAAGACAACAAAGTACATAGCATATGAACAAAGATATACTTTACCTTCACAGGTTTTTAGGTCAGGTTTGTATATAAATCCCTTGGGACAAGTACAGACAAAACTTCCAGGAGTGTTTCTACATTGTCCATTGTCACAAAGTAGACTGTTCAATACACATTCATTAATATCTGAAAAAAACAATGAAAATTCATTTTTAAAAGAGCCTATCCCATGCATGTAATTTCTTTGCTCTTTTAGTTAGGTTTTTAAGGTTATAAAGATATGATTATTCAAACAAAGAGGCAAAACATCTGTATCATTAGTTTTTGCCTAAGCTACCTAATTTGAAGGAAACAGAGGCTTGACCTGATTATCTATGCTAGGTATGTACAAATTCTAAAGTCATCTGTCAGTATTCAATTCACTTTTTTCTTGAGCAGGAAGAAAACCTGGATTTACTGGAAATCACTTATCACCAGAATTCAAAAGACTAATCTGACTGATTTAAGGAACTAAATAAATATTTAGAAAGTATGGTCCACCTTTGAAATGTGTTAGTTCTAGGATGAGTGTTTCTCCTTTAGAATAATTTAAAGGGTCTCCAGTAATGTTTATCAAGTATGAGGCAATCTATAGAATTTATGATTGTCATAAGGAATTTAGACTTGAGATTCAGAGAGCTGTTTTCAGCTGAATAATGATGCAAAATCTAACTTTTGATCTGTATGACTTAGATTAAAAAGTGTAGAAGTAACACAGTTGTTTTAATATCCCTTTGGCCTATAAAATAGGCCACAAAATAGGCTTTACATTAACAACAAATTTTTAGACATTGAGAGATTCTGCTTAGATCATCATCTGACAAGCTAGTAGTCCTAACATAAAGGATATACGAATTCAGCACTGGAGAACTGCATGGGTCCATAGCATTAAAAACACTTAAATTAGCAAAATATTTATTAAGTCCTTTATATGGGAAAATCGAGTATGAAGTTATGTTATCGGCTGACCAAATGCCATGCTGAGAATGGTCAACATGATATAAGGAATGCTAACACTTCCCAAAAGTGTCATATTGCAATTCCTAAATTTTGATGACATCAGAAAAGTATCTGGACCCTTAAATTGAGGAATTGATGATGAAGATTAAAAAAATTCAACAGAAACAGAACTTTGTAGGAAGAGGAGCTATAAAAAGGGAGGTGGGGGAGAGAGAAAAAAATGAAACGGCTAGGTATAAGAAAGTGGAATTTGAATGAAGGCCTTTGTAATAGGTTAAAAGAATAATAGAGGACCAAAGTCCCTATTGGGGTACAAGGATTACTAGAAAGAGTCTAAAATAGAAATTAGGCTGGAGGAGCTTTGGGAAGAATGTTTACAATGACAAGAGGTCAGGGGAGAACTTATGGATATTTCAGAGATGGCCATTTTTAAAAATAGTTTGATATAATATAGAATAAATTAAAAAACTTAATTGACATGGCAATTTTTCCTTGTCTAAAGGAATATGAAATAATTTAATTCCATTACTCTTATAAATTAAAGCTTATTTGTCTACTCAAAGGCAATAGTTTCTTGGAAATGGTTCAAAAGAGCTTGTGAATACTTCAACAAGCTCCCCAACATCAGATGACTTCAAATGGTAAAGCAAGGTACAAATAAATAATTTGATACCCAGGGACACGTGGGGAAAGAACTTTGTTTTCTTGGGTCAGAATATATGATGACTCCTTAATGGCTGAATGGGAGATTGTTGAATCCAGTAGTTGATAAGTAGTTGATATTTGCTAGATTATGTGTTGAAAGAATGAAGAAAAAAAAAAGACGTTTGTGTTTACTTCAATCTGTAGCATATCTAAATTATTATATGTTCTAACAACTGACAACCATAGAGCAGTGTTTTTCAAACCCTACCACTAAAAAACTGCTAATGGCAGAAGAGAGTAATCCCCTACTCTAAGCCCTCCGTGGCTTTCAGAATGTGAAAGATATATTTGAGGTCCCATTTATCTTAAAGCTTATTAATTTTCATCCCATTTCATGAAAGTATGTTTGCTTTGAGGTAAAATACATTTTGCCTCCAAATCAAAAAGATGCACCACCATACATTTTGGTTTTGGCACATTTTAGCATATTCCCCTGAGTATAAATATTCTGATTTTAGAAGCCAAACGTCAGGAAACCTGAGGTTATATGTCACTACACTACAGAATGAACAATACTTTTCAGAAAATACTAGTCTAGGCAACTGGAGAAAGTTGAGAAAAAATAATGGTGCCCATCTGACCATTTTCTTCTCAACCCAAGGATTTATTTAGTCACCATCTGGTAGCTTCATTAAGGATTGTTAGAGCATAAAAAATGGTGTTTGTTAAACTTAACAGAGAGCAATTATTACTGAAAATAAGCTACCAATTTTATTTCCTTTGGATAAATATCCAGAAATGGGATTGCTGGATTATATGGTAGCTCTATTTTTAATTTCTTGAGGAACCACCATACTATTCTCTATAGTGGCTACACCAATTTTCATTCCCACCAAGAGCACATAAGGGAATTTCTTCACATCCTTGCCAACACTTATTTTTTGTCTTTTGCTAATAGTCATTTTAATAAGTTTGAGGTGATATCTCATTGTAGTTTAGATTTGTATTTCCCTGATTATTAGTGATGTTGAGCATCTTTTTATGTCTCTTGGCTATTTGTATGCATTCTTTTGAGAAATGTCTGTTCAGGTCCTTCACCCATTTTTTAAACTGGGTTATTTGGTTTATTGCTATTGAGTTGTTTGAGCTCCTTATGTAATTTGAATATTAACCTTTTATCAGATGTATGGTTTGCAAATATTTTCTCCTATTCCATAGGTTGTCTCTTCACTCAGTTTACTGTTTCCTTTGCTGTGCAGAAGTTTTTTAGTTTGATACAATCCTATTTGTCTATTTTTGCTTTTTTGGCTTTTGTTGCCTGTGTTTTGGGGGTCATATAAAAAAAAAACTGCTCAGACCAATGTCAATGTCTTGAGGAGATATCTGCACTCCCATGTTTATTGCAGCATTATTCACAGTAGCCAAAACATGGGGAAAAAAACCCACGTGTCCTTCTATGGATGAATGAATAAAGGAAATAAGATATATTTATAATTTGTAATGATTATGACTGAGCCTGGAGGACATTATGGTAAGTGAAAAAAGACAGGCACAGAAAGACATAGAGGTAGAGAGTAAAATGGTAGTTGCTATAGATAGGGGTAGAGATGTCGAATAGGAAAACTAAAGAAAAAAGTGTTTGAAGAAAAAAAAAAAAGAAAAGAAGTTGGGTTTTCTCCTATTCATTCTATTAAGTGGTTGGGAAGAGAGCTGCTTCTGGATAAAAATAACAGTACCTTTGTAGCCACATGAGAATGGCTCATAATTTTTGCATTTTATATATCTAAGGAGTTTTTCTTTTATGGAGTGAATCCAATACATGATTATTCATGAATTGTTAAGATTCAGCTATATACATTTTTAGTATACATGCTAAAGTGGGCATGAACTATATAAATTTTTGTTAATCAAGACACATATATGCCATGCTGACACCCCAAGACATCTATCCGCCCAGTCCTTCAAGTCCTTCAAAAGCAGTTTCTTCTAAGCATCAAAAGAAAGAAGGCAAGATGCATGACCCATCTTATAAAATAGGTGAAACTTACCAACACAGTTTTTCCCAGTTGAATCCACTTCATATCCTGAATTGCATATACATTTGTAAGTCCCACGGAGATTTTCACAAATTCCATTTGGGCAAATATCAGGATCTAATGCACATTCGTTTATATCTGTACCCAAAAAAGTTAAAAATCAAAAATATTCTAAAGTAAACATCAATGAACTGTCAAAAAAGTAACATTACGATAAATATAATAACCTTAGGGCCTTGTGCAAAGAAAAAAGGTTACACTTTGATGAGAAAGCTTGATCTCTTTTTCTTAGTACAAGATATTCTGAGTCAAACCTTCCTTCTATCAGTCCCAGGGAGGAACTTGGCATCTGAGCTGGAATTACAAGATTACTAATCCTTAATCAAGCTGAAAGAGATCTCCTGAACTTCTGGTCCAAACACCAAAATGGAAAAGTGGATCAAGTGCAGAGCCCAAGTTCCTACAATCAGTCTACCTGCCACCAGCAGTCCCTCTTCAATCTACCTTCCACACTGCCACCAAACTTAACAACCTAAAAACAAGGTGACTGTGTCATTCTCATGATTCAAACTTTTGTAAGCGCAATAATATCCTCAAGTTCAAATTAAAATACAAACTCTATTTACTTAAACTCCTCACTCCTCTGGAACGTATAACACCCTCTTCACTCTATGTCATGAATGTCTGGTGCAGGCCTGTGCTTCGGTCCAAAGCCTACTCAAAACACTACCTGGTATGGAAAAGCTTCAGATGATCTGCCCAGAGGAGGCTGTGCTCTCTCAGACTGAGGAGAGCTCTAACAGTCAATGGTGATGCAGAATGAGAACCTGTGAATGGCTAGTCTCAAATTCTGGTGCCTGATTCTTCTATAAAACAAGGTTAACTTTTTTTTTCTTCTGCAGGTCCTTATCACAACTTATTTACTCTCAACTAACTCCTTATTCATTATATATTTCCTTACTTTTCTTTCCTCCTCCAATATCCCCTCCCCATCTTCATCCACACAAAATGATGAAACCAATCACATTGAATGAACTTACAATCAAGTCAAGTTAGCCATTTTTTCCCAGAACTTTCCTGAATCAAATCATTTAACTTTATATTAATAAAATAATCCTTCCTCTTTCTTGTCACCTATTTTTATACTTATTCCAATTTTCCCTTTGAGCTGTAATTCCTTTTATAGCACTGATATTTCTTTAGTTCTTACTGCTACATTTAAATGTTTTATTCTCTTCCAACTCAGTCACTTGCTATCACCACTTGCTATAAAATATAAGATGAAAAATATTAAAAAATATTAAATATAAAATGGCTCCCAGCTGCCATCATATAATAACCAAGCGCTAGACAGTTAAGAAATAACAGTTCAGTTGAGCCTGTAACCCTGAACTCTACTTGATAGTGGTAGATCCAGATCAGAGGAAGGCCAGGCTGCCTCTTTTCACAACCGAGCAACCACAGGCATTGTATCTCATCCACTGTCCTCCACCACCCACCTTGGGAGAGCACCCAACCCAGACTACCAACCCCCAGCAATTCCAGGACCTGCTGTTCCATGTTGCTCTGCCACTGTGGGCTTCACGGTGACCCAGGTACATCATGCAGTGATAGTCAGAGAGGGGGTCAGACCAGATTGGTGTAAAGGGACCAACTGGAAACCCACAGGAAGGCATGATCCTGCATCTACACATGCTTAAGGTAGTAAATTCTGAAACAAGTCCTTACCACTGCCTGCTGACGTCATTCCTGGCCCACTGCTGCAGAGTGCCTGATATTCCGCTGCAATAAATTAACAGATAGTAAATGATTCCCTTGTTTGCAGGTCAGTCCTGCCCTTGGCTTTGCACACATCATTTCCTCCAGAGTGTGTGGAACTGAAATAAAGTAGCAATGGAAAGGAAGCATCTCCCAGAGGAGAAACCATTACACCAGGCTCCCGTTTTAAAGGCTCCGTATCATCGAGGAAAACAACTTTTAAGGCTATAGGCAAGTTATAGCAATTCCTTGTGCAAAGCACTTTAGGAAAAGGTGTTTTTCCTTTAACTTGATTTTGTTCACCAGGGAACACTTTACACTTACAGTGAAATGTGCCTGTTAAAGTGTGGTTTCTTCACTGTCAATAAAACTTTCTCCCACCGTCTTGAGAACAATTTTCTCAGTACGAGCTATTTTTTTCAGTACAAACCAATTCTTAACATTTTCTCATTTCTCTCTGCAAATTCTCTAGTCTCCACTCATGAGAACGACAGGGTACCTATGCTTGCACTAAAGTGTATTTTTAAAGTTAATATTCTTCAGGGTACTAGATTCACTCTATATGATAAGTCAATAGGAAAAGTATTGCACAATGTTAAACCTGCAAGATCTTACTGAAGAAGCTGAAGTACATAGAATATGTTCTCAAATTTGTGATGGATCAGTTTTCTATTTTTTAAATGTATTGGGGTAACAATGAAATTGAGACAATGTTTTACGTACAATTCCAACAATATTTAGATGAACCTAAGAATCTCATGGTCAAATGCAAATCATCTGGGCTTAAGTGTCAGGAAAACTGGATTCTTGGGATGGGCCTTTTTACAGAAGCCAACTGCACCCCACCGCTGAAGCAAATAGTTCATACACTTTTGTATGCTAGGAAATTGCATTTCTGATGACAGTGGATGCAAATGAGTTATACAGACAAAAGAAATTAAGGTTGAATCCTTCAGAGGGTGTGCCTTTTAGCAAATGTAAATTTGAGAAAGTAGGGAAATTCCTTAATTTTTAAATCATCTTAAAGGGGGCCAAAAAGAGAACAAATGGAAAGTGTCTGCCATTGTGTGTTTGAAAGCCAGGAACTGGAAGCAAAAAGAAATACATCCTCTATAGTCTCTCATGTCAGTAATTAATTAAGACATGTACCAAAGAGGTGAAGAAATACTGTAAGTAATAAACCAGGAAAAACAAAATCATACTAGTTTTGTAAAAAGCACTTTTATAGTTATGGCTTAATTAGCTGATGCTTGGCCTAAATGCTGGCCAGGTTTTGTCATCATTCCTTTTTATTCTGGGCAAGATCTGGTACTATACTCTTCTCTGTAGTGAATTCAGATCAGCATGGGTTTGAATGCTGATGACCATGCTTATTGTTGGGGGTCTTGGGAGTAAGCCCCTTCCCTCTGTTAGTTTCCTCTATACACTGGAGGTAATGATACACCATAGTTCTATGGATTTAACGAGAGAACAACACGAAGTGCTCAGCAGAATGCCTAGCATAGCTCAAGCACTTAATAAATGATAGCTGCTGCTGAGCTAACTCAGAGTTGTACCATGAAGACAGTGGTGTGGGGACATATGAGAAAATTCCTAATAATGCACTTCTGTGCATTTAACTGACCAATTTCTGTGAGGAGGAAATGCTCAGCAACCAGTGAGAAATATCTTCATGTACAGCCTGCTTGACTTCCAGAGCACAAAGGTGAGCTTTAGATGTAGTGTGACTGGGGTTTCTCATTAAATTAATTAAAGATATTCCTTCTGGATATTTGCAGGACCTTTCAAAATGCCCCCTCTTTCCTGAAGTGGGGGATTCCTATATTCTGATCCTTCATGATTCAGCATTTTCACGAAGAAGGTGGAGAAACCAAATTGAATGAAACCACTTCCACATGTGGTCCTCTTCTGTGTAAATTCATTCAAATATAAAACAGAGGCCAGAGGAATTGGGCCTCAAATTTCACTCTCTTTAAGCTTTACTGCTCAAAGAAACCTGGTCTCTTTTGTTCATCTTTTTATAAGCCCACTTTATTTTCCTATGTATCATAAGAAATTCTTTGGAGATGTACTTGGTCCAGAGGAAAATGTGAAAACTCAGGACTAAATGCAACAAGGGTCCTGGATTCTAAGTTTGGCTCTTTTGCTCATTTAGTAGACGAACAAATCACATATTTGTGCACCAGTTTTTATGAGACTTATCTATCTTCTAAATTCAAAGTATATAAGAAAAGGACTTTGAAAAGTAACATATAAAAGGCTAATAGCAATACATACAAGTATAAAGTTACATGGAAATATCTTTGTTGGATAAAATTATATTTATCATTTAACTGAAGTATTGTAAACATGTATTTAACTGTTTGGTAATCATATAAAAAATGATAATTTGTATAATCATTGGGTAAAGTAATCAGCCAGAATAAAGATTTCTTTCTTTAATTGGCATCCCCCATTACTTTTAAAGTCTTCAGTTTCTCTGACTTCTCATATTTTAATTTCTAACTCTATAATTTCAAATATCGTGATTTAAAAAATGACAAATGTTTAAAAAATGTGAGTTAATCTTTAATTGATTTTACCTGTGCCAGAAATGAATTAACTGAATCTTAGATGTAAACCAACCAATCAGAGCTACATGTTTTCAATATTAGATCTAACTCTATTTTAGAGCATTAGAAGTCAAGTGCCAAACTACCTTAAAATTATGTTCAAATATAGACAGTCTACTGCTTTAATTTCAATAAACTATTTTTGCCTTACAAATAGAAATAATTTACAACTGGAGAGGGTCTTCTGGATTACCTGAGACAACTCATTTTGCAGATGAGAAAACAAAGAATCCCTTTTTCATAGTATTTTATTTCATAATTATGTTTACTAATGTAAGCCATCTCAGATCTTTTTGAAAGTGAGAAAAAATTCCTAAACAAACAAAAATCCACAAATAACTTCTCCCCACCCCGGATTAAGTATTTTGTCTGCCTGTGGCTGGGGAGTAGAATTGCGACTCATTGATCTTTACTATACTCAATTCTTTTTACTATACCATGTCAAGTAATTTACTTTTTCCCTAGAATGTAATAAAAATCTTTTAGGAAAAGCCCACTTAAATCAACATGAGAGGTTTGGACAAAATTCTCAAGGCCTTTTGGAAAAAATGTTGGAAATATTCGGGTAACCTGAAAATTATTTACTCTTACACTGTGTAAAAACTCTGCTCTATAATAATTCCTGCAAAATGCAAACATTGTGAAACTACTTTAGAAAACAAGGCAAGTTACATATATTTCAAGGAGCATAAATATTATTGGTGTAGAGAAGTTCAAATGGGAGGCAAAAATGCGCTACCTATTCCAAATGGTTGTGAGGATCAAGTGAGTAATGTAAAATCAGACCCTACTAGTCCCTGCCAAGACCCTGGGAAGGTACATAATGTACCTGGAGAACATACGTAATCTTTCCGTATGACTTCCATAAATGCAAGACTGCAGATGGTGGCAGAAGGTTAGGAGTAAACAGCATCCTCGTGATACCACATACCTGAATTCTGTGCAGGACACGGCTGGCAAGGTTCCCCAAAAGCATACTCAGTGTTGGCACAACAGCATTCAGATTTAGTAACAGCACCAAACAAGGGTTTGACACACTGGCCTCTCTTGTATCCACCATAGCATGTGCTCCGCATGTGTGTGTCTAAACAGGAAGAAGCATCTGTCATCACACTATCGCTTCAAACAGATGAGAACCCCCTCAGGTCAAAGTTGAAGCTGGCTTTATTCATCCATTGTCCCTGTTCTAACTCAGAAAGAATGCCTCTGGTGTTAGGTCTCAATAGAAAATAATAAAGCAAACCACATTCAGTTTCCAAGTACTGGAAACAAATAGCCAGACTCTCTGAGTTTTCTCAGGACTATCATAGTTTACCCAGTAACGAGGCATGTAAGTGCTAGAATCATATCTCATTTATTTTTGTCTTCCCCAGGCCTATACAGAGCAGACAATAAATTTTGAATGAATAATGGGTGACCACTGACTTTTATCCCATGATAAATAAGATCTTTACGAGAAACGTGGCCTACCTCAAAATAAACATGCAATTATTGAATGTATGAATTACACATACTTTCAAAGGAAGGAAGTTCAATCTGTAAAAGGTTCATTTTATAAATCTGCAGATGTTAGTCGACTAAACGGTCTCATCTTTGCCATGAGGGAGGGGGTTTCCAGCTATACCCAATCCTCTCTCAATTCAAAGGGTTTACTAACTACCTTTCTTAAAAATAAATTGGATAAAATTCATATCTATTTCTTAATAAATCTCAAACTTCTTATCAAGCCACATAAAACTATTATCATGTAAGTTTCTTGATTATCCATATCCTCCTTTGCATTCTATACGACTCTTGGGACAAAAATACTCTATGAAAATGTTAGCCATGAGATAATGAGCATATACAGGCCAATTTCAAAGACCATTATCAACAAAGGAGGGTTGGAGAAAGCTGAGGACAGATATGTGATTAGAAAAGAAAAGGGAGAAGAAGAGGTGGGGATTCCCTTGGTTTTCATTTATCTCAGCTCATCTTTCTATCCCTTAAATTGATATCCAATTATACAAGAAGAGAACAGACCTTGTTGGTTTGTTATTCCACAAATATTAATTATATCATATCTGCTACGGTAGGTGCATTTGTTATTTATGGGTGTTATTGACTGACAGAGGGTGAAGCTCTAGCATATATCTAGTCGTGACTTAATCTTACCAACACACACACGTCCATCCAGACCCACAGCAAGTCCGGGAAAGCATTCACATCTGTAGGAGCCATCAGTGTTGACACAGCGCCCGTTCATGCAGATCCCAGGTGTTTCACACTCATTAATATCTGTGGTGTGGAAAAGCACTTATTAAAAATGAAGTGATTTTTATCTAAAATAATAACATGTTTACAATTCCGTTACAACACTTGAAAATGGGGAAGATGGAAAATAATATGCAGTATCAACAACAAAAGCTCGATGAGATACATTTTCATTTTCCTTTGAGAGAACAGTAACAAAAATTGAGAGGGATAGACTGTTTCTCTTCCATAGAATGCTATTTTAATAATATTATTCTGAGACTGTTTAAATCCAAAATAAGAATCATAAAGGCTAAAACAGAATTGGAAGAAGAAGAAAAGTGACAGCTAAAATACAAAGATTCTTGTATAATGTTTCACAAGGCAATTCTTCCAGGATTGCCAGAAATCTAGCCTGATAATAAACTGCATCTTTGACATGGGTAGAAAACATTTCTTTTTGGCATCCAATACCCAGACTGGCATCCATTCCAGTATCACTTATGCCTTATCTCTCTAGGACAATTAGCATGGCATTAATAGACATAGAACTAAAGCCTTGTTGGCAAACCATAGAAAAGGAACAGAAAATGAATATAGATGATTTTGATCATCATTCCTGGCCAACAACTGCACTGTAAGCAACTGGAACCCAGCAAAGAAAAATCTTAACTTATTCATTACAAGTATTTTATCGTATCATATATGTATACTTAGGTAAGCCTGGTAAAAGTCTTTATGGGACACGTACTAATAACAATACAGATTTTCTCCCCTATTAATACAGGGAAGTAGAAATGGTATCAAAATTCTATTCTGGAAAACATATAACACTTAGGAATAAGTCACTTTATAACAACTCTTTTTATAAAACACAACTGGTATTTGTGACTATTTCCTTTCTTCTGACCTTAAAAAGGCAAACTGAGACTGAAACACCTCTGCGTTTTACTTAGCTTGTGTTGTCTGGCACAAAATATATACAGATGGTCCAAGATTCCGTGTACAGATTTGTATTTTAAAAGAGCAGTTATATTTAAATACATGAACTCGAATTCATTCAGTTATTTGAGTAACTTTTTTGTTCAAGTTGAGATCTACAGTAAAATAGTGGCAACTACAACCTAAAAAGTAACACAAAGGCTTTTTACTGAGGTCACAGATCCAGGCGGCATTGCTCAAAGTGAGTGGCCATGCTGTTCATCTGATTAGTTAACCATAGAGATTAAATTAGCATTCTTTATTCAGCTTTTAACAGTCACAACTTTGTGGGCTCAGAACTAAGTGCTCAGCACTAAGAGAAAAATCTTATTCCATGATGACAAGAGAAAATTTATGGAAAAGAAGAAATTCTGCATGCAAGGGATTTTCTCTCTCTCTCTCTCACTCTCTCTCTCTCTCTCTCTCTCTCTCTCTCTCACTACAGTATGTATAATTCCTGTTCTATATACACCAGAAAAAGAAGACATAGGTAAGAATATGGAGCATTCTCCCTCTCTCTCTCTCTAGCCCTGATTCTTAAGTCATAATATGAAAGTCAAAGCAAACCTTTTAAATCATCATGCACTTTCAAATGAATAGAACAATCTATTTATTGACAGATACTATTTCACTGGTTGCAAATAGTTGCAAAACTTGGTTTCATCTATGAAGTGGAATAATAGTTCCATCAGTATTATCTGTTGACCATACTTAATGCTGAGAGGCTGTGGCTTGGATCATCAGCAGTCTATAGAAATTGACTGCTGCCTTACATTGTAGAATATTTCCACATGTTAATATTGTCTTCCCAACTATAAGTTTCTCCCTGCACAGGGCTCAAAAGTATATAAACCAAAAAACCTGAAAACATTTATCCACAAAGATATATGCACCCCAATGTTCATAGCAGCATTATTCATGGTGGCCAGGACAGGGAAGCAACCAAAGTGTCCTACGATAAGTGTTTGGATAAAGAAGATGCGGTACACATATACAGTGGAATATTACTCAGCTATAAAAAGATGAAATACTGCTATTTGTGACAACATGGATGGATCTTGAGATAATCATGCTAACTGAAATAAATCAGACAGGAAAAAGTAGAAAACCATATGATTTCACTCATATGTGGTATATATAACTGAAAAAAAACCAAACAAACATGACAAACAAACAGAGATTCATGAACATGGACAGTGGATTAGTGGTTACCAGAGGGAAGAGGGTGGTAAGGGAAAGTAGGTAGGGGTACAAAGGGTCAAATATCTGGCGACAGAAGGAAATGTAACTTTGGGTGGTGAACACACAATGCAATATTATAAACAATATTATATTATGAACTGTACTCTTGAAATTTATTTAATTTTATTAATCAATGTCATCCCAATAATTTTTAACAAAGAAAGTAGAGAAACCACTTCCTTACTTCGAATTTGAAAAACTCAGAAATTTTCCCTTGCTATTAAGACAGATTTGCACAACAGTAAGAGCCATTGCTGTGAAGATCATAGAGAATGTAGGTAAACAATCAAGAGTTAGAAACCCTTTAAAGCCTAGAGAAAACACACATCTTGCCAAAGACCTAATGCAAGACTTTCTTCCATAACACATTTCCCAAAGCTGTCTACCAGGGACACCCAGAGAAGAGGCACCACAGGACGTTATCCTGCTTTCTCAATCTTGAATAGCTTGATGCTCTACATTTCTGCATCTGAAACTATGAGCAGGAGTCTTTGAGTGTAGCATTTTAGCAGATTTCGTGGACTCATTTTGAGTATGAGGTTCCTTGAGAAGTCTGGTTCCAACTCAGAATTTGGACCCAAGTACAATTAATCACTCATCCCTGACTTCATAAAGCAAGAGACTCTAAGCACAGATTTATCGCAAATAAAAAAAATCTTCATTTTTGCTTCAATACCTGGAGCAATGAGATTATTTCAAAAGCTACCAAGCTAAACCATGGCTCTTGGTTCGTTTATTTCTTCTGCTTAATCTTGTTTCTCTTTTTGCTTATTTGCCTTGATAAATTTAAATAAATTGTTCATGAACAATTTTCTGTGTCTTAAGATACCTACCTGGAGGACATTATGAAGAAGATCACTACGATAAGAGTAAAATATTTTGTCCTAGTGAAGATGTAAGAGGTGGCAAATGACAGCCATCAAGAAGCCTAACTGGTCTACAGCCATGGTACCCTGAACAAGCTCAATCCTGTCTGATCTCAGAAGCTAAACAAGGTTGGGCCGGGTTAGTACTTGGATGGGAGACCATCTAGGAAGACCAGGTGCTGTAGGTGTAAAAAATAAAAAATAAGGGATTGAAAGATGACAGGATCCTTGCAATCTATGAGGTCAACCAAGAGTTGCCTCCCCTAAAAAAAAAAATAGAAGAAGCCTAACTGCCATTGTTCCCCAATTGCAAGGAAGAGACAGAACTCAGCTTATTTAAAAAGATGTTTTCATCTGTTGGTAGACCAATTTATAGTTCAGCTTCTCATTCATTTACTACATAGCCTTTCAGGCTCTTTGGAGAAGATCCCAAATACTCTTTCCAAAATAAGAACAGCCTTCTGGGCATGAACTATAACTCTCTGGATGGCTGAACCTAAGCAGGAGTTCAGTCAGGTTTCCTAAATCAGAATTAGGGGTACTCTAAATGGGGAGAATCGATAAGGAAAAATGATACCCCTAAGCAATGTAGAGAGGAGAAAAAGCAAGTAAAGAATATGATTTAGTTTTATAGCACAAACCTTTGCAATAACGCCCATCTGATGCCAGCTGAAATCCAGGTTTGCAAATACATTTAAAACTGCCATCTTCGTTGATACACATTCCATTAAGGCACATGTTCCTTATGCTGCATTCATCCATATCTGAAAAACACAAAAGATACATTTTCTTATGACCAGCAGAGTAAATTTACAAAGGAAACCAACCTGGATAAATGTAATTCTGTTTCTTTACATTCCTTTCTTTTTTGTTATTATAGTCTAAGGTTAATTTTCATCCAAATTATAGCACACAAAGAGAAGAGGGGCTATATCTCAAGTTCTCAATTTTTGGCATGCGCATGCAAACTGTAGGGCTAAATTTATTTTATGACATGTATATATGATACACACATATACACATACATGTATATACATGTATATGAAATTCATATATAATTTTATATATACATGAAATTTGACTCAATAGAAGCTACCAGGACTCTTTTTAAGAAGAGCAGTTTACAAACTGAAGTGTGTTAACAGCTTGATGGTTATATTTACTTCACAGATCCATATTATTTCTAACATACTGAAAATAAAAACAAAATCAAAACTAGAATGATGGAATCTGAGATGTATTTAGGCTACTTCCTGGTCTGTTAAAAAGTGGAAGCCAGAGAACAGCCTGTAATTTGAAGCAATTTTTAGTAGGGGTAGGAAAAAATGTATTTTAAAATGCAAGACAACTATAGATTAAAGCACTGCCAGCTAACCTTTAGGATCCCTTGACCATAGGGATATTTCTTTAAATTCATCAGTATGTTAGTTTATTTAATATTACAGCTGTCTTGGGAGGCACTTGATCTTCTAGACATGATGTGTTTTCACTTACTGGCTTTAGTCAGACCAATATAATTTATGATTTCTTTTTTTTTTTAGCAGGATCCTATCCCAACCAAGAATTTTGGCATTAAGTCTTTGAATTGAATCACTGAGATAATATTCTGCCAAAAATGTTTCTAAGAACAATTCTGAAATTCTTTTAATGTATGAATAGATTCTTGGGATCTTTCCCAAAGACGTTGGGAAAGATGATAAGGGCCATTCTTCGTTTTTTGCTAAAGGTCTAAGAAGTGGAAACTCATCAATAATTGCCATATTTTCAATTTAGGAAAAAATGACAGGGGAAAAAGACTAAATGTTTGAAATAGCCCAATTTGAAATGAGGTGATTAATTGGAAAGGCAATATAAAATTATGGCTGGCTCTCTATAGTCAATATTTCTCTCAAACAAATTTTAGATACCCATTTGTAGTATTTTATTACTAGGCAGACACTTTAAATAAAAGAATCATAAATGACTAAAGAATAAAAGGGATTATGTGTATCTTAGGATTAGGTGCTACAAAAGTTTCATTGCCAGGGATCTTTAATGGCAAGCTCTCCTCATGTATTTAAAATGTACTGACTCACAGAAATGTGAATTACAGAACATGAATACTATTGAAAATTATCTTGCCTCCCAGATAATAATATGTGAAATATATTTGATACTTTGACCTTTCACTCAGTGTTTGGTCTCGTTACAGACTTCTGATACTAAATCTACAATAAAAGAAGAGGTATAAGAGTATGATACTGTTATTATTATCATGCTGTTATTACCTTCACAGTTCTTCCCATCTCGTGTAACGTAAAAGCCCGCATTACACACACAATGGAAACTGCCATCTGTGTTGATGCAACGTCCATTATTACAAATACGGCCATTCTGTAAACATTCATCAATGTCTAAAATCAAAGTTAAAACAGAAGAAATAGCTTTACTTAGGTGATTTAAAATTATTTACTTCTCCTTCCCTCCATCTCCAAACTCATGATCTTAGTATTGGGTTTTAGTTACTAAATAATATTCTTCAACATAAAGTTAGTATCAAATAACTTGAGATTTAGGATTACTAATTGGAATTGGAAAGACATATGACAGAAGAAAATATAATAGCTTTC
Source organism: Pteropus medius (assembly GCF_902729225.1). Classification (NCBI taxonomy): domain Eukaryota; kingdom Metazoa; phylum Chordata; class Mammalia; order Chiroptera; family Pteropodidae; genus Pteropus; species Pteropus medius. The sequence continues at coordinate 22,698,827 of NW_024349801.1, read as the reverse complement.
GATCTAACTCTAATTTCTAATAAGACTCCTTAAACCTCAACTCTGTAAAAATAGATCTTCTCTCACCATTTTCCTTGCTAATTTAATAAGCTAGCATATATCATTATTTATATTGAACTTCAGCTGGTGTCTTTCAACACATGTTCAAAAAGGCTATATCAGATCTTATAGCATTTCAGAACAATAAAACAGAAATGCTATTTAAAAATACTTAATTCCATCTGAAAACCATCAATCACATGACTCCGAAATGTCTACCTTCCTACTGGCAATTCTGGTCCAACTACAGTTTTATTGTTTACATATTCTTAGTCACTTTTATAACTTTATGAGTATTCTATCTACCAAATAAAATACTGGTACTGTGGGGGCATTTCTCTTTTTTTTCTATTGTGTTTAATATTATGCCAAAGTAAACAAGAGGGCTTGAAATGGAAGTTAAAAATGATAATAACTTGAATAACCTTCTATCTGATTTCTAATTTAAAGATTATTAACCCAAATTGAACAAGATGGCACCCTGTATTATCTGTTCCTCTTAGTTTCTAGACTAGGTACCTAAATGAACATCAAAGTGGATATACACAACTGCCTTGTCTACATAGCATACAATCTTTGCCAGGGCTTGTTCTGCAGAAGACAGAGACCAAGGAACTGTGTAGAAGTGGGTGGTAGCAGACCTACCTAGGCAGAACTGAGACTACGTGTGCCTGTGTATAAGTGTCCTAAACATCCTTTGGAGGACAAGAATGTGCATTCATGGCATATCGGTTATTCTGTCTACCCTGCATCTTGTGGTTGACCCTCAGACGCACTTTCTTTCTGGGCAGACCCAGCAGTGGTTTCCACACGAGTCATTGGACTAGCTGAGGCAGTCTGGGCTTCTCTTCTGTCTGATCTTTGTGCCAAGAACCTATGATCTTTTTCTCTCTCATTTATTTCTTAATCCTTCCTTAAATCTGACTTGCTCCGCACTCCCAAAAAATAGTAAAAGCCACATATTATTGAGCAGACTTTTTTTTTTTTTTTTGGATTCTATAATCGTTCGAGGCCTAAGGATAAAATAAACATGTTAAAGAGTTCAGCATTTTCCTCCTCACTAATTTCAGAACACCATCGGTCCTCCCACTGCTTTACAAGATGAACAAAAAGCCTGCCATTCAAAGTTTTAGCTGTGTTTCTATCTTTTCTGTCCTCTTCTACTTAGTCTGTTCACAGCCTTTTTGACCACTCTGTGGCAACTTTCATCTACCTCAAAATGTTTGCATGTTATCAATTTCTTATGTTTGAGATAAGCTTAGCAGTAGCTCTTAAAGAAGACAGTGCTGGAGGCTTTTAGATAATCCTCAGTCTCTGATAAATTAAGTCTCAGATTGATGACAACATGCATCTACACTGCCTGGCCTTTGCCCTAGCTGAGTCCTCTCAATAATGTCTTCTATTTGTTTATGTAATGGTGTAGTCTTCTAAAATATTGGTTCCAGTTTATTTTCTACTATTGTAAAATGCCTAGGATATGTTTGTATATGCCAATTATTTTAAATATAATTTTAATGTTAAAAAGGTTCTAAAATCAGTTAAATATTCAAACTATCCATATTTATAATTCAGTAAGTTGGCCTTTAGTAGAAATATTAACAGGTTTAAATGCTACATTCTATTTTTTTTCTGCTGAAAACTGCCCTTTATAAGAAATATACTAAAATATACCAATGACGAGTCAGAAGCAAATTTAAAAAATTTGAAACCAGTCGCTGGTTTCAAATAAAATAAAATAAAAATAAAAACTTCTGTACATCTTCAACTCATAAGAAGAGCTTTTGCTAAAAGAAGCAAATAAAACTAACCCTCATTAATGGCTGATAACATTTTTAAGTGATACAAACCTCCCCATTGTTCCTTGTATTTAATTTTAACAGTTTCCTTGCTTTTTATCTGGCTTTACAGGATCAATGATATAGCTCATTCTGTGCCAAATTTATAGAGATATAAGTATTTGAGTTCCCTGACGATGAGAAGTACACCTTACTTATTTTGTTCCAGAAACCTGGTACATCACAGTCAGACAATACAAAGCCATATTGCTTGGCTTAATAAATTAATTAATAAACAAACCTGAAGGGAAATTTTTATGAGGGAACATTTATAGCAATGCTTCTCAAATTTTAATGTGCATGTGGATCCCTAAGGGATCTTGTTAATGCCGATTCTCCCGAAGCAGATCTGAGGTAGAACCTGAGATTCTGCTTATCCAACCAGCAAACACGTGATGCAGCTGCTGACCAACTAATAAGCAGCAAGGACTTACAGGCTACTTCCTTATCCTTTCAACCTTTCCATTAAGAAATTAATTACATGCAGTTTCACCTGAAACTTTCCTCAGCTTCTGTGACAACTCCATTCCCTAACTTTTCAGGTTAAAAATTAACAGGCAATAGTGATGGAGGAAACAAGTAGTGAAAATAGGACATTACTGCAGGCACAGAAGCATCTTTTAAAATAATTTGAATGTTTGCCAGATTTTATGACATTGTCCTTTGAAGTGACAATATCTGGGATTAAGTGAAAAAAATCAGTGTGACTGTATTAGCCTCCCCTGGAAAGGGTTATTTAAACTCCATTGAACTCCTTCAAAGCAAATCCTTTACTGAGCACAGATGCTCCATATTCCAAGCTAGCACCATACCTCGGCATTCTGTCCGGGTGAGTGTGCTCTGATAGCCAGTTCGGCACTGACAGGTGTACGAGCCCTGGTTATTAATACACTCTCCACCAGCGCAAGGGTTCTTCTCACATTCATCCACATCTGCAAAACACAGTATATTTTAGTAAGAAATTCGATAGCAATAACTCATAACTCTAAGACCATTTTATTGATTTCCTATATATGTTAAAACACTTTCCTATTAAGAAATAAATAGCATAATGAAAATATCTTTTTTTTTTTTACCACGACAATATACCATGTTACCAGCTACGTAGAGACCAGCTGAGCAGTTAAAGTGTGTTATTTTCCTGTGTCATTTTTCAGAAAAAAATGCCCAACACGTAGCAACTCAATGCTCCAAGCTAATAAACATTTTATCTTCCTTGAGTTTGGCCCAAGGGAGTCAAACAGAATAACGTTTCAGAAGTGGCTTCTGGATAGAATTCTGAGTATCTCTTGAAGCTCGATTTTTCAATAAAAAGAAGGCTCAACCATAACTAAATATCCCCTGCTGAATTCCACTGAGAACATTAGAACAAACCATGAAGCAGTTGTCGTTTAAAGGGCAATTCTCGCCCACCACAGAGTCCTCCATCACCCCATCATGTCCCAGACAGGCTCCTACTAGTTTTACAGTCGTTTAGAACTATCCATATACTTAGAGGTAACTGGTTTCTATTCCTCGATTTGTTAAGATGAAGAGGCTAAGATTTAGGGAAGATAACCCACTTGTCCAAAGTCATATGCTTCTTGTGGCAAGTGTAGGTCTGACCTCACACTCCCCGCCCCTGAGCTAGATGTTCCCTCTTCAACCCAGCTCTAGGTAACCTCTAAGGATTGACTTCATATGCTCTGGAAGGGGCTCTCACATCACCAGAAAACTATATAACGAGGGAAAGCAAGGGCTATTTGTTTCTACCCAATTCATAATTACAGAATTGGAGTGTGAAACAGAACTAAGAGAGAAATCTATTTTTTTAAAAAATATTAGATTGCAACTGGGTGTTCTTAGCCAATAAAATAGACTGGTTATCCCTATGGTGCATATCCTCCCTTCATAAGCTTAAATGCCTTGTCAATCACTTAAAGTTGCTCTCTTCAGTTTTTAATGACTAACTAAAGAGAGCTGGTAAGTTATCCATTTAAATTAGTAAACTGGGCAAAATTTCATAATTTGGAGATACTTTTAATGCTTTATTTTAATGGTCAGGCTTTTGGTAAAATGACTTAAGGTGGTGTTACCAGCAATGACTAGAATGTATTTCACAATGAAAGTTAAAAGTCACTGCATTAGGAAGAATAATGGCACCCCAAATATGTGCATACCCTAATCCCCAGAACCTGTGAATATGCTACACGGCGAAGGGGAATAAAGGCTGCAGATAAAATCGATGTTGCTAGTCAGCAGACCCTGAGATGAGGAGAGTATTCTGGATTACACAGATCGGCCCTAGGTAATTACAAAAGGTCCTCGAAAGCAGAAGAGAGAACCAAAGAGTTAGAGATTTGAAGGTGCTACACTGCTGGCTTTGCCGATGGACTAAGGAGCCCTCAGCCAAGGAATACAGACAGCCTCTAGAAGCTAGAAAAGGAAATAGATTTTCCTAAGAGCTTCCAAAAGGAAGCAGCTCTGTGACACCTTGATTTTAGCCCAGTGAGACCTGTGTTAGACTTCTGACCTACAGGAACTATAAGATAATAAATTTATGTTGTTTTATGCCACTAAGTTTGAGGTGATTTGTTACAGCAGAATAGAAAACCTATATAGTCATGGAATAGAACTGCAATAGCTTCTCAGTGCCAACCTAGCAACCTATTACATACCAATGCACTCCCCACGGAGGTCCAGCTGGAACCCTTTGTTGCATTCACACCGATAGCTCCCAGGAGTTGGAATGCAACGTCCATTTTGGCAGAGATAACGAAACAACTGGCAGTAATCAGTGACGTTGACTGGCAGTACCCCTAAAGGAATAACATTAAACTCCATTAAAATTATTTATAACTAGGGCATCTTTCATCAGCACTTAGGCTGGTAATAGTGGGCAAAATGTTGGGTCACAGAGGAAGGCGGATACACTTTGACCCAAGGTCATCTGGCGCACGTGGCCAGGTACTGCAGCCAGGCTGTCGCCTGTTCTTCCGCCTGCTTCTTCTAACCACTTTCTCCACCACACTCTCAAGACTCCAGTTTGGGGAAATAACAAAAGCAGTGAGCTATTGGTATTTACTTGCAAACCGTTTTGTATGACATATAACTCAAAGATTAATTTTACACCTCCTCTATTAATTCATCCTGTGTATCAGATTTAAATCTCAAATAACCCTCCCATAGTTGACTGAAAACATCAATAACAATGGGACATTAATTGCTGGAGAATATGAAACCTCTCATTTTTCTCCATGCAATAGGCAAATCGAGAAACTTACATACAACACTGTGTAAACTAAAATTTAATTTAAGAATTGGTAAATTTATTTAATGACCAAAGCAGCATCAACAACAAAAACGTTAACTTGATTAATGCAAGAAAAATTGCTAGATGATTTTCAAATTCTTACTTGGTGGTTCCCGAGATGGATATGGATATTCCACTGGTGGTCGAGGGACCGGAATTGGAGGTCCAGGAGGAAAGCCAGGAGGAACAGGGTGAACTGGAGGAATGGGGCCAATGGGTGGGGGAGGATATCCTGGTCTCTCAGGAATTACCATAGGGACAGAGCACAGCTTGTTGAAATCCTCTGGAAAAACATAACACAACAGAACACAACAGCTAAGCTGTAGCATATGTCATAGGTCCATGGAAGTCATCCTTACTTTTCAAAGAAATCTTTGAATAAAACCGATCTTCAAACCACATAGGTCAATTAGAGTAAAGGAAAAAAGCCAAAAGACTTCATTCCCATTCCTAATATGTACAGGAGCAGCCATACTGAAACAAAAACTCAAAACCCCAAATACCCCAGGGTGTGTACCTCATGCCCTTCCCAAACCTTGGAAGTCTTTACCTACACCATGATTCACCTCAAGGAAGAATAAATGCCATTTTTCTCCATCCAGTCCCACCTGTGGATCCCACAGGAGTCTAAAGAGCACACTGAAAAGCCTGGATTTTATTTTATGTGCAATGGGAAGCCACTGGAGGTCTTCAGCAGGTGTGGAACATGATCAGATGAACATTTTTAGGAGGCCATTCATACTGACATGTGGAGAATGTACTGGAGGGAGGCAAAGTTGTTGCAGAAGACCAAGGGCAAGATAACAGTAGCTGGACAAGGGAGGCAATGATGGAATTGGACTGAAGTGGACGAATTTGCATCATATTTTAGAGATAAATGGGTCATACTTAGAGTGAGAGTACATGTCAGAGCTGAGGGAACAAGAAATCAAGAATGGCTTCTAGTTTTCTGGTTGAGCAATAAGGTAAATGTTGGTGCCATTAACTAGAGGAAACTGCAGTCAGGGAAGATTTGGTGGGTAGAAGCTAAGTTCTATTTGAATAGATGAATTTCGAGATGCCAAGTGGAGATGTCACATAGCATTTATATAAGAGAGTTTGAAGCCTAGAGGAGGAGTTGGGGCTGTATATAAGTTTTGGAGTTATCAGTAGATGGGTGGTATTTAAAACCATAGGAATGGATCAGCACATCTATGGAAGGCATGGAAAATGAAGAGAATGGAGCACAGAAACAGAGCCTATGAAAGACACAGCCCTGTTAAAAGACAACAAAGTCACAGAGAAATGGCCCACGGGGCAAAAGGGGGTGGCGGGTCTGATGTTAATGCTGCATAATGATCCCCTGAACTAATACACCCTGACTTGATCAACTGTTTCCCTATGATTGCATATATAGGCTGATTCCTATTTTTCACATTGCTCTGTCTTTATTAGAATAAATCATTTTTTGATTTGTGACACATTTTTCCTGGGCTTCCAAACAGGTTTTTAAAAAAGTACTCAGGTTTCCAGGGATGTATTTACTTAACTACTCACTTTCATGTTTCCTACAAATAGCCATATTTTGTCATAGTTCTCTTCTACAAGTAAACTAACCACGTGATTTTTAATTTATTTTTTTCTCTCTTGCCAGAAATTGATAACTTTATCATCACTGTCACACAGGGATTCTCCCATGGATACTTTCTATATTAGTTTAATCCATTAATAGAAATTAGGCCAATATTTTTCATTTCTTTGTAGACTAAAATCTCACTTATTCTAAGACACAAGTGCATTCATATTTCAACCTCCTGTGACATTCTGTCAATTTACATGTAGCTACATATACTTAGTTACTGTTTACCTTGTTGTTATTTGCTGGTCCGCTATTAAAACTTCTTAAATCATATTTGACATTTCCAACTGAAGTTGAGTTTATATTTTCAGAGAATTCTATTACTACATTTTAGATATCATTTATCTGGAATTTCAACTCAACTATATTTGGAAAGGATTTATACATTGTTTATGCTTCCCTGAATCAGAATGCTACAATCCCTCTTGTCAAACCTCAATAATCCTTATAGAATTATCACCTAAGTGTGTCATATCTATCATTTCTTGGCTACCTGCTTTTCATCACATTTCTACCACTAAGATTGTGCAGCCTTTTACGTCAAGGATAATATCTAACTCATGATTAATTCCTGCTCTCAGCTTAGCCCTTAAATTGTGTCTTAAATTGCACATCAGAGAAATTCATTGACTATGTTGGGAAAAATTGAATGGCAATTATATTAAAGGGATTCACTTTACTTCCAAGTACCAATCAGCCATTCTTTTTTTTTTCTTCTTTTTTCTCGGTCCTTTAGGATTTATATAAAAGAACTTGGATAGCTTATCATAATCTCTGCTAATTAGGTGGGTATATTACTTTGAGCATACCATTAAATTCATCTCCAGGAAAGTGTATCACACTGGGTCCTGTACTCTTCCCTCTTTTCTTCAGCTTAACTTTCCATTAAGTCCCTTTACATTCAGGATCAGCAACTTATGGCTAATTTTGTTCGGCTGATGTCCATCTTTCCTACCTTCATTTGACCCAGAGATGATAAACTGATTTTACTTTTTTAAGAGTATAAAGCTGACCAACCTAAAATAATCCTTCCTATATTATCACACTCCTTAAGAGCCCCAAGCTCTGTAGCACTGATATTGAGCAAACAAACATACCTACTTGCAAATTAGTTTTCTCTATGAGTCTGCTTTGCCCTGGGCCTATCTCGGGTTGTGCATCATTCTGCGGTACACCCGAGAGAGCAGCTCCCTGCAAAGCCACACAAGGGAACCAAGCCTTCTGCACCATGTGTCCCAAAGTAGGTCTCCAGGTGCCTAAACTTATTTAGTTCTCTCTCCTCCATTTGCAACCTCAACACAGGAAAGAATCCACCTCAATGCTGCTGATCCTTAAGTTAACATATGTATTTAAAAAGCAATTCTCCTGGTACCAGAGCCATATGACTAAGTAGGAAGTCAAGAGCATCTAAACAGTGACCTATTAAATGGTCCCCCTGGTGAACGAAGGAGGGTGGGTTATATTTTTAGGCCAGAGACAATAAGCAAATCAGGCAAAATATACGACTCGGTATATGTTAAAATATATTGGAAGATTTTATTGCTTCTTTAACCCACACATATAATTCTCAGCAATAAACAGAAATTTTATAGTAACATCTGTGAGCAATTCTATAACCCCTGATAATGGGAAATTCACATTCTGTGAATAGCATACTCTGAAGTATTTCATTAACTCTGCGTTATCCATTCTCACCTTCCTTTTCTCTCCTGAATTTTCCTGATTTAAACATACTTTTCAGGAATCAGATTGAGAAGGTGCTATAACCCCAGTTTTTACTTAAAACTGGTGGGAAAGATATCACTTAATAAGTTGTTCACTCTACCTGAAAGCTTCCTATAAGCAAGATTTTGCTAAGTACTGTAGAAGTGTTTAAAAAAAAAAGCATAAGAAATATGGGACTATAATAATGAATGGTACCTCCTAATGAGATTTAACAACTAGTGAAAAAGCAATACATGAACACACACAGGCACAGAGTCAGCAAGATTTGTGCCACAGTAAGAGTACACACCTGGAACACTGGGGCGGGGGTGGGGGGGGAAGGGACGTTCTTGGGACGTTCGTGGATTAGGTCATATTTGAGTGGATCCTTAGCAGACAAGAGGGCATATAACAGGCAAGGGTGGCAGGGGTGGGGAGTAAGGAGTAAGCACCTGAACTGAGGAGAAGTTTTAGGAAGAAAGAACATTTGAGTTCAGAAATGCTCAGACTGGGTTCAAGGAAAGTTTGACCACATAGTTTATCTAGAAAATAAAGCTACTATGTAAACAAGAATTAAAAGGTGAACTAGGATCCGATTTGGGGACTCTAGATGCTATGCTAAGTAGTAAAGTTGTATTCTTAAGAAATGAAGTGACTTAGACCAGAATGTATTACCTGGGTTCATCCTGGGAAAACTTTTCTGGACATCTTTCTCTACACTTTCCCCAGACATAATTTTTAAAAACTGAACTTCAGATGAGTTATGCTTTGGGAAATGTATGTGGCAGCTGTGGGTTTCATGGAGACCAGTTAGGAGCCTACTGCAATAGTCCAGATGAGAGAAAATGAACATTACATGGAAATGAATATGACAGATAAAAGAGACATTGTGAAAAAAATCAGCAGAACTCGGCAACAAGGAAGAGGAAAGTGTCAGATATTAGGGGAAGGAAGAAATGTGTACCCAGAATAATTCACCCGAAAGCTTCTGAGAAGAGTTGTTTTAGTCTACTGAGTTTTTGAGGACTACATGGGGGCCAAAAGAAATAGATGAGAGTAAGAGAGAATAAGCACGGCCTGAAAAGATTGCTATTCAGTGGTCATAAGCAAGCTAAGTAAGAAGCTGTACCTGAAAACAGTATGATTTGTATGAACCTCTGCATTCTCTTTACTCACTGTCTGGGGAACTGTCCCTGAACATCGTCTCTTTTATTTTCTGGACTCTAGCTCACTTACCTGGGTTTCCATTAAATCCGCATCATGCACATTGGCACCGGGCATGTCGGGGCTGAGTCGGGATACCCTGCAGATAACTGGAAGGGCTCTTACCAGTTGCTCTGATGGGACACATCTCAGGAGCGATGGTGACTCCTGGAGACCAGCATCGGCCGACGTCACAGCAGCACTGCATCTTGGTTATGGACTGTGGTAGCTGGTTAGAACAGCGCCCATTTGCCAGAGCCGTGTAACAGTATCCTGGGCGAACATCTGAGAGCAGAAACATACACATACACATCACTGAGATCAAACTCATAACGACATCTCCTGCCCCATCACCTCCACACTTCGCACTTGAGCTCCGGCAGGAGGAACTGACACTCCTGCCCCCTGGAAGGAGAGCTGCTGTGCATCGCTCAGGAACAATGCTCAGTCAGAAATCCCTTCGTCTCACACCTTTTGCCCCCACAAGCTGGTGCACTTGGCCCAAGTCCCACATTCCAGTCCCAAGGTGGGAATGAATGATTACAACCATATGTGCCATAGGAAAAGGGAGACTAAGAAAATCACTGGTGGTGACAGTTAATTAGTTATAAAGACATGTCTCTATGCTGAGGGGAGACTGTGTTGTTGTCCTTGGTTCAAACTAAACTCGAGCCACTTTACGCAAATATTGATATAAATCTATTATAAAACAACATTAAGTCTGCACTATAGTCTACATTTCTAAAAGATCTTTCTTATTTTTCAGTCTGAAACTGTGAACTGTGAGTCAGACTTGTGAGATTTTTTTTTTTTTTTTGAAGAAATGAGCCACTTTGCAGTCAGATCCAACGCCTGTTAATCAAGATTTCTTTTGTCCCGGGCCCTGATGGATTTTATAAGGCACTAATTATTTAAAGTTCAAAATGTACACAATTCCAAGTTCTTAGTCCTATAGGATATAATGGTTCTCGAGGATTTTTTTTTTTTTGGCAGAAAGGTATCTTTTTGAAGCAACGTGGGAAGACATATTTCTTTCTATATATCACTTTTATTGGGTTACATCATGTCTGACTGTCATGACAACATTGACACACTGAGGTACAACTCTGGGCTACCAAAAAAAGAGCCCATGACAGAGAAGAAACCTAAATGCTTCATGAGCCTTTGAGTCAGTACCATGAAACAGAGGAAGTAGCCAAGAGCAGAACACCTTGATCTACCTGACATACATTAAGCTTGTGCTTCTCTTCAAGTAAAGCATATCTCCGTATGGTTCATATAAAATAGTTTTGAAATGTAAATAATATTTTAAATATGCCCATCATTTAAAGAAATCTAAGTGGTAAATCCTTTTGTAGAGTGAGCAATTTTTTAATAGTCAAAAATCTGTCCCAATGTTTCCTGTAAATCTAAACATTGAACATTAAGTTTGCCCAGAGAGGTTTACACCTCTATAATTGTTTTCATCTACATCAGTCTTAAGAACATGAACCCTTCTAATCTTGACTATTGCAATAAATCAATAAAGTGAAATAAATTTAAAAAGAAAAACAAAGTTAACTTAGTTAAATTATTGACATCAAGTGAAAAAGGCTACAACAAACCTAGGCAAACCATAAAATTATGGGTCAACTGTAAAGGATGCAAGATTATTTCTGAAAAGTACTTAAAACCACTAGCAAGAATAAATGTGCTTTTCAGAAATTTTTTGTGGTCCCAGTTCCTGTACCTCTGGTCAGGCTAATAGTTTCAGCAAAGAGGCCGAATAAGTTTTATTCCAGCCTGGTCCAGGGTGAATGGCTGGAGAGGGAGTACGGACAAGGTATGCTCTGTGAAACCAAGGGTGGCACCTTCTCATGAAGAAGAGGGAGAAATAGAATTTCCTACATTCTAATTTGCTTCGCCTTAACGCCACTAATACTTTGTATATTCAGGCATTAAGTAAATATTTGGGGCATGGAAATCAAAGGCTGTTGAGAATGGGAAAAGATGTTCAAAGGCTTATATCCCAGCTTCAGATTAATTTGGTGGTCAAAACTCCATGTAAACACTGGACCAAAATTTGTATACATAATTTTCAGCATGGGCTATCTTTCAGAGCAAAGCTGGGACCTACAACTGCCAATAGCAGACTCTTAATGGGCTAATGTCTATTATTTCACACATTAACTATGACACTATTTTACTGCCCAGCTGGCTGACCTATATGTTAAATCAGTGGGTCAGAGACTTAATCGGAATGGTAATCTTGGGGCTGAAAACATTAACAGCCACATTTGGGTTGCCACATATGATTTATAAATAGCACTTGTACATACAATAATTATTTTGCTAATTTTTTTTCTTTTTGCTGAAGGAGAGCCTTTGCTTAAAATGCACACATTTGCACAACTTAAAATTTGAAAGAAAATCTATGGCTAATTAATAGGTAAAGAAGAGAAAAGCTGTGAAAACCAGGAAGCATTTGGAAGAATTGAAGGTTTCTATGTCATCAGGTATCAGTGCCATAGGAAGGGAAAAGAAAAGCATTCTGGTGCTGGATTACTTTGCATAGAGAGCAAGAGGTGGCTTTAGGATAACCTGAAGACCTATGGGAGCTGAGGGAGAAGAATGTTAGGATTTGAAGGAGATAAAGGGAGGTAGGAGGAACCACAGACACCTTCATCTATTTTAAACCTGCCCTGACCAAGACATCTGGCAGAAAAAGAATAGGAAACTTTCCTCCTTTCTCCCCTTCTGAAAAACTTGGCCCTTCCTCTCAGGACCCAGAAATCACGTTATAGCAGAATAAATATATTATGAATCAAATAGGTGTTTACAGATAGATAGATCCTAGCCTATCAACAGGCTTCTCCTATTCAATCACTACCACTGTTTTGTCCGACCAGGAATTAGGAGCTGTGAAGCACAAACTAGGTACAGGGCAACTTTAGGACTCCCAGGAATTGATAAGGCAGAGCATCCTAATATGAAAAGACTATCTTATACAAATTATTATAAAGTGTCAAAGGAAGATCACGGAATAAAAAATAAAATAATACTGCCAGAGCTTACAGGACAAAGAGAGCATTGAGGCTGGGGAGGCCTGAGAGTCTTAGAATGTGTCGACAGAAAGTAACAAATAGTAGGAACTTCATGCTCAGAAGAGATATATAAGGAAGATACTACATACCACTATCTACATATGGAGTTTCCTATTGGTTAGATTTACTAATTCCAACCAACTAACCTACCAACAAATCTTGGATTTGTTTATAAGTTGGGGATTGTATGTATTTTCTTTCCACTAGGGATAATTTTGAGGGGGGTTTATCGTGGCAGGAAGTATCTGTATTAGCCAAGGCAAAAATGTCATTTAGATAATTTTATATAATAAGTTACTAATTATGGGTACAATAAAGTTCCAAAGAAGGAGAAACAGTGCTTGCCTAGGGGTATGGTGAGAAAGAGTTACTGCATCTGGTGTTCATTTGGGAGTAAGCCATGAGAGGAGTCCACCCTGTGGACCCAGGCGCAAGGTGGCATCCCAGCTCCCTCACTTATTAGTCATTTAAATAACTGGACCAAGTTGTATACCTGAACTCTCTAAACCTCAGCTTCTCCCCATCTATAGCACTGTTGTGAACATTAAGTCAGGTAATTGCCAGAAATTACCTCACCCAATTCCTTTGTAAAAATTTAGCATGGATATACTTGTTGAAAAAAGAACTTTAAAAATGTAAACCATCTACTATGTTTGTGTGTTTTATCATTTTAATGTAGTTTGGGGCTCTCTTTGAAGATTAAAAAATAAAAATTCTAATGATTATCTAGCCAGTAAGAACTTCTGACCTCTCTGCTAAGCATATCCACTGGACATCATGTGCTAATTGGGACATTTTGGGGGTGGGGGGTGGGAAAGGAGCTATATGAATTGTACTTGCCATTCTTTCCCTGCAGTTTCAGTATCTATGAATAGATGCCAGAACATCAGGCAATCCAGGCACCACTGCTGTTTTTAAGGAAAAGTCCAGATATGCCTCCCTCTCTAGTTGCACTTATTCAAATGTCGACGGTACGAGACTGCCCTCAACTTTTATTACATGTGACTAAGTAAAAAGGAATTTGAAATTTCAAGCGCAATTTTGTTTTGGTCTGAAATTCATGGCCTGTGGTGAGGATGTGAAGCTGAGTGTCTTTGAAAATATGGGCCAGAAACAAACTTCAAAAGACAGCATTTATTTTTCTCCAAGGCCATGTGCCACAGGCTTCCTAGCTTTGTCCTAATAATAAAGAATAACTCATTTTCATATTTAACAAATACTTATTGAGTGCCTATGACATGCAGGGAACTGTGCTGAGAATCATCAGGGGTAAAAGGACAACAGCTAACTAGTCTTTAAGGAGAGCTTACAACTTAATTACGGAGATAAAAATACACAGACATAGAACTTCCCTATAAGGCAATTTATGAGAAGCATATCCTCAGGTAAGAGAGAAGCTGCTTTCAGGTAAGCTGATTGGGGACATCTTCAAAGACAGAGAACATGAGAAGAAAGGGGGCTTCATTTGGGAAGATGAATATTGTGAGTGGTGCAACATGTATGATTAAAGGCATGAATGAAAACAAATGGCCTGTTTGAGGGTAAGAAGCAGGGACTGTGCTGACAAATTAGCAAGTGTGGGACGGGTCAGACAGTGAAACCCTTAACTATTAGGCTATGCATTCTGGAACTTGAACTTTATTCTAGAATAATGGAGTTAGAAGGGAGTCTTAGCAATTGCTAAATATGGCAGTTGTCAAATCTATTATTTAAACAACAGGACCCTAGAATATTTTACATGGAAGCTCAACAACCAATCAGATAAAAGCAGAGTTGCCTGGAGTGTTTTATGTGAGGCTTGGGAGTGGGAGGAAGAAGCCCTTTCCACCCAGCCTCCACCTTTTCACAGTCCCCCTCTCCGAGACAGAAGATTTTATAGCACTTGAAAGATCCATGGGGGGGTGGGGCGGAACGGGCTGGGGCAGCGGATTTTAAATCATTTCTTCACTTAAAATAAAGAAGAAAGAAAAGAAAGAAAGAAAAAAGGAAAAAAAAAAGAAAGAAAGAAAAGAAGGAAAGAAAGAAAGAGTTAAAAGAAAAAGAAAGAAAGAAAGAAAGTTAAAAGAAAGAAAGAAAGAAAGAAAGAAAGAAAGAAAGAAAGAAAGAAAGAAAGAGAAAAGAAAAGAAAGAGAGAGAGAAAGAAAGAAGAGAGGGAAGAAGGAAGGAAGGAAGGAAGAAGGAAGGAAGGAAGGAAATAGAAGGAAGGAAGGAAGGAAGGAAAAGGAAGGAAGGAAGGGAAGGAAGGAAAGAAAAGAAAAAGAAAGATCCATGGGATTGAAAACCACTAATTTCCAAATCCTAATGGAAAATCACCAGAGGTTTTTGAGCAAGGGAGTTATTTAATTAAATCAGCATTTTAGGAAGATAAATCTGACAAGATAAACTGTAGAGAAGCCAGGAAACAGGGAGAAAATGTAAAAGATTATGGCAAAATTTCAGACTTAAATTAACATAGGTCCCAGGAAATAGTAGGGGTCAAAAGAGAGAGTGATCAAGCAAAAATGGCTTCACAGATTGACATGCGCATAAAAGACTGACGATATCCGATATTCGTAAGGTCTCCTGGATCATCTCTCTTTATTAGAGGCAAAATCCCAAAACAAGACCACCAGGGGCCTCTGTCTTTAGGAAGGTGTTCTACTGTTTAATAGATTTCCATAAATGTATATTTTAGATCGAGTGAGAAATTATATGTCTCCCCTAACAGATTTGTTTTGAAAGATGTTCATTATGGAACTGATTTATAGAAACCAAGCAGGTTGTTTACCATTAAACCTACCTATGCATCTGGTACCATCCGGAGAGGTGTAAAAACCGGGGGGACATTTGCAAAAGTAACTGCTGACTGTGTTTGTACATTCACCTCCATCGCAGATTCCAGGAATGGTGCTGCATTCATCAATATCTAGAACATAAAGAAGAATTTCGGTATTTGTAGAATACAGTATAAAACTGTCATTTTGAGGAGTCAGATGTAACAGTCAAATCACGTTCCCAGAAACAGTGGTCTTTACAAAATAAAAGTTGCATATAAAATAGTCGATTCAAAAAGTGGGTGCTTCTTTTCTCAACGCAGACTTATCCAAGGAATTTACTAAATTCAAATGATTAGAGCAAAAAAAAAGAAACTCCCCTTTAAAATCTAAAACTGTGTACTGTTGTTTTACCAAGTAACTAAAGTATGCTAATATTCCTATTTGTTTTAAAATTGTTTTCCCTGCTGTCTCTGTGGTTTGCATTAAGGTCCATTTCTATTTACTCTATATTCTGCATCAGTTTCTGTATTTCCTTTCAATCTGATTTCCACAAAGCAGATACCGAAATCCTAGAGAAGACCACGTGGCCTGAGTGCTGACCAAGACTTGGCCTAGTTGGTGTTCCTGGGGGCAGTCAAACTGCCATTATGATAGTTTTCTGTAGGTTCGGACAGTGAATCGTGGTAGGCACTGGGATGCTCCACCCAGATTCTGTCAAGAGAGGACTTGCTGTCCCAGAACTGGAGGTGCCTCTGGCTCACATCTCCTTCTGGGACCACCTGAGCTGCAGAGAGACACCTCACCCAAGGCTATACTTTCCCAGGAGCCCAAACCCAATGACTGATTATGGATGAGAGGTAATGGTCCATTCCTCTCTCCACAATGCGGACAACTCTGAAAACCACTCCAACTCCCCAACTGCCTTTGGAGTCAGCTGAGGCCACTGGTCCCTTCTAAGGAAGCAATAAAAGTCCCTTAGGAAAACTCTGACCATTTCCTTCAAGGGCTGCTTTTGAAGAGCCAGAATCGTACACTGACAGTTGTCAGTAGATGTGACACCATGAAGGAAGAGAACAAATTAAGGATTTCCTGCTTACGCTAACAGTGAACTTAGGGCACAGAGCATCTGCATGGCCACGTTGCACTAAGCCAGGGAGAGGTGCAGTTTGACCCCAATCTCCCCAGAGTATTGCAATGGCCAGACTAACACCCTTGGACTCGGAAGGCCTTAACATTTAAAAATAAGAACATATTTCTCCAGCTTAAGTACTGCTCTTCACTTACAAAACATAGTTCTAAGTGGACTGGATTTAAGTATCTTCTAACTCAAGTTCACCCAGTTAGTTAGAAAGGCAGCAGTGACATTGTTTACATGCAGTTTAACCATTTTAAAGGCAAAATCCCCATTGTTTTATGCTAGGTTAGAGGCTAAACCAAACAATATTTCACGGCTTATATTAGAGTTAGTGCTAACATAAACAGCATTGTCATTGTGAAGTCATGTAATGGTAAAGGTGCATATTTTATTCCCACAGATATAAATTTCACTGGAGTCAGTGAAAGTCAGGCAGAGATACAGCCAAGAACAGAGCCTAAGGTTCTAGAACTGGCATAACATCTAAAGGCACATTTTAAGACAGTTCTTTAACATTTATCTTTCTGGATTTAACAGCCTCATACTACTTAAAACCAACAAAAGCCATACAAGTATATCAAAGAACCTAGAGGATTCAACACTTCACGTAAAGATAGAGGAGGATATAACCATAACACAAAGGTATTAAGAAGAATGTATCTTTCTCATAGTGTCCCTAACAGTTATGTCTAAGTCATCTAACACCTATCAAAGATCCTGTGAGGAGACAGTGTCCATTAAAAGAAATATTTCTCTACCTGTTAGTATAAATGATTGCTACATTCTTGTAAAGCCACTTAATATCCAAAGAAGTTATTTAAGTGACAGTATATATCACAAAAAAAGTTATTAAAAAATCAAAATTATCTTTGGCAGGATGAAGGAAAGATCCTCCTTCACATACTAGCTAGGTTAGATTTGGACCCTTTACTGACTATTATGACAACAATAATAATGAGTTAATGTATATCAAGTGCCAGGCATTGTCTAAATGCTTGCGGTCTGTCAACTCATCTAATCCTCACTGTAGAGGTATGGTCGTAGGACCTCGTTTCTGTAATTCTGGTGCCGAGGAGGCCTTCAGAAAACTGGCAAAAGTAAAACCTGAAATAAGAGCAAAGAGGTTCATTTATAAAGTGATGTTAAACCCAAGTCTCCAACTGCCAGGGGCTGGGCAGGGGGCAGGGGGCAGGGAGCAGGGTTTCCACTCAGGTGCATGGTCTCAAAGGTCAGCAGTTTAGGAAATACACCATAGTTCGCATCTCCCTAATTTTCACACAGATCAAGATAAAACTACTAGGCCACATTTTTCAATTTAAGAGATCTTAAATGGCTCTGAATTCCCTTCAGTGTCCTCTCCTCAGGAAAATGTCCTTTTCCTTCACGTGTCTAGTGCTTTTCAGCTTTCCTGGACTACCTTCCGTCTCAGTCCCATTGCTTTGCAGTAATGGAAGCAGTTCCGATTTTATGACCAGGCTGTGGTGGAAGCCCCTGACAGTAAAAGGCTGGAATAAAGCATTTGAATTGGAATCACTTATACTCTAAAACTCATTCATACTAATTTATTATTCCTCCAGGCTCTTACCACTCTTTGTTTATCTCCTTTTAATAGCATTTCAGGGATCCCAAGTAGGAGAGACTCTGAGACTGGTGGCTTTCTGTTTCTGTAAGCCAGTCTGTATCAAATGCCAGCCATAAAAGTAAATCACTTTCAGGGGCCTGGTGGGGAGCAAGGTTTGGCTGGAAAGAGCTACTTCTGTGCTCTAGACAACCCCTCCCCCCATTTCCTTGGGGCAGGAGGGAGGAGAGGCAGAGCTGCTGGGAAGTAACTATCCCTTGGTAGCTGCCTGCAGCCTCACTGGTAGGTTCCTTCCCTCCTGAATTGCTTCCCCCATTCTTTGTTCTTGGTCTTTCTTCTCATCCCCCCATCTCATCTGCTTTCCCAGGGCATTCTTCTGGTCCCTTGGCCATTTCCCTATCCTGGGACAACTCTAGCAGGAGGGAAGGAAGTGTGTGTGTGTGTGTGTGTGTATGTTGGGGGCGGGGGGACGGGAGGGGTGCAAATGGAATGAAGCTTAGTCCTGGTTCTGGAACAGGCATCACTGGGACACTCAGCTGTCCAGGAGCTCCATCCATGGACATCCATCATCAGTGAGAAATGGGGAAAACTAGTTAACCCTTTGTGGACTGTCTAGATTATTAACAGAGTGAGAGGAAAAAAAAAACAACTAAAAATTGTGGCAGCTGTTTAAAAGCAATATGTGACATTCATAACTATGAATGCCACCAAGCCTCTGAGATGAACTTCATAACACACACAAAATCCAGTCACACCACATATGCCAGCCTGCATGGTTTCTTATTCATGCAGCACCAGCAATCTGATTACAATTGGAAAATAATGAGAAATGTGCAGATGGAGTCTGGATTGCAGAACTGGAAAGAATCCCCAGATATCATCTTGTTCAACCTCCTCCTTTGAAAGTTGAAATAACTCAGAGCTGGTAACTGACTTGTCCAAGATCATACAGAGGATGAAGGACATTACCAGGACTAGGGCCAGGTCTACCTTAGTCCCAGGGCTTTTATACCTCTACTACAGAGATTTTGTTCAACAACTGTACAGGGAGTCAGTGACCTTGAGCGGTGAGAGTCAAGGGCCTGTAACCAATCACACAGGATGGAGCTCCACCTATGGCAATGGGTTAAGTAGCCCCAGGCATTCTCTTTGGAGCCTGAGAAGATAAGAACCCCTAACAGCAAGTAGCCATCAGATAAATATGCCATTATTTTAGGAAGCGAAATCTTCGGTTTTTGGCTCACATATTAGGAAGTGCACAAACTTAAGAGCTATATTTTTTAAAAATCCTTTGCATCATGCAGTGCTGTTATAATTGTTAAAAGCTGGCCTGGTGAAAATCTAAATCGCAAAATATTGGTGGTTAATTAGGAATCCAAGGGACTTTTGCCAGATATAAAACTTAATCCTTTAATTATACTTTTTTATTTCTTAATTTCCTTCCACAGCAACCTATGCAAATATGGACTCGTTTTCCAAAAAGAGAAGGCTCATGTGTTCTTTCAGTGTGTACGCTCTAGATTCAATAGAAAAATCAACAACAAAGGTGGGCATGAACTCTGTTTCCCTTTTCCTCAAATCACAGCTATAAATTTCAATCTTTTTCTTCTTTAATTTATGAAAGTTTAATAATTATTATTTAATCACTTCAGCTTGTTAGTTAACATATCAAATGTACCTAAATTGTATGTGTTGATGTAAAACTTGGTACATGACTTTTTTTTTAAGTTTTGGGAGGAGAATATTTTAAGAAGAGGGAATTCTGCAAAAGAAAGATCTCAAGAAAAGATGCTTTCACCATCACAAAGGGAGTGAGGGTTAGCATCTTGCAAAGTGATAAAACCAATATTGGATTGAATTTTTTTAAAAAATTACTGTGGGCTTCCAGGTACCTAGTTCCTTCCTCTCCAGGTAAAGAGGAAGAGATACATTTAAAAAGCCACTCAAAGTGATAACAAAGGTGTTGGAACAATTTTTAGAAGAGCGCAGAATCTCATAGTGGCCTGACCATCAGCCTAGGGCACATAGATGGTCTCTTCATCCTTTCAGTGAAATGGCCCAGATTTTCTGGAATTTCTCCTATTGACCTTCTGGGGACCATCCTGTGCCCAGAGTTATGCCATTCCCACAGTGAAGCGCTGGAGCGGGAGAAGAGCAGGGTTGTTGGAGGGGATCCAGCTCACCATGTGTCTTCGGAGGACTTTCCAATTACTTTCCTGCCAGAGTAAGACAGGGCAACAATGCCCACACCAGCCTCCAGGCCAGACAAAGTACATGCAATACAAATAGGATATTCTCTTCCAATATCAATTTTGCATAAAAAAAAATAAAAAGGAAAGGGAAAAAGCCATTATCTGAATTTAATGTAACAGAAGATGGCAAATGAAGGAAAAAAGATCTAGTCAAAGTATTCTGTTTTTATCTTGCTACTGACTTCAATAGATAGTTGGAAAAAAACACATTTGTGGAAAAAGATTAAGTAATTCTCAGACTGAACCATAACAGGTTTCTTAGACTTAATAAAAGGATTTTAAATCATTTTTCCTTCAGTCTGAATATTAAATCTGTATGTCTTATGTCTAGTTCATAACCATAGAAGGTAATCAATCATGAATGATATATTAACTGACTGGTTCGAATGAAAGGTAAGAGATTCAGGAAAACAATTCTAGTCCAGGATGGGAGCTGTCATAATTCCAGAAAATAAAACATAGACTGGACAAGTCAGATGAACCATGTTGCCCTAAATCTTAAAGCTGACTCTGTCTCTTGAAGCCGAATATATTAAAAGCTGAGAAAGCCTAAAAATGTAAGATATAACCCATTGTTGATGTGGTTTTTGCATGCGATAAACCTTAATAGCTTTATTAGTGTCATAAAAACATATGTATAATAGTACCTGAAATCTATACCTTAATATTTTAAATATTTTGAAATATTAGGAAATGTAGTTGTTAAAGGAGAGGTAATGGCTTACATCTAGGCAAGAACACAGTATAATATGGTACAACGAGAGCTAGAGCGCGAATAAAAAAAAGTAAATTTTAGTACTATCTGAATGACCTCAAATAGGCACTTAACATACCCAAGATACAGTTCCTTAATTTATAATATAAAAGGGTGGTACTAGGTAATTCCTCGCCCTTTCCATATTAACATTCTCTGCTTCTAACTTGATCCACAATAAAACTTCTAAAACATATTGGCAATTTTATTGTTTTTTTTTTTAAACTTAACAATGTTTTTGAGAAGCCCTACGTCTTTAGAAAACTTCATTTTTCACAGCTACCACAACTATTTATAGCATGTTCAAGAATATATCATCATAAATTCTGTGATGATGAATAACTGAAAATAACTCTAACCCATAAAGATAATTCTACCAGAGTTAGATTACACAGTTTTAGGGCAAGTAGATATTAAACTTATGTGTAATTTATGAATTGCATCTCAAATTTAAAGCTGTCTTTCACGTGTGTGATATACCGTGGCTCTCAACAAAAAAAGATTAATGATGCCAGGCCAGATGAATGCCTTGGAACGAACTATTTCTCATTGCTAGGGTTTAGGAGTACACATACAACAGTAACTGCTGTCAACAAAAGTGCATGAATCTAAATGAACCCTCATATCACACCAGGCAGAGTGAGTTGAGAATGAAGGAAAACGTTTTCTCTGCTAAGCTTGATCAGAGATGTAGCCTTAAGAATGCTGTCACGTTATTGTCAGATATCACATATATAAGGTATATGCACTCACCAAAGAAAAGAGAGTTCAACGCTGCCTACCTATTTCCTGGATGTCTCCCTCTCATGAAAAAAAGCATTTATTACACTTGGAAGCCAGGCCTCTTTTTGGCAAACAGCAGTAGTGGTGAATATGAACACATTCTCTGTATATACATTTTTAGAACCTCGATCTATAAACTAAATGTAAATAAATCAATTTACCTCATTATTTTTGTTTGATTAGCATTAAAAGGTTTTCATTTGATAGGCAGAAAAGAAAATCCTAAACTTGTACTTGGAGAATTAATATGAGTTAATAGAGCTCTTTAAAAAAATCAAACACACATTTTTAACTAGAAAAACATCAAAATATGTTATTCTGAATGATAGGTAATGATCAAATTTAAAATCATATCTCTAGGACTATGCAAAAACATGTCTTGAACATTTAAACCCAAATATTGGTTCAAAAATATTTCATGTTTTAATATTTAATTTGATTCAGATGGATCTCTTATTTTGAGTCTATAAAAGTGGAAAAAGCTGCAGGGTTTTTCTGGTTCAATAGCACAAAGGCATATTATTCCTGGTAAGAATATTATATTTATACATTTACAGAAATGACAAAGACAGAGGATTTAGGAACAATTTGCAAAAAGGCTGGTCACTGATTGGGTTTGGCCTGCCCCTCCACCCCTTAACTGCAGAGCATGATATTTCTTACCTTCACATTTTTGTGACACTTCATTAAATTTGTGTCCAGCAGGGCATTTGCACTCAAAAGACCCAACAGTATTAATGCAATTTCCTCCTTGACAGAGCCCAGGGATGGCCTGGCATTCATCCACATCTGTCAGATTTTAGAAGAGAGAAAGAGGGAGGAAGGGAGGGAGGGAGGGAGGAAGAGAGGGAGGGAAAGGAGAGAGCAAGAGAGAGGGAAAGAGAGGAGATATATATATATAAAATTCGTTGATGCATATAAAATATTCTTATAATGGTCTATAAGAAGTTACAAGCATTCTTTATTTTCTCATCTTCTACCTTCTCTCATGTCAAGGAGAATATTTGTACTAACTTTTATTATGGGTTTTATTATGCATGCTGCAAAGTACAACTATACAATAAAAAAAAGGTTGACAGTAGTAACTAGAGTTATTCTAGAAACCCTTACAATCAAAATGCAACATATTTCTATAACGAAATTGCCTTTGAGTTGTAATGAAAATTCAGTTAAAACAAAATTTACTGAAATAAGATCAGACTACACAAGACAGCTAATGTTTTTGTACAAATGAAATGAAAAATAGTCACCTTACATCCTGTAGAATTGTCTTGCCCAGTGAAAATTAAACAACCTAGCAAATTAGTCCAAGAAGTAAGAGAGATCCCCAGATGATGGTACCTTGCTGGCAGAGCAGCTGCTAGAGCGGATCTTTCAAAGTCAGATCATGTCCTCCTCACCTTAAAACTCAAGTCCACATTAAATCCCAGAAGATTCTACCTGACCCTTCTACTTTTTGACCTCATCTCCTACCTCCTCCCTCTCTCCCTCCCTATCCACACTGGTTCCTTGCCTTTCCTCAAATACAGCAAGGATGCACCTATCTCGGGGCTTTGTGGTGGCAGCTCTTCTGCCTGGACTATTCTTCCTCTATACCACTGTGTGGTTCATGTTGTCCCATCCATCAGGTCTCTGCTCGAAAGGTACTTTAGAAGTTGACCTTTCCCTGACCAGCCTAATAGCAAGACCCATCCCCTGTCATTCATCACCCTTCTTATTACTTGGCTTATTTTTCTCCATAGTAGGAATCAAGTGACTTAAATATGTTTGCTTTCTTTTGATTTATAAGTTGATGGTCTTCAATACAAACATCAAGAGAACAGTTTTTTATTTTGTCCATTCTGTTCACTGCTGTATCCTCAGAACCCAAGGAATAAATATGGAACTCCAAATACGAACCTTCTGGGAACAAACGTAATCATTACAGGCTCATTATGTTCAGTTAGAAAGATCGTGAAAGTTCATGTACATTCTCTCCACCTCTTTATCCACAACATACAAAAGTCTGGTTTAATAAAGACCCCAGGAGGGTAGTCTAACTTTTCTTCTACTGCTTTGGGTATTTTTTTAGAAATCTGGAAGCCTAGTATACTCTTTAGTTTGAGTCTTCATTGTGTGAAGCCAGACAGCAATCACAATTGTATACAATTGTAAGATCTCTAAAAACCTACATTCTTTTTTTATATTTTTTTAATACAAATTTTTAAAAATTAGACATTTATACTTTTTAAAATTCAAAACCTGCATTCTTAAGAAAAGTTGGCACACAGGAAAGGGGGGTACTAAAGGAACAGCAATTTATACTTCAATAAATTCCACTTCTGATAAACACTGTTGGTGCTGACTCTTGGCTTCTATGTACAACATACAACTGCTACGTATGAACTTTGACTGGCAGCTGGACACTCAAAATTTGGCTCTCTGGTCACTGTTAGTGAGTTCATGGGTATTAGCTGACTTCAGAACACCAAGACCAAGAATTTCTTCAAAATTCACTAGGACTTTCTAAGGATGAAAAAATAAAAGTGTCACTTACTATTTTAAATAGAATGTCCTAGCCCACAAATGAATAACTGTATGTGAAATATAATTAGATTATGTTTTAGAGCCAATCTCAATTTTTTCTTAGACCAGAATTTTCCATTCAATTGATATGCTGAAAATGTTTATTAAGATGTCATTTGAAATTAAGATTGTACATATAAGTAAAACTAGATAGTCTGGTCGATCATAATTTTTGGCCAAGAGGAAATAGACATTAAGGCATTCTCTGCTGGCCATTCATTCTAAAAATAAAGACAGAATAGGCTCCTTTATGAACTCATTTACCCACAGCCCCTTCTATCTGGCCCACGGACTGAAAATATCGGCAAGAAGACAAAGCCCCAAGCTGATAACAGAATCTGTCAGGAAAAAAAAAATGAAGCATTTCATTTTCAAAGTGGCGATGCAATTACCATTTTGATTCCATGGGTTTTCACAAATTTTCTTATAAAAAATCTTTTCTTGGATGTTGAATAGCAGAGTCAGAAAGTGACAGAAAGAAAATACTTGAAAAGTCCAGATTGTCTGAAATGAATAGCAAAGCTAAAGAGCAGTCGCTCTTTCCCTTTCCTTCATTCTCTCTCCTCCAACTATCTTAACGCCTCAGCCTCTGACAATGAATGACTCATGGACCGGCAGCTGGGCACTCAACATCTGGCTCTCTGGTCACTGTCAGTGAGTTCATGGGTATTAGCTGACTTTAGAACACCAAGACCAAGAATTTCTTCAAAATTCACTAGGACTTTCTAAGGACGAAAAAATAAGATGGCACTAAAGGGGGACTAAATTTACTCTTTATTTTATAAAATCGTACAATCAACTCCTTCGTAATTCTAAGGTTTCAGCGACTTCTTGCTGCTCCTGATGTCCAGGATACATTCAAAGTTCATGCGTAGCAGTTGTGTGTTGTACATAGAAGCCAAAGGTCAGCACCAACAGTGTTTATCAGAAGTGGAATTTATTGAAGTATAATAAAATAGAGCCCCCACAGAACTATGTGATTAAGCTCAAGTTCTGTTTTACTGCATATTATCCTTAGAATTAACATATAGAACAAAACTAAACTGGGATCTATTTGCCTCAGAAAAGCATACCTTGAATTTTCTGAAAATATTGTGACTTGCTAAAAAAGCACCGAAGATGTCTAAAGGAAACAGATACAGCCTGGGAGTTTTCAATCCCATCAGTTTAGTGCAGAGCTGCCTCTGTTCACTTCCTCCTGTTTCCTGCCAGACATCCAGACAATAAAAGAATTTGTACAGCTGGAAGAACAGGAGTAAAAGCCAAAAACAGAGTAAGGGCTTCTCTGGGAGGCAGGAGAAGAGGCAAGCAGGCTACATCTGGGGATATTTAAAACTGTGAAACAAATCCTAATTTATTTTTGACTTGTAAAAAAAAAAAGCATAATGTAGCATGTAAAATGGAGAGAGGAACAATTTTCTTCAGGTCAGCTAAGTACAACCCATGAAACGGAGAAACTCCAATGATGTCAAATGAAGTGGGGGAAAATCAAGAAAAACAAACTACCCTGTTCACGAATTTTGCTTTGTGTTTATATACAGTATTGCTATAATGTGCAGCATGGCTGTAAACAGAATCATAGCGCCTCATGGAAACACCTCCGAGGTCGGAAGGAGAAACTGCTGGCAAGGAAAAATCCAGGGAGACCAGCTGCTTTCTCCTGAACCATGCTTCTAATGTCTAAGTTGGATACGATGCCGTCAGCAAAATCGTGAAGTTATGTCTCTGATGCTGCTTTTCTCTTCTCTCCAACTCCGTTGGAGAATGGCTCTCCAGAGCAAAAAAGATGAATCCATTAACAACTCCATCAGCGTGGGGTTTACCTTGACAAGCTCCCGTGCGGATATTTGGAATGAAGCCTCGGCGACAGGGGTGGGGCTGGGCAGGGCACATCTCACAAGGGTGGCCCCAGGCTCGGCCCACTGTGGCACAGCAGAGAGTTTTTGTGCAGACAATCCCGCTGAGCTGTCCCTGGCACATCTGGTTGCTGACCACAGTAAAACATGGGCCTGTCCTGTAATCTGAAAATAAAGGAGAATTCCATGAAAGTCCAGAAAAGCAAGAACCACCACACAGAGGAACAGCTGTGCCTCATCTTGCTTAACTCCAAATTGAGAAACGGTCTTCAGGAAGAGAGCCACACATCACTGACTCCATCTGAAGCCTCGAGAGATCAGTCTACCTCTGAATCCCATTTTCCTCACCTGCAAAATGGGGATAAAATCACCGGTTCCTAACCATCTGCTGTGAGAACTGGATGAGCTAACATTAAATACAACTGTGATGTGTTACACAAATATAATAATATTATTACATTAGAAAACTCATTCTAGAAAACGTATCAGTGCCTACCTACTATGAACCAGCCCCCATGCTTGATGTAGATGCTTTAGTGATGAAGAGGCCAAATCCCTGCCCTCAGAGCTTACAGTCTATATTACTCATGTTGGAATAAGCAAAGAATTGCAAAACTTTCAGTGAGGCAACTCATGGCACTTTCTTCCTGGGAGTTCCTTGAACAAAATTAATGGTTACCCATTTCTTCTAGATTAGGTCCATCTTATTTCGAAGACAAAAACCAAGCAAGTAAACAGAACAACGTTTTTTAAATTTAAGCCAGGTAAAAGACATTAGATATTTAATATAAAGAGTAAGGACACTGGTCTGAAATCATTGTAATCCCTGGGCAAAAAAAAAAAACAAAAAAAAAAGCAGACCATCTCAGAAACAAACAGAAAGGGATAAACTAAGTCCCACCCAGGAGAATTCCGGAATAGTTCATTGGATACATAGATCTGCCCTCCTTTTTTTTTTCCTGCTGAAGGGAGAAAGTCGATCTGGATTTGACAGCCAACAAATAAAGATTAAGATGTAGTAAGCACAGAAGACCAAAGCCAGGCTGAGAGAAATCGGGGCCATAATACCCATTTCTGTTCTACAGTAGCTTTGACAGATAAGGGGATGCTGGGATGTGGCAAGACTCATTGGCTCCTATCTCCGACCCAACAATGTATGCTTCCTTGTGTCATTTTTGGAAGCACACCAGATACAGATAGAGTGTTTCCTGTGGGTCTAAGGATGAGCTAAATGACCGCAATATGTTCCTTTCATCACTGAGTTCTACAGTTTTACGGAAATCACTGGGTACGCCAATGAAACCACTGGGTTATATTTTCATTTTTATTTTCTTCTTTCTTTCTCTAAGTAGCGAATGGGACATAGGCATGCAATTTACTAAAGACAACTCTTAAGTACAGTATCAGCAAGACTGACCTTACACCTTTGTTCCCCTCAAGTCTCTACATGCTCTGGGCTCAGCTACCTTTCCAGACCGATCTCCTGACACTTCCTCAGTTTATTATTTATCTTTTTACTTTGTTTATGTCTTTTTATACCCTGCTGATTATTTTTATTTTTATATAGTCAAATTCTAGGTATATTTTAATACCCTTCATGATATGCCAGATATATTCAAAATCTGCCATCTTATTCCACAGATACTGAATTCAAAAATTAAATTCTTGAGCCGTTGAATAAAATCTCTGCCTTCATTTCATTATCAATAAAGAAAAAAAACCTGTCAGCACCAAGTTTGCAATAAAATTGCTCTTAAATACAATAAGTACATGGACAAAACGCAATGCTAAACTCATCTTTCTTTCTTTGGCTCAATTTTCCCAAATATCATATATAGACATTTAATAAATACTTCTCTGATATACGATGTTTCTTTTCCCTTTTAATATTTTATCATGTAATTTTCTGATATAAAAATAAATAATTATTTCAGACAACTAGAAAATAAAAATAAAGCATAAATAAGAAAATAAAAATCATATGTAATTACATGTAAAGAAATACTTGGTAACATATTGGTTATATTATTTAACATAACTTTACATGCATGCGTATTTTATTTTTTATCAAAAAATGAGTTGTACTAAATATACAATTTTGCATTCTGTTTTTTCACTTCACATTGCCAAAAGCATTTTCCTGTGTAAAATTAAATGCTGTTCCAAAATATAATTTCGATGGTTGCATAATTTTCCTTCAAATTATAGCATAATTTATTCAATAATTGTCTTACTGTGCGTCATTTAAATTGTTTGCAATTCTTCATTATTACACACAACATTCAGTGTACGTTACCAATAAATTCCTTTCACATGAAAAATGTTTAGTCTCATGTAACAGCCATCAAGATTTTTATGACTATACATATCTTACATCTGAGACTAGAAAAATCACAGCGACATAATTTTTTACTTAAAAAAATAAATGAAACCTTCTATGTTAGGTAAGAAGGAAGAAAATTTAAGAGGGTTTTTTCCCTCTTAAATTTATTGAGACAAGTTCAAATGTTTTAATCAAACAGATTCATGTTGGTGTGCCATTTTTGATCTTTATAAAACATAATAGAACATGAATTTTAATTTAAAATCCTCTCTTCAACACTTCTTGGATTTGCTTTTCCTCTTCATTTTGCCAAGATACTCTATGGAATTATTCTACATATGAAATCTGCAAAGATTCAGGATAGGTGCAAATACGGTGATTTGAGAGTGACACCAACAAAATCGGGGCACAATACAAAATGCTAGGAAAATATGATCCAGTCCTGTCTAACACTGGTTCATGACTTCAGACACACATTCCTCATTGGAAGGTCTTCATAAAAAGAAAAATAACCCTTAAGACTTTTCCAGAGTCAACAACATCTTGCCCTCATTTCAGTAAGAAACACATGAAATAGAAATAGTACTTGTTAATTCTGACGATATTCATTGGGCGCCTCTAAAGCCCATAAGGACTCAACTTTATGAAATGTACTAAATATTTGGCAAATAATTTCAGTATAGATAACAAAATTTATTGACTTAACACATTTTCACTCTAGATCCTTATCACTATGGACAATGAACCAGCT
Source organism: Pteropus medius (assembly GCF_902729225.1). NCBI lineage: Eukaryota > Metazoa > Chordata > Mammalia > Chiroptera > Pteropodidae > Pteropus > Pteropus medius. The sequence continues at coordinate 22,669,299 of NW_024349801.1, read as the reverse complement.
CATTTGACAGTGCTGACTAGTTTGTGGACATAAATGTATTTGTAGAGCCATATTTTCAATAAAAATTATTGATTGCAGAAGGAGAAGAATAATCTGGATGAAACAGAATTGGATCTAAAAATCTCTTGGAAGATAAATGCCCTATTAACGTGTTTTTCAAATGTCATTCTAATTTAGCAGCATGTGCTTTTTGCCCTGTACTTCACTTAGATGGCCAAAGATGCTGTTTTTAGTACCATACTCCAACCACAGAAACGAATCTGCCCACATTCCCAATTCCTTACCAATAATCCAATTATTTACAATTATTCCCAGAACTTACATGATACGGGCTAAATTTACATACTCTCTTCTTTTTCCCCAGATAGTCCCAGCGCTAGATAGGAAATGTGCCTATTTCAATGCTTGGATAATGTCTGACTCATTTCCCCAACGTAAATCATTATTCCTAATGCAACTAAAATATAGTATTAAAAATACTTTCTGTTTGCAAATTGCTCCACAATCACTTCCTTATAAAACCTCCATGAACTAGGGCAACAGGCCAAGCCTTTCCAAAATTAAAAGGCAATTTTACTTGTTTTTAACTGGCTTACTCCAGTATGGCTAGTTCATGGGAAATTCTGCATCTACATGTTCCCATTCTGAGTGGTTAGGCTTGAGTTCCCCAGTCCCCCAAGATTCAGCCTTAAGGCTTGGGATCTAACCAACGTGTGTCTGCAGCCTTCGATCCTCAGTTCATTCCCAGCTATACAACTCAGAATGCTGTGACATACTCATTATTTCACTTTCGTTTGTAATTGGACTTCACCCTGAAGCAAATGCATCATTCACTAAGAATATTCTGTGGTACAATGAATTTTTGTCACTCCTGCCCAGTCACTAAACCACAAACTGCAGGGAAGGCACAAGGATATAATTTTGGGCACTAGACTCTAATTATTTTAAATCCTTTTCATAAAAATTACAAACAAAAGTATGAGATATCAATTTATCCATGACTGAGAGAGTCACAGCATGCTTATTCCTTCCAGGTAGGTTGGCTTGAGACACTTTGGTTGGTCTAAGTTCCTAATATGTGGAATTTTAATACAACCTTCTGAGGAAGGAGTTCAGAGAACTTTTAGTCTGATGAAAATCAAAGCAAAGAAGTTCCATGATCATAATCAGTCTCATAATTGCTATTTCTTCTTACTTCAATTATTTTTAACTTTAGAACATAACAAAATCACCTAGGGAGGGTTTTGTAAAATATCGAAGTCTGGCCCTCACCCTTGTTCTCCCATAGGCCTCCCCCATGGAATCTGATTCACTAGATGTGGCATGAGGTTGGGGCATCCATATATTACGTAAGCCCCCAAAGTGATTTTACTTTCTAGGGCTCAGAGTTGTAGGTCTCTCTCTATTTCTTTTTTAAGCATTATTGAGGAGTGCTTATTTTCCATTATTATTGGAGATGTGTGCAAGATAGCTGACTGCTTATCTGAAAGTCTAACCTTAGAAATGTGAGAGATCTCATAAACTGGGATCACTGCCACTCAACATAACCCAGTATCTCTCAATCAGGACCGCCACTCATTAATCATGGCAAAATAGCATTCATTTCTATAGTGAGGACTGATTACGAGGTACTTTATTGAGTTCTTTATTAATTACACTAACCACAAGCTCACTAAAACAAATAACAAATCAAAATTTAAGAAGGCCAATCACCCATTCCTCTGCTGACTTAATAGTCATGAATTCACATTTGCAAGATCTCTCTTCCCAGTATTAGAAAGCACACTTATATACATGACTTCACTCTACTACCGTAAACTCCTATTCCAGCTTCCCTGTCCAGTGCTGCAGCTAGTACCTGAGTGAAATTCCAGGGGAATTTCCCAACCAGGATCCAAACACATTGATCAAACTTAGCATCAATAACACCAGAAGTTAACTCTTAATTTCTTATCCCTATCACAGACCACTTTGAAATCCTTCCACAGCTCCTGATTTGATAAAATACAAAGTACTAAGCATTATTAAACCTTAATCAAATCACGCTTCCAGACCTAAATGCCAGCTGAGAGGGCATACAGGGATAGAAGAACAAGATAAATGACACCACAAGGAAACAATCAGAAAACCCAGAATTTGTGATTTTCAAAGACAACTGTCCTGGACTTTTCCAAAAGTAAATGAAACCCCATAGCTGCTCAAAAACAAAACAAAACAAAACAAAACAAAACAAAACAAAAAAACCTTAATTGAATACTGTTTCAAAAAGAGACAATGGGGAAATTTTATATGGGCTGATATGACATGATATTGTGGAATTGTTGTTCTCTTAAATGTGATTATGGTATTGTTATATAAGAGAATGTCTTTATTGTTTAAAGATGTGTCATAATATATGCAACTTAATTTGCAAATGATTCAGCAAAATACACAACAATTATATATACAAATATATACAAAATATATTATTATGTATACATACATAATAATGTATATTATATGCTATATACTATATAGTACACCAATAATGTATAATATATAAATATATACAAATTATATTATATGTTTATATAAATATATGCCTATATACATATGTACATAGAGAGTACTATGTGTATAAAAGTGAAAAATGTAACAAATATGTAGGTGGAAGGTATATGGATATACTTTATATTATTACTTCAACTTTAATGTAGGTTTGAAATTTTTCAGAATAAAAATTCTGAGGAGTGGGAATTCCTTTCTGGGCTACTTTTACTAGATAATATTGCCTCTCACATTTCATTCAAGCTTCGTTTAATTATACAATAAATTTTGAATATACAATACATTTAGTTCTATAAAATACTACATGGAAGATTATGAACATTGTCTACATAATGTAATTTAAAGAATATGACCTTTTGACAAAATTTACTAAACTACTGTACGTAAAATATTTATCTTTACGAAACTGTATCTTAATTATAACTAATGTTTTTTAAAAAAGCATTTTAGAAATAAAGCATAAGACTAAATGCAAAATTATTTCTACATTGGTATTTTCCATGACCTTTAACTTCTTTAATTCATCAGTTATAAGTATTAATTGCTATTATAAACTTTAATATAAATATTGTTCAAAACTGCAGAAATGTGACTTGTTGTACAGCTTTTAATCTAAAATGCATACTAAGCAATTCACCAAAATTCAGGCCATATTTCTGTGGGACCCAATTATGTGTGGCAGCAATTCAACTCCAGAAAATTGTTACCACATTTTATTCTGTTCCATGATGAAGAAAACAGTAAGCAATCTTGTTCAGGGAAGAGCAGGTCTCATTTCTGAATAATCATTTACCTGACATTATTTGTTCCCTCACTGTACATCCTACAAGTCATTACTGATTTTTATTTCCTCCCAAAAGTTATCTCTAAATTACCTTTACTGGAAAAAAATGAGTGAAAGGTGACCAGAAATCAAATCTAGTTCTGGTGATATATTTACCACCAAGATAATAAAATCATAGAAAGTGTCTTTATTTTTAATGGTTTGCAAATTCCACACTAAAGAACCAGCTGGCTCTGATTTATTCACTTTTAAAATGGCTTGTATGAGTGCCATGTTAAATCAAACAGCAGTTTTACCACAGAGCATCAGCTATTGAACAGCAAGACAAAAACAATAGTATTATATAACAATTTGATTTATTTGTTCTTTCATATTTTCTTCAAAGCCACCAAGTATAAAACATTCTGTCCAATCCAAAAGCAAGATTAACAACATAAAAGTAATGGGCCCTATGATCGATGATATTTGATCAACTCATATATCTTAAAGGTGCCTTGTAATGTTTTATTTCTAAATATAAGTTCTACCAAAAATGAATTAAATTTCTAAAGGATCCTAAATTAAAATTGGAAAATTATTACTATAAATAAGTTTTTTTTTATTTAGTGGATAAAGGCCTATGTCTGTAAATGGGCAATAAAAAAAAAATGATTAGAAATATTCCACCGTAGGTTCCACTAATACAAGATACCTAGAATAGTCAAATTCATAGAGACAGAAAGTAGAATGGTGCTTGCTAGGAGCTTGAGGGAGGGAGAAATGGGAGTTATGGTGTAAAGGGTACAGAGTTTCACTTTGGAAAGATAAAAAAGTTCTGGAGATGGATGGTGGTTGTTTGCACACAATGTAAATGTACTTAATGCCACTGAACCATAAACCTAAAAATAGCCAAAATGGTAAATTTATATGTTATGTGTATTTTACCACAATAAAAAAGTATCCCACTTTATAAAATAAAATAAAATTAGACATTCTGATTTCAACGATCAGGTTCAACGAGTAAACTTCGCAACTGTAAAATGTAATCAAGGGTTTCTTCATTCAAGAAATATTTATTGCTACTATGTTGTATTTGTGAGCAGCATGTGAGAAAGTCCCTGACCACATGGAGTTTACAATCTAGTGGGGGAGGTAGTAAATAAATAGGTAAATATGTCTAAAGTAATTTTAGATTTGAGAGTGTAATTTAGTTAGCAAATGAAATAAACATGGTGCTGTGATAGAGAGTAACTGGGTATATTTATCTCGGTAAGAATTATCAGGGAAGACTTCTTGGAGGAGGTGACATTTAAATTGAAGCCTAAAGGATTAGCGCAAGCCAGCTGTGCAATGTGAGAGGAAGTGCTTTCCAGGTTTAAGAGACAGCAAGAACAGTGGCTCTGAGCTGGGAGACAGCTGGGCTTCTCTAGTAAAGAGAGAATGCCACTGTGACCAGAGCTTAGAGAGCAAGGGCTAAGGGGCACGCCACGAGGTTGGAATATTAAACAGGGACTGAATTACACAGCACATTCTAGGCTTTGTAGCCACTGAGAACACTATATGTTATTTATAAAGAGTGCTGCTTAGAGGGCTCAAGAATGGAAATGGGAAGGCTTGCAGAGAGGCTGCTGAAGGATTTGAGGTAAAAGATGGTGATGACTAGACAAAGGTGGTGCTGCAGAAATGAAGAGAAGTTGGCAGGTGGGGGATGTTCAGGGGGTGTAGAACCAACAGCACTTAAAGATGGATTGGATGTGAAGGTGAGAGAAACAAGAGACAAGAATGACTCCTGGGTGTCTGGCTGCAGTAGCTCAATACATGGCCAGCGACTTACTGAAAAGCAGAATCTGTGGGAAGATGAGGCTCTAACTTTCAGCATGAAAGTTCTTCACACTTTCATAATCAAGTACCTAGTACAGGACAAGTGATTTGAATTGATGAGGCTGGCCCTGCATAAAACAATACTGTCTGTAAATCCGGATGCTATCGAAATAAAACAAAACCTATGTGCAATGAAATTATATCTTGGTCTGTATATTTTAGCTTTTTCACTAAATTTCTTGTTCTTCTTCTCAAGCATTTATCACGTTCAGATATTTATACATAAACTTTATGGTTGAAATTCTTACTTCAAACACGTTTGGCCACAGAAACCTGAGTGTTAAGTACACATGGTTCAGACCAACAATATGTGACGGAATCCTGGCATGGTGGGCGGGATTTCCTCCAGAGGAACTGCACTGTTGCTTCTATGAAATGACAGGACGAGGGAATCCAAGACCACTAACGTTCTAGCTGCCAGCCCTAAGTTCATTCTACAGGAAATAGATACATACCACATTCCAGTGATATTATCAACTCTCAGGGATCTGGTGAAAAACTTAAAGCAAGGACAAAAGTTCAGCCATTAACCACAACTGAGAAATGCCTCATATAAATATGGACTTTCTATAATATCAAGACAGATAGATGACAGTGAGATAGTTTAGATACATTGGTTGGGAAGTATTATTTCTAGAATAGGCTTTTTACCAAATATTCATTTGCTTATGGGTATCTGATAAACAGGTTGTTTCTCTCTCTCTCTCTCTCTCTCTCTCACACACACACACACACACACACACACAAACACACACACACAGGTACATTTATTACATGTAATAACACATGCACAGACACACACACCATTGAACTATGCTATGCTAATATACTATCAAGCAGTTCTCAAGATAACCTTCCTATTCTCAGAATTTTTCTTTGGAAGAAAATGTCTTGATGAATGAAAAATTCCTGAGACTATTTCCAGCTCAGGGTGTGGTGCTGAACTCAACTGAAGAAAGACAAGTCAGAAGAAAGTACAAGAATTACTCAGAATACATGAGTGAACTGTGCAAAAAAAAAAAAAAGGCACAGAAGTTAAGGGGATGGGAGAAGCAGTGGTATCAAAACCCAGTCATAAATGTCTAATTAATCAACAAAAAAAAGATTCTTGACAAAAATTCATGCATGATCAGATATCAAAATGTGGCAGAAGAACAATTTTCTGAGACCAAAGACTAAAAGCATTAGAACTTCAACACTGCATTTCTGCTATTATTTTATGGTCATCTATCTTTAAGATGAACCACATGAACTGAGAGTGTGTCACTACCTGGACAATCACAGTGGCCTCTCACCACCTTCACTAGTTACATACAGGTTTTGATGTTCTGGAACATTTATAAGTTTTGTAGGCGACAACTGTTGTACAGCATAGAATAGCAATTACACAAACATGCGCCATGCTCTTTGGAAGCGATAATTGTGTCTCAGACATTCCAGGTTAATGATCCAAAGAGCTAAATATTAATACTGCAGTATAAAGGCAGATAGGTCAATCTAGTTTTAATTAAGTTTTGCCTCATGCATCCAGTGAAAGAATGGCACACAGCACAGAAATTTCTATTCTATAGAACTAGAAAAAAATTCTAAAGTTGCTCCCGAGACTATGAGGTCTACAACTATTAAATCATGTGCTATCTGAACATTAAAGAGGCACTATGTTATATTGTTCCCTCTTACCACTTACTAAAGATTTACATCAACTTGGCCAGACACTGGGGTTTCATCTGAGGCAGCTAGTTAGATACGTGCGGAAAGTACATATGGTTAGGAAATAATAAGAGACAGCATTAAAAGTGGTTTAACATGCCCCAAGAGGCAAGCCGAACACCACAATTTTCTCCAACTGTGGAAGAAAAAACAACTTGAGCCAGATTCTGGCTCTCTGGATGTATGAACAGGTCTGCATTGTATTCCCTTGGATATTTATGAAGCACGTTAACGATAATTAAAATTGAATTTCCAAGCCTTTAAGGGTAAAAGTTAGCAATATAATATCAACGACCTTGGAGAGTGTTATAATTCAATCTACATCATATTCGCCATCCTGGGATTTAACTACCGATATTCAAAATTCACAACTTCTGCATGAAGCAAGTGTTCTTAGGCTCTATGCTTGTGCAATTACCTTCTACTCGAATGTATGTTTCATTTTCTGCAGTAGTTCTGTGGCTTAAAGGTACTGCTGCTGGGCTATTAGCATTCAGATTTCTCTATTCTGGGGTTCTTAACCCGAAGATCACAGTTAATACTCAGGAGGTCCAAAGGCACCCTGAAATTGTATATAAATCATGGGTACCGGTATAGTAGTTCTGGACATGGTAAAGGACCTGGTATCTGAATGCATCCAAGTGGGGTGATTGCTTGTCCTCTTCCAGACATCTGGAATTGGGATTAAGAAGCACTGATCTTAATCCTTACAGGCAGCTGGAACTCCAGATGATGTTACCTTGGGAGCTGTGGGACAGTTGTACTCAAAAAAGAGCAGGCCATTTGCATGGAATAAAGACAAGACTGCAGGGAGGAGCAAAAACAGGGATGATGTGACTGACTCCAGAGAGAGGCTGAGAGAGCATCTGATTCCTGCTTCCAGCCCTCAAGAAAGCCCTGCTGCACCACTGCCCTGGGGTTCCTGGGACACCCCGGGTTCCTTATGATAAATCTTTTCTGAGCGAGCTAGTTCCGTTACTTGCAACCAAGTGGATTTGACCCAATATGAAGTGTGCTTTTGTTCCTTTTGGATAGAAGAGAGTTCACAGCTTTTATCAGATCCTTAAAAGTGTCCATTGTTCCAAGAAGGTAATAAGCCTCTACGCTATTTAATAAGAAGTCATTAATAAGAGTTGAGTACTACTTAGATAACTTGTTCAGATTTATCAGTTTTATAAAATATGTAACTTCTCATTCTCAAAGAAAAGTGAAAATATAAAACCCCTCCCAGCTGGTAACACAAGCCCAAACAAAACTACTTCAGCAAGCTATCCTTGTACCTCAGTTGTAACCTAAGAGGGAGCCACATAGAAACAGATAAATTCACAGGAAAATGATCAAAGACATTTAAATGGTAGTTAACTTTCACCAGCATGCAAAGTTCTAGCTGATTTTCCCAAAAGCAGCAGATGTATACTGCTAGATGCCTCATCTCTTTAGGCAGAACACACACATGGGCAGAACTAACAAGGCAGTTGGCCTAAAATGTCAGGGCCTGCTTTCCAGTATCAGCTCACCAACTCATCTGCTGTGCATCTGGAGTCAGATATTCCACCTGCCTGATGGATTTTAAGTGGCTGAGCCATGAACCACTCAGATGCTATGGTGGGCTTTCAGTTTGCCTAAGTCAGGACAGCAGCAGCCAGGTTAGGGAGAATAGGTTGTTCTCATTGTCCAAGAACGGCAGTGTATGTGAAGAAATATGTGTCTGATAGGAGCTCATTTTCCTACCAGACTTGCTCTTCCCACACCTCTTATTTTGGTGAAGGGCATCACCGTAGCCCAGATCACTAAGTCTACAAACCTGAGTAGGGGTTTCACAGGAACCCTCACAGCCCATACTGTATCATCTTACCCCACAGGAGTGAACTTAACTTGAGTTGGAACCTAAGACACTTTGTGAAATGGTCCTTACTCAGCTCCATCTCCTGCCATTCCCCTGAGCACACACCCTCTGTAGCAACACTGAGTGAACTGTAGTTCCTCAACTCGTAGAGCTGTTTCCAAATGCATATGTCTTTGCAAATGCTGTTCCCTCTGCCTAGAATGCCCTTCCTTTCCCTATTTTCCAGCAAATTCCTCCTCTGGAAGTCTTCCCTGACCACATTCCTCTTCCTTTCTCTGGGGCACTAATTAAGCTCCACAGTTATCATTGATTTATATGATTTGTCTTCCATCGGATTGTGAGCCTTAAGGATAAATATTGTATCTCATTAAACTTTGATCCTCAGGGTCTACAATAGTTTGTGAGTCCATAATAAGCACTCAAATATTTATGAATGAATGAATGATGATAAATCACATGTCTCCAAGTTAGTCTAAATCTATAACCTTTTTCACTATTCTTCCCCTTTGCCCAAGCCATAATTAACTACTTGTGATTCCCTGAATCTATCTCACTTGATGTGAATCCTAAAACTCTGATTATCAAAGTGGCAGTGAGCTGTTACCCTTTGAGTCAGTTTCCTCTACCCTCTGTGGTCTCATGAGTAGTAAATGAAACCATGTATATAAAATACCTACCAGAGTCCCTAGTTCTTCTATCTTCCCCTCCTTCCCACATATACCATGGCTATACATAACTGATGTATTCTGTGATTCTTAAAAACAAATGTGATTGACCCACAGTCTACAGGACACACACCTTTTAATCTGTTCTATAGGGCTGATAGATTTGTTCTAAGTCATCTCTCTTGCTTGTCCTCTTGTGTGAACAATAGTTGGGATTTGCAATACAAAGCAAAGGTAAAGGCTGACAGGCAGATTAGGTTCAAGCCTGGATTCATGAAGCCTTTATTCTGAGCAAGCTGAAAGGCCAATTGACCCCCTCCATGATTTCTTTCCCCTTAGCTACCTTCCATCTAGGAGTGGACACATACCCAGGCCTGGTCAGTAAAATGCAAATGGAGGCCTACAGGGTGGAGAGTGAAGGAAAGCTATTCATTCTCTGATAAAATAAGACACACTCATCTGGATTATCCCCTTGTCCTTTCCCCCTTATAGAAAAATGTGAGGCCTGAAAGTCCATTACCCAACTTGCAATCATGAGGACAAAAGTCCCATGCACTAAGGATAGTAACATATAAAGGAAGAAGAGCCTTGATCCTTGATGACATGTTGATATCTCCAAATTCGTTTGTGACATAAGAAAAATTAACCCTACTTGTTTAAGCCACTGTGGTTGGGTTTTCTATGACTTCATCTAAACTCATTCCTTACTGAGACACCAAGTGCATGGACTTGGTACTCTTTGACATATATGAATGAATGACTCGAGTAAAATATCGCATTTCTGGAATTTTTATGTAGCATGTATATTTTAACGATTAAAAACATTGAACAAAGCAGATGAAGTGCATAAATAAATTCACTCAAATTCAAAAGAGAATTTCATATATTATTCCTTTGTGAATTCAAATTTTAAAAATTAACTAACTTTTCCTTCTTGGCAACTGTTAAGGTATCCAACAGTGAAATATGACTAGACTCTGCTAACCTGCCTTAATACTCTGCTCTCTGATGTACACACATTTTTTAAATTAATCAACATGAAAATGATCTTATGCATCATCACCATCAAAAGAGTTAATGCCAGCTCTCATTTGTAAAATGCATTCCATTTTTTAAAATAAGCTCGCTAATACTTCTATTGAAGACTATGTTTCTCTATTCTATTTTCTAAACACTAGAGATATTTTTTAATGTGATGTGCCCCATATACTACCCTTAACTGAAAATAAAGACCACTATCCTCTCCCCTAGATTCCCAAAGGTTATACGTATTTGATTTCTTACCATAATAATCATAAAAATATAAACAAATATAGTGGACATATGGAACTAATGGAATTCTGGAGTTGTTCCAAAACAGTGGCAATTTCAAACTATATGTCAGTAAGAATGTACTGAGAAGAAAGCAAAGAACCACGTAAATGCCAACGAGGTTTATGGGAGGGAGAGACTGGAAGGGCTCCGAAAGGTAATTACTGCATTCAAATCGACATGGGAAATTATTCAACCTTTGAACAGGGTAGCAACACCAATACTTCATGAAAACACAGATGGTCCATACAGCCAGTAAAAACACAGTCTCAGCTTTACAATATATTGTTTTAGTTCATAGAAGAGGAAGGGAAAGGATGGTAAATGAATGTTTATCACATTTTTCTTTCTATTCCCTTACCCTCACTCTTGTGAGTGTGAGAGGAACCGTTTTGTTTTTTTTTAAATCCCAGATGGTGTTGTTAATTTGAAAAGATTCATCCAGACCTTGGAAAGTCTTCTGATGACAAGTCTGATTTGAGAGAAATGCTTGGCCTGTTATACAGAAAATTCCATCATTATGAACCAGTTGTGCTTCAAAAGTTTATGTATAAGATGAATGTTGGAATCTCTCATTTTAGAATTGGAAAGAAACTTATAGAAGAAGGAAAAGAAAAAAGACATTTATGGAGAATTGTACTGGCTACTCTTACATGCTGTCTCCCCTAATTCTCACAATTCTCTGAGGGATATTTTCTCCCCCCGTTTTACAGGAAACGGAGGCTCAGAGTAAAGTTAAGGCTATACAAAAATTAAGTGACAGAATGAAAATTCTAATTTTAGTGTTTCTGATTCTAAACTCTGTGCTTTTCCCACTATATCACTTTGCCTTTCTCAAAGAGATCATACAATTTACACAAGGGTAAATTAAAACTCAGAGAGGTGAAGTAATTTTCTCAATGTCACAAAACAAATTAATGGCGGATGGAATTTAGAATTTAGATCTCTCAAATCTTAAATCACGCTCTGTCTGTTATTTCATATTTCCTCTTAGTTCTCATTATTTTTTTGTCTTCCTGTATCCCAGGATTAAATCACAGCACTCAAGATGAAAGCGATGTTTCTGTCAGCATCAGTGTCCTACTTCTCATACTCCTAAATCTTGAATTACATTTAAATCCTCAGTGCCAGGTGAAGTGTTTGCATGAAATGCAAATTATTTCAATTTTTTTTCATAAATATATTCGCCCTAAACCCTGATAACACGGAAGCAATTTTGGTGTCAGTTTGAAAATAAATGTATTAAAATTTATAACAGAGGTAGTTACCTCTGTGGTATAAAGCAGGTATTGGGAAGCCCAAATAGGTATTGGGATTGTTCTAGTGCTTATATTGGTCAGTGTGTATGCTTTCACTGACTTCATAACTAATTCTTTAAATGTGTCATATATTGCACTGAAAAAGTATTATAAATAGAAAAGGCCAAGCCACATGCATACACATACAATGTATTTGCAAGCTGAGATGGAAGCACCTTATACACCTATGTGATCATGGGCAAATTATCTATTCTCTGATCTTCAGTTTTCTCAATTATAAATAGGGATAATAATAGGTGTTTGTAAGAATGATATGAGGTAAAGTATATAAAATATTTCATCTTATATCTTGTATGAAAATGATACTGTGACTAGATCTTTTTACATAAGATGCATCATTTGGATGGTTTCTTCTACATCAGATAGAATTGACTCTTATTTGTGTATTATTCAAATACAAGGCCATATATAATGTATTATGTTAATTTCACCTATACATTTATGGTATTTATGTTAACTTTATGTATATTTCACACTCTATTCCTTCACATCTTGTTCCCTTCCTGGTCTCTTTCTCAGGTCCTATCTTTGATCTAAGACTGAACTCTCCCAGCACTGAAAACTTGTGCCCAGTTAAAAGCTGTCAGGCTAATCTCAGCTACTCATTACTGAGAAGTGTGCACGACTTCCATGAGTCAAACATGAGCATCTAGGATGCCGACACATTCCACATACTCACCTAAGCCCATGTTTACACACAGGGCAGAGATCTGGGAAAACTATTTGGCATTGTACTACCCAAGAACATGTCTAGTTGTCTCATATCAAAATGCCCTTCCCCCTTCAAAAGCCTTCTCATCCTTCAAACCTAAGTTTAACCATCTCATTTTGGGGGAAGCCTGTCTAATTTCATCAATCAAAATGAACATCTTCATCTTCTCAGCTCCCATGGTGCATTGCCTGTACATCACTTACCAGGTATTAATACCATTTGACCTTATGGTATAGATAGAAACATGAAGGTCAAAGCCTATTGAACGGTAAATTCCCTAAGAGGAGGGACAGTCTCTTGCTTGTCTCAGAACTCTCCTCCTCTATCCCCAAGTGCCAGAAACAGAAGACACTCAATATATATGTTTGTAGAACTAAACTATTAACTAGAAACAAAACTGTTCTTGCTGCCCTTTGGGCCATGCACAACTATCAACAATTATACACATTCTTCAGATGAACTCATGTGAAGTTAATTAATTCTCCAACTCAGCAGGTTATCAGAACTGAATGTACCCAACTTATCTACATGCTAAGATAATGAACAGGCTTTTACCATCTACATTTGAAGTGGTGGTCTCTGAAAGAAACTTTCTACTAGCTGTATAACTCAAATATCTCCCAAATAGAAGAGTCTAAGCTGAAAGGTTTTTCCAAGGTAGTAATATACTTAAGCTCCATAAATACCTTGTCTGTCAAGGACGATTTTGCTCTATACCATTCCAGAAAAAAAAATATAGCCTCTACGAATTTAATTTTTTACCTATATAGAACATAACCATGCATGGTTCAATAGCTTAATGGAGTAAAACTGTAGGTGAGTATAACAAACCTCAAAGGTTAGCGGTTCTCTTTTTACATCAGTGGGATCTTGGTGCAGCTTTGGAAGTCTTTATGACTCATCTTCAATTTCCATTCACTCACAGGATGAAACCACCATGAAATAGTGATTGGAAAGAGGATTTAAAATCAAACTTCAACCATGACAGATTAGAAATCCAGCCAACGCCAGCCAAAGATGAGCTTGAAAGTGCTCATGAGAAGAGGCTAAAGTTTACAAAACAATACTCTTTGATGAGTTAAGTACAAATGAATCAGAAACATATGGGTTAAATTCCCCTTGAAATACCCATGAATTTAAAATTAAGTGGAAAACTGCTTTGCAAAGCATAAATTCCAAGCATCTGAAATGCAGTTGGAGATCATTTTCTTTAAGATCTTAACAAGAGGGTTTCCCTGAGGTCTCTTACAGAAAACACCAGGTATTTCTTATGTCAATGGCAGGTACTTCTCTAGCGAAGAGAGTGGTTCAGCTCAGGCTTGTAGACACAGATAAGTTTGATCTGAATTCCAGCCCCGCCCATTATCAGCACTGTGCTGCTGCGTAACCTCAGAGAGGCTCATTTCCCTCATCTGTCAAATGGAGATGACAACAGTTCCTTATAGGGTTGTTAAGGGTTAGGTGAAATATTACATGTAAAATACCTAGGAGTGTTCCAAGGACATAGATTTCATCACCGATATTTTTGAAATCATCACCCAGAAAGGGGCGGATAACAGAGTGACTTAAGAAAAAGCTTCTTAAAGTAACGTAAAACATTACTTGGGGGGGAAAAAATTAATAAGCAGAATTACCTGCCTCAACTTACTGACTTTTCGGATGCCCTCCTTTATAGCAGAAGAAAGAGCTTCGAGGTTTTTGTAAGCCCAAGATAAAGGGGTTGAGTTGAGTGCACACTGCAAAGCTACAACAGAGAGGCTCCATATTTCCATGTGGAAAGAGGCAGTATGGTAGGTTTAGCACGTGGAACCAAAATCTCTATTCGCTCAAGAGTATGCTAACATTAAGTCAATTCCTGACTCCTAGGATCAGAAAGGTCCTAACTTTTCTTTACAGATGAAAAGACTAAGGGCCCACTGAGCCCTCGTCCTCCTGGGACCCCGATCACAGCTGCTCTGTCTTGGCACAATGAACTGCAATTCCCAGCCCTTCTTTAATGGTCCCCACACCAGAGTCCCCCCAGGAAGATGCTCAAAGAGGAACATGAGGTGGCTGTGCTGGGGGTGCCCCAGGCCTCAGTGCCCATGATATCACTGTGATAAACATCCACAGCGAGACAGTCGTGCCGGACCACATCGTCTGGTCCCTGTTCAACACATTCTTTATGAACCCCTGCTGCCTGGGCTTTGTGGCATTCACTTACTCTGTGAAGTCTAGGGACCAGAAGATGGTGGGTGATGTGCCTGGAACCCAGAGCTATGTGTCCACCACCAAGCTCCTGAACATCTGGGGACCGGGCTTGGGCCTCGGTCTCGGGCCTCTTTCTGACCATCACTTTCATCATTTTAACCATTACACTTGCTCACTGATCATTTTCCAAGGAATTATATATGTCATAAAGAGTTATGGAGGCCACTAGTAGCTTCCCATAGCCTAAAGCTATCACCTTTTCACAGTTGTTTAAACACACATATATCTACGAATAAATTCAATAAAGGACTCGAATGTTAAAAAAGAAGAAAAGATTAAAAAAGAAGAAAAGACCAGGGAAATGATTTGCCCAAGGTCATATGACTGCTGAAAAGCAGAGCCAGCCTAGAACTCGAGTTTCCTGCCTCCTAGTCCAATACTAGTCTCACTAAACCATGTTACTACTCTGGAAGCAGGCCTGATAAAACTCTGGTGCCAAGTGGCAACTGGTTTCCCCTCCAGGGGAACAATCGAAGGGGCAGCAGAGTCCTTTTTACCTTGGAACAGATGATGTCAAGAAAGCCAGGTTTAAACCAGGTCGGCCAGAATGGTTTGTCTAAAGCACAGCTGAGCAAGCTCCATTCAAGCCAGGATTCCATCAGTACAATGGGTGTGTCAGCGACAGAGTTGAGTGAACTTAGTTCAAGCCAAGAATTCATTGAGAAGGTTAGGCGAGATGGGTCCAGGTTGGGGAAGGGAAGAGAAAAGGATTAGGTGAAAGTTGAAAGAAAGGTACTAGATAACTGGGTTTCCTTTACAGTAGCATTCCTCCACTGGGGCTGCTCTGAGCCTACTTAGCTGTTTGTGGAGGGTCTCTGTGACTTTGGCCATCATTTGATACATTTGCATTTGCAAGATTCTCACCTTAAAAAATAACTTAACACTCCACCCAAGTACTAACCAGGCCTGACCCTGCTTAGCTTCTGAGATCAGGGTGGTATACCAATAAAACTAAAAAAAATTTAAAAACATAAATAAATAATACATCAAGAAAGAAAAAAAAAACTTAACACTCACCTTAAACTCTATGCCTAAAATATAATTAAGCCACCACCAGGAGATGAATTCATCAGGATTAAGACTTTGAGGTCTGAATAACTAGGTTTCTGTTTAGTAGCTAAGTCAAAAGTTAGACTGTTTTTTTTCCCTCCATTCAAATATGTTTTCCTGTAAAAGAAGAGCTCTTAAACAAGCTGGGCATAAATCATAATTAGCAACCCAAGCCCTCTTAGCTAGGCCAAGCTATCATCCAACCCTATTTCCCATCTCCCTGTTTGAATTCTCTTTGCTTCATCTAAAATTCACAACCTTTGATCCTACAACGCATTTTATATATTTATACACATACGCCTTTGTTTTCTTTATAAAAATTAGCTGTCAGAAAAATAGATCCAGCCATATCCCTGTACACATTTTGCTTCTTTGATACCTATTCCTATTTAATCTTTCCCACTCCAGAATATCTTTCCCCAGTTTATCTAAATACTGTAGATTAGGATATAAATAATTATAAACGAGTATCATTTTAAACATAATTTCCACATTATTACTATGAGGCTTAGTTTTTGATATCTTGCTAATTTGAGGAGGGAGGTGGTTAAATTATTAGATCTATTCCAAGCCAAGATGTAAACCCTTTCTAAGCAGGTACTCTCTCAAATGTGGCGAAGGGAAGCATAAATAATCTAAATCACCTTATAGCCCCGTCAAGCAAAGCATAAAGTTATTTTGCTAAAGTAAAGGTTATTTTGGCACATTGACAAATAGTTTTGGAAATTCTATACCTGAGAAGTTGAGTAGAATCATGAAAAGGCAGAAAACATATAAATTAGCAAAGTATCTGGCTGCAGTATATCCTAATACAAAAACAGATATATATGAATAGCCGAGGGATCAGATATCAGAAAGAAGGTTAAGCACGAATAGATATCCAATGTATTTTCAAAGAAGCAAAGCCTGTAGCGTGATATGGCTGGGTCTGTTTTTCTGATAGTTAATTTTTATAAAGCCACAGCAATCTTTGAAGTAATGTAGGAGTGGCTATAGGTGCTCTATAGCTCTGACTTTCTACTTAGGGCTTAGTGAGCTATGGAGCACTACATATACATTCATATACACAACCTTGTAGAGAAACCTCCCACTTACCTGATTTTCCATTAAAAAATGCTGTTTCAGTGCTCTCTGAATTAACACTGAGAACAAGAAGTGTTGATTATCTGAAGTTCAGATAAGGAAGCAGGTGAATAAAAAGGCCTGCCCTCATTCAACATATGGCCCAAAAGTTTGGTAAATGCAAAGAGCAGACACCAGAGGTCTGCTTAAAAATAAGCTTTACTTGAAGTTATTGGAAATATTGAATACAGAGCACTAGAAGAGGGAGTAAGAGTACTGTGCACTGAAAACCATTTTCTCTATCTTAGGTATGTGTTCCTTTGACAATTTATTGGCTGGAACAGCCTGGTTCCTTTCTTAACAAATTGTAGCCACAAATATATTATGTGTAAGGAATTTTGAGACCCCTCCGAAAGGGAGCTCAATCCAATCCTCAAGGCTCCAGGCATTTTCAGCCTCAGCAGAGAGCTCTCCAGGAAGTCTGGCGGGTAGAGGCTGGGTTCCCCCCAGACTGAAACCCAAGAACGCTCTCATTAGAGGAATCTGACTCAAGTAAAAGGCCTGCCGAGGACACAGACCAAACAGAGGCAGGCAGGTCTCTGTGAGGAGCCAGGGTCCCGAGCAAAGCGCAGTTTTTACAATCCTCAACAACTGTCTGCCAACCCAGACAAGCTATGAACCTTGCTGTATCCATGTGTACTAAGGAAATGATGGAAACTCCCCTCACTTCCCAGAATGACTGGGTAAATGCTAAGACTCTGAACTGCCAAGAGGTTCCCGTAGCATTCAATGCAGAATGGATTCACTCTGACAATAGGGAAGCAGTTGAAAGAAATGATGGCATATGAAAAGATGAAGATGATAGAAGTTGTCATATCTAGCAGCAGAAAAATAATGAAAAAAATTGAAAAGAAAGACTGAAAGTAGTTTATCCTCAAAACCCTTCTTTTATGGAGGAGACAAAGCCTGTCAAATTGTTTAGCATGCCCATCATTTGCTTTTAGTCATTTATAATCTGTAAGTTCTATTTCTACTTCCTATATGTAAGAATCAAAATGATGTGATAGATGCTACAGAGGACAAGCCAGGGCATTGTAATAAAGAGTTCTGAAGCAAGAATACAGAATTCATGGGTCCTTCTTTACTGATGGACACTCTAAAGGTGGCTAAAACATATGAAACTAAACTTGCCTGGGTGTTGGTAGGAATCAGCTAAGTTTTCTCTACAACATACCCTTATCTGAAACCAACCTACATGCCTTCTCAAACATGAAGATGAGAAGCATGAGATGAAGCTCACACACCTAAAACCAGTAAAGAATCCTGATTAGAGACCTGGCTCTGCTGCCTGCAAGACAGTTATTTAAATCACTTGATCTCTTAGCCTTGGTTTCCTTACCTATAAAAGAGAATAATAATATCTTTTTCAGAAGGTTGAGGTAAGGATTAAATGAGATAATACTTAACAAATGCTTTTTCCTCAGTGAGTGCTCAAAGAGTAGTCACTACAGTATTATTATTAACGGAGGGAATGAGAGAATCAGATGTTTTTTCTTTGAAACTGGAATTGCCCACCTTCTTGGAGTTTGGTGCACAGTTTGTGTTATGTGATGTGAGAACTTGTACGTATAATTTGCATTCGGTATGGATTGGATTTGTACGTATTCCTTGGTCTTTTTCATAGGAACATGTTCTGATATTCTAATTACAATGCGAACTCCTAAAACTGAAGACCCATGATTTAATTTCTTTTCAATTTCTCCAAAAGACTTCAACAAAAGTTGACTGACACCTGAATATTCTCAAAGACTTTAATGCTGGAAAGGGCCTTGGAAATTATCTAATTCATGCCATTTCACGTTACATTAAAAAGAATCCAGTACTCGAAGTTAGACTTCCCACCCCTGTGTGATATTTCCTAAACTGCCTAACGTCTCTGAGCCATAATTTCCTCACTTGAATAAGAGAGATGGTATCATACTATCTGTACCCTGGGTTGTTCTCAAGCCTAAATAAAATAATGTATTCAGAAACAGTCAGTAAATTGAAAAGCAATGAGTTTCCATCTTATTATTACAGAGTGAAAAACTAAGTCTCTAGAGGGCTGAGTAATTTGCCCAAGGTGACGTAAATTCCCAGTGATGAGTGGACTGTTGGGCAGGAGCTTTAAGATCATGGGTATACATGAGCAATCACAATGACTTATCTTTTTTAAGCCAGTTAGTGATTTCCTTAAAACTAGCTGAATCTGCAGTCTTTCCCTTCCTGGTCTTGACCTTTAGAAATGTTCATTACCTTCTGCTACAGGAAGATGTAGCATCCAGCGCATGTGTTCATGTAGCCTGGGGAGAGTCAGAGCAATAACTTTCTAAGGTTTTATGGTAAATGTCAATGCTTTCAACTTTTACAGCATTTGAAAATTCAGAATAGGCAACATTCAAAGAGTTCAAAACTCAAGAAGTATAGAAAGTATTCACTATACAGTCTTCTTTCCCCCTCAATAACCCTCTCTCCAGTTACTTTCGCCAAACAGGTAATCACTTTATTAGTGCCCTCAACATTTATCCAGAGAGGTTTTTATGAAAACACAGCACATGTGAATATATTAAATATCAACTCAAGCTCCATTAGACTCGATTCAAATTTTTAAAGAATCACATTTATCTTTTTAGACTTTATCAACGATTCCTAATTGGTCCACTGAATTAATAACCTTCAAATGAAAATTTTTCTACTGTTACACGCTTTGGGAAAATAATCTCTGTCTAAATTAAAGGCTTCACCTCTTAATCTAGAGTACTGTTCTTAAGTCATCAAAGCTCATCTTTAAATGGTATACAGTCAACCTACTAGGCAGAGCGAAATATGAAGGCAAGTCGTTCTGGACAGCTGACTGCTTGATGTAAACCTGGCTTACTGAACTTCCAACAGTTCTGATTTCCGTTGGGGACTAGGAATCACATTTTACTGAGCAAGCACGACAATTATGATGCAAATGATCAGCAGACTAAATTTTGGGCACCACTGGACTAGAAGTTAGAAGAATGTTTTCACATCTGGACTCCCATCAATAAACTGTGTGACCTCTGGTAGGGAACTTCAGTTCACTAGATCTCCACAGCGCCTTCCGTAAAAGGCAGAAAATGGGTCAGAGGGTCATAAGGTGGCCTCCGTCTAGAGGTGCATGTTGTGATG
The DNA here is from genome assembly GCF_902729225.1 of Pteropus medius. Lineage (NCBI taxonomy): Eukaryota > Metazoa > Chordata > Mammalia > Chiroptera > Pteropodidae > Pteropus > Pteropus medius. The sequence goes on along the minus strand of NW_024349801.1, from coordinate 22,648,988 downwards.
CTGTGACATCTTAGACAACTTCGATGGGCAGTACGCTGCAAAGAGACCGTAGGTTGCTGTGACATCTACTTTGGAGAAACTATATATTCTAAAAGAACATACAACACAGTAACCTACAGTTTTTTCTTTGCTTTAATAATTTTTTTTTTTTTTTTTTTTTGTCAAACGGTGGTCAGGTTGTGTATTACAAATGGAGAACTGAGTAAACATCAGGAGACTCTAAATGAAACAGGCTTTCGTACACAGGCACGAAAGTGTTGCTTTTTGCCATCAGCAAGAGGAAATGTGCGTGCCTTTCAACAAAATCCAAGCTTTGGATTCATTAGAAACAGAAACATATTTTTTAAATCGAAAGCGTTTTCATTTTCAAGGATAAAGCTCTGCTAATTTTAGAGGTGGCACTTTGTTGGTGATGGCCCACTGGTGGATCCCCACTCCAACTCTGGCATGCCAACTTGCAAACAGGCAGGAAAAGCTCTGCCCCTTGCTGAAAGGAAGCATCTTCCCTGCAAGTGGGGTGGGGTCCCCCATCTAAATCATGCAAAAGCAGCCTATGCAAGCTCACAATCTCTCTGACTTCAGCATTTAAGTTAGAAAGAAAAATTTATTTATTGTTTTAATAAATGTTTTAAAAGATTCTGAAAGTCTTAACGAAACATTTTAAATCCAGTGTTCATTAGCTTGTCCTTTCTTTATTGCATTATAGGTAAATGTGTTTTTATCTGTTTACAAGTTCCTTTAAAGCAGGTTTGCCCAGTAACAAGCTCTACAGTACTTGGTCCATGCCAGGTCCTCAATAAATGCTTGAGGAATGAGTGAATAAATGAATGAAGGAAGGAACAAACAAATGAGCCAAGAAGAAGATTTTTCCTCATAGTCTTGCCTAGAGTTCCTCAACGGACCAAGTTTTATCATTAATACTTATTGAAAACCTACTGTATGCCAGGCACTGTTTTGGGCACTGACGATATAGCAAAAAACAGGAAGCCAGCTCCTGCTTTCTTGAAGCTTTCTAGAGAATGAGATATGATTTTAGGTTCTTTTAAAATATAGTAATGTAATAAAGAAGAACTGGGGAAACAACATTAGACAGGAGGGTGAGAGAAAATAAAGTAGTATAAATTAATTAATTAATGAGTCTCACATGAAGAAGATTCCTTCTTACAAATCACCTGTCCTGAGAGAAGGGGTTGTGAGAGACGGAGAGCCACAGCTATTAAATCTGTTTTGAACAAACAATTGCAAAGCTACAGACTACTAGCTGAACCACTGCAAAGCTGCCACGTGGCCTAAGCTCCAAATATATATTCCCTTCCAAAACATATAAAGTGAAGCATTTTTAAAATTAGGCATTAAACTATAATAAGTCATCTGTATTTGGCCAGTTCTTCCATTTTGCAAATGGATGCTCCATGTGTATCTGGTACTCTTACCTCGTGGTTACCTCTCTCTTATGTGATACTCTCCACGTCCTATCTGTTTTTTGAGCTCAGTGTATGTGCAAATCCTATGATTTCTTTCTCCTCTGTTCTCCAAGCAGCTGTCCCCAACCTTATTGGTACCAGGGACTGGTGCTTCTATGAGAATCTAATGCCTGATAATCTGAGATGGAGTTGAGGCGGTGATGCTAGTCCTGGGGAGTGGCTGCAACTACAGATGAAGCTTGGCTCTGCTGCTCACCTCCTGCTGTGCAGCCCAGTTCCTACAGACCACAGACCAGTACCAGTCGACGGCATGGGGGTTGGAGACTCCTACAGGGAATACGGGAGAAAGGTACAAAGGCTGGAATGGCACAGAGACCCAAATCAAGTACAATCTTAAAAATGCTTATTTTTTTTTGTGATAAATTGAATCCTGATATATTTACCAAAAATATGCTCTGAAAAGAAGACTCAGAGATGAAGTTTGATATCTCTAGTGAGCCAGCTATGAAAAAATAGTTCTCAAAATCTAGAAGGACAAACGAGAAGATATCACATGTGCTCTACACTTCACCCGTTCTCTTTCTGAGCATCTGGATCTTTTTATATACTATATTGTTACTGTGGGTGGTCTGGAAATATTAGGAGAAGGCTGTAGTGTTTGGTATGGGAGGCAGGCATTCAGAAAGCTCAAGTGATGCTGTGTCTGCTTAACTGTAGAACAATAAATCTATGATTAGCTGAACTTTGCTCACCCATCATCCTCGTCATCACACAGACAACCAACACCACTCTGACTATTAAAGGATCCCCCAAGAAGGCTTTTTATTGTATAGGATTATTTGTTGGACAGCACCCTTGCAACAAGATCAATAAAGCAAACTTATTAGAATCATCTGCTCGGGTAGGGAAGCATTTCTGTGAAACTAAGCCAGTGGGGTTTATGTATGCTTTGTTGTGAGGTCAGAGAAAAGACATTTTGAAAGGAATTGAGTTGAAGTTTCTGGACTCAGTGTCTTCTTCTGAACTGCTTTAGATGATCCAGCACATATTTTTCTCTAATTATGTCTTTGTCTTCTCAAATGTTTATTTTCTATTAATAATATAAAACATTTAGTTAATTAAAAGGCAAAATCCCCAGGTGACCCTTACTGAGCTACAAAATAACTCTCTACAGTTGCAGAACTACAAAATGAATCTTAGTTTCTCACTATCTTTCATGAATCAAATAGAAACACATTCTCAGAAAAAAAATCCCACTGTAACTTGGCTTGAAAGGAACTAAGGTAATAACTCAAACTTCTAGTAGCTGGTATTTAAAAGGATGCCATGTGGATCATCAACTACAGGAATGGGTGAGGCTTCTCTCAGAGACAGATTTCACTTGGGTATATGGTCTTATTTTCTCCCTGAGTTGTCCAAGCACAGACTGAAGGCAATTAGCCCCCCATGCCCATGAATCTGCCAAGCGCAAGTGCAATAATCATGACCAAAACTTCCTACATGCCAACTAATCAGACCAAGCACTTTACTTCCACAATCTCAATTAATCCTCTTTAAAACCCCAGGGGAGAGGCATGGCATTATTACCACTTTATGGGTGGTAATAATTTATTGGCGTACCATTTATTGGTCCCCACTGACCATACTTTAGTGAGATGATGAACTAGAACTTGAGTTTCTCCAGTCTAACAGCTGAGTCTCACCTGCCCTATCATCCCAGATCCAGCAAAGTGCCTGACATATAGTAGGTGCACCATATACGCTGAATGCATGAAATGTTTATTTTCATTACTAAATGAAAAATAAAGCTAGAAATTCCTAGATTTTGTTAATTTCTATATCTGTGGTCCTTTCTAAATAAAACGAAGAACATGGCTTTTGTAGAACATTCAAAAAATACAAAGAATTAGAAAACAGAAAACAAAATTCAAGTATAATCTCACCACCCAGAAAGAACCACTGTAAAACATTTTGATCTGTGTTCTTCCCAACATTAATGGATATGTCTTAGCACATAACACAATAAAGTGTTAGTCAATTAAAAATAAAAAGGTCTCCAGAGCTGACCCATTATTACAAAATGAATAAAAGGAAATCCACCAAATAAAATATTTTGTAGAAAAGCCAAGAATAACAGAAATACAGTAAGTATATTATTGATGTGATGTTCAATGTGTTTAAAAAAAAGGAAAAGAAAATTATAACTTTCCACTAATCTCTCAGCAAATAAAAACTCTTATATATTTTGGAAACTTCAAATACCTTTACCAAGGGAAACAATTGCTCAATGGCATAAAAAAACTAAAATAAAATTGTTTTACAGTATGAGGCCACTGCTAACTTAAATGTAACAAAAACAATACTATTTCTCTTCAAAATTCTAAACAACTATTTTTTTAAAAATCCTAAGGGCAGGAGTCTGTTCTTTAAATGCATAGTGGCATCTAATGCATTTAAGACTGAGGAATAAAAAATTTAATAAAGCAGCGGAGTATTTTAAATCTTTTGGAAGAACTGAAAAAGGGATGTGAACTCTCATATACCCCATAAACCATATATATATTTTTTTTACCTAAAGAATATGTTATTCATGTGCTCTGTACATTAGGTCAATTATTAGTCACTTTCTTTGGAGGCTGACCAAATGCCTCCGCCCTTAATTGCAGAGTTTGATGTAATCATCTGTATTAAGAATAGCAGAATCACGCTAATATATGCTGAAGACTGAGGATACCACCTCTGGAGGTTCTGACAACACATTTCTACCATTGATTTACCTCCCTTTCCATTTGCTTTTAAGCAATGTGTGGCAGGGGTTAGAGAGGGGAGTGTTTCAAGTGTTTCAGTAAATAAAATGAAATATAAAGGAAAATGAGATCATTTCAACTTGGCTGAAATTAAAGCCTTTCAGCTATTTTGTGTCAACTTGAATTTCATAATATAAACACCTATTTTACTTGTCTCTCCACAGTTTAGACAAGTCAATTATTTTTTAATTGAATTTCCAACTATAAGGTTAAACAAGACCCCCACCTACTTTTTTAAGACTTCAACATGAAAAAAATCCTTGAATATTAGTATTAATCTTTTTGGATCATCCAAAATTTAGTAAAGCATGTTTACTGTTATTTTTTAACATCATGTTAAGAATTGCTATAAAATAAGATTTTGAGTTCATGTTTTATCATGTTTATATAAACAGAAAATGTAAATACAATCATAATTGTCCCTTGATGTTGAAGTTTAAAACCACAGACTGTGAGATCTGGAAGAGACTTCAGATGCTTCTAGTTCAAGCCCCTTTATTTATAGATGAGCAACTGGAGGCCAGAAAAGTCAGAGGCCAAGAAAAACAACTGTTGTCTAGAGAATTGTGACCATTGAGCAACAATCCAACAATCTTAGAAAAACCAAAATATGTCTCAAAGAAATTTATGATAGCATTATAAAAAAGATCACATTTATTTTACTATCTCCTTTATATTTCATTGCCTTAGTACTCAAAGTGTGGTCTGTGGACCAGCAGCATCAACATTACATTGGAGCTGGGTAGAAATGCAGAACCTCAGGATCTGTTCCAGACCTATTGAATTAGAATCTGTATTTTAGCAGAATCCTCAGGTGATTTCTACGCACGCTAAAGTCTGAGAAGTTTGTCTACATCAGTGCTATTCAAAGTTGGTTCACAGATTTGTGAGAACTATTTGTGTCCAGTCTGTGAAGAGACGAGTACAAAAATTGAGTAAAAAGCCTATAGAAATTTTTGTATCGATTTGACAGAATATGTTATATAAGCTGAATTTATCTTATAAATGAAGTTTATATTTGTATATTTTGTATAATTTTTCTAGCGATTTATTTTCATTGCACTTTGTAAAAGTCTCAGTTCCAACAGACTAGAAACGATTTTTAAATGAAATTTCATTACAGATAGAGTAAGAAATGCTGTTCTTCACAATCCTTCCCTCCTCCTAACCGAGACTAGTTGAAAAAAAAAAATAAACATCAATTGGCTCACTCCTCAACTTATTCTATGAGCCAGTATTACCCTAACATTAAGCCAAACAAAGACATCACAGGAAAACTACAGACCAATGTCTTCTATGAACAGAGACACAAAAACCCTCAACACAATGCTAGCAAACATATAAAAAAGATTTTTCCACCATGACCAAGTACGATTTATCCCAGGAATGCAAGGTTGGTTTAATATCTGAAAATCAATCAATATAATACACTATATTAATAGAATGAAGATAAAAAACAGATGATCATCTCAGGAAAATAGACAAAATTCAACAACCATTCAGTAAAACTTTCAGCAAAACAAATAAAAGTGAACTTCCTCAACCTACAGCTAATATCTCAAGTACTGGTGAAATAATAAATATTTTCGTACTAAGATCAGGAAACAGCAAAGACATTTGCTCTTGCCACTTCTATTAAACATTTGATTGGGGTTCTAGCCAGTGCAATAATGTAGAGAAAAGAAATTAAAAGCATACAGTTTAAAAAGAAAGAAGTGAAACTATCTTCATTCACAGACAACATAATCTTATATGTAGAAAATCCTAAGGAATATATAAATAAAATTACTGGAACTAATATCAGCAAGGTTATTGAATACAAAATCAGTATACAAAGAACAACTCTATTTGTATATACTAACAATGAACAATCTAAAAACAAAATTTGAAGAACAATTCTATTCACAATTACATCAAAAAGAATAAAATTTATAGAAATAAATTTAACAACGTAAGTGGAAATTTTGCATACGGAAAACTACAAAACATTTCTGAGAGAAACTGAAGAACTTCTAAGTAAATGTAGAGAAATTCCTTGTTCACAGAATAGAAAACTCAATATTGTTAAGACAGCATTTCTCCACAAATTGATCTGTAGGTTCACTGCAACCTTTACTGAAATCCCAGTGAGATGCTGGCAAAAATTGACAAGCTGACGCAAAAATTTATATGGAAATGCAAAGGACCTGGAATATCTAAAACACTTTGAAAAATGGAAAATAAAGTTAGAGGACTTCAATTCTTACTATAAAGCTACAATAATCAATAAGATAGAGATTTAGATGAATGGAAAAGACTAGAGAGGTCAGAAATAAACCCCTGAAATATGGTCAATTAATTTTCAAGAAAAGTTCCAAGGAAATTTAAGAAGAAAAGAATGATTTTTCAACAAATAGTACTATGAAAATTGAATATCCACATGCAAAAAAAAAAAGGAAAAAAAAAAAAAGAACTTTACCTCACACCACTCACAAAAATTAATTAAAAATGGATCATAGACTTCAACATAAGAGCTAAAACTATACAACTGCTAGAATAAAACATAAAGAAAAAATATTTAAGATCTTGGGTTAGGCAAGAAGTTCTTAGATACAATTCCAAAACTACAATTCATAAAAAACTGATAAATTTGACATCATCAAAATTAAAAACTTTTATACTTGAAAAGACACCACTAAGAAAATAAAAGTGAGTCACAGACTGGGATAAAATGTTTGCAATATCTGATAAAGAGCTTGCATCAAAAAGCATAAGGAACACTTACAACTCAATAATAAGAAAAATAACCCAATTTTAAAATTGACAAAAGATCTGAATAGGTATTGCACCCAGGAAGAGATATGAATAAGCACATGAGAAGATGCTTACCATCATTAGTCAGTCACTAGGCAATCATAAATTAAAACCACAGTGAGACACCATTCACATTGACTAGTATGGCTATAACTTAAAAGACAAACAATTAACAAGTTGTTGTGAGGATATGAGGAAACTAGAACCTTCATACTTTGCAGATGGGAGTGTGAAATGGGCAACTACTTTGAAAAACAATTTGGTAGTTTTTTAAAAAGTTAAATCTACATGAATGGTTATAGCAGGGTTATAATAGCCCCAAACTGGAAACAATCCAAATGTCCATCAACTGGTGAATGAATGAAAAAATGTGGTATATTCATATGATTAAATATTATTCAAAAGTAATTAAAAGGAATGAACTATTAAAACATACCATAGTGTTATGCCAAGTTAAAACGCCAGATGTTAAAGAGTACAGACTATTAGATTCCATTTATATGAAAGGCCCAGAAAAGGCAAATCTAGAAACATAAAGTAGATTAGTGGTTGCTGGGCCGGAGCTGGGACAGGGATCGTCTGTAAATAGGCACAAGGAATCTTTTGGGGGGCAATGGAAATGTTCTAAAACTGGATCGCAGCAATAGCTGCAAAACTCTAAACTTACTAAAAAGAATTGTACACTTGGAATGAGTGAATTCTATGGTATATAAATTATACCTCATAAGGCTATTTTAAAAAATCAATTGGCTCATCAATTCTTATATTTACCTAAAAGACGCACATATTGTCAACTGATACAACCATATGTTAAACCTTAACCCTTACAGGGTTAGATGTCCTAGTTCTGTATTAGCTTGTATGAACTTCCTTTTTTTTTTTTAGTTTGCTTTACTTACTAAATGAGTAAGCTTTGTATTTCTAATCAACTGGGACAGATAACTTACAGTTATATTTGCCCTATATTTTTTAGAATTTATTTTTTTTTCAAACTGACTATAGAACTTGAAATTTTGTTTTGGGCCTCTGCTACTATAAACGTTGGGAAAACTTTGAGAAAAACAAAGGAGGTGGGAAATGAGCTGCTCGTATATTTTTAGAACCTTAGAGTGAAAAATGTTCTTGAGAAGGCTATCTTCATGAAATGTGTGACTCCTCTGTATAGTATTTCTTAAAATGTTTTTCCATCTCTTTTGAACACTTTAGGTGATAAGGAGCTTGCTACTTTAAACTGGGTAGTTCAAGAGCTGTTCTATCCACACAGTCATTTATTTTAAAGTCAATTCTTGATCAGGTATTGAATCACCTGCCCCATATTCATTTCTTTAAACATCAAACAAAAAAATCAATGTTGTTGCTATAAACAGAGTTTGTGTTTATTCTGGAGCAGTGAAGCTAGAAAAGAAAGCCTTTCAGCCAGCTAAAGAGAGAGAGCTGGCCCAAATGTGGGGCCAGGCCAGGCCACAGGAGATGGGTGAGCAGGTCCTGGAGGAAAGGTGATTGGCAGAGATCCTGCCTGCACATGAATGACCCCATGTCATAGACTTCCAGAGCCTAAGGAAGATAGGTTTCTTGACTACTATCGAGTGTGAATTATCTTCCAGAAGGCAGAGTTCACAAGTCTAGGAGAAAGGCCAAAGATCTAACATGAACCAGCTAAGAACTATCAGAAAACAAGGCAATGTACCCTTCAGGGACTAATGCCAGATTTCCACTGAGCCATAGAGGGGCAGCATGGGTATGGGAAATCCAAGGTTAACACAACATTTTGGTAACACTCATCAGTCTGATTTAAATAACACCCCTAATAAGAATCAGGTACGACAAAATGGTAGTTACGAAACAGTTATGGAGGTAATAAGGGACAGCAAAAGGAATCTAGTCAGTAATGCTGTAATAACTACGTAGTGTCAGATGTAATAACTACGTAGAGTGTCAGACGGGTACAAGATTTATCGGAGTGATCACATCATGAGTTATAATTATGTCTAATCACTATGTTGTACACCTAAAACTAATATCACAATATATGCCAACTATAATTGAAAAATAAAAATATTTTTTTTAAAAAATAGATACATTTTGAATATCTATTCATCATTTGTGGACATTGGGTTGCTTCCACATTTTAACTATTATGAATATGCTGCTATAAACGTTTGTATAGAAGGTCTTGACATTAAATAAATTTGGGAAATGCTGGGTTTAACAAGAAAAAAAGAATCAGGTACAAAAAATGCGAGATGAATCCTAGAATTTATCTACCCACCATTGTATTTATCACTGGTTTAAATTAGGCATGGCAGAACAATGATATTTCAGTAGTATCTAAAGCCCACAACAAATCCACAAATTGAACTAAAGCATCAAATGTATTTAAAAAACACATCATTAAAAAAACCTAAAGAACACAGATCAAAATACTTATCAAATCTTTGGAAGCAAGAGGACTCTTTAATCTCAAAAGCCATAGATGAAATCACAAGAAATATATCCATATGTGATATTAAATAAAAATATCTGTACACGAACAAAAATTAAATATCTAGAAAAATATTTAAACTAAGTAAGATAATCAGAGTTAAGAATTTAATCCTATGAAGAGCTGATATCTATTGACAGAAACAAGCAAGAATTTATTTTCTTTTTTATTATTTAAAAGAAAAAACATGTTAGTAAGAATGAGGAGAAACTAAAACCCAGACACTCAGAAGCACACATGACCACACTGACAACATGTATCAAGAGATTTAAGGTGCCTATAGCCATGTCCCAATAATTTCACTTTATTCTAAATGCAGAAAAAGCTCTATGCACAAGGATGTTACACATGGTGATATAACAGAATAAAATAAAAACTAAAGGTAGAGCCCAAATGCTCCACAAACTAGGAACACCGGGTTATATAATATTTTTCAAATATTTATATGTAGATAAATATATAATACAAGCTGCTTTTATGTCCTGATTACAAAGTAAATAACTATATAAAGAGAAAAAAACTAGAAGAAAATAAAGTCAAGCAAATATAAATTGTGATTATATTAGTATTGTAGGTAGTTTTTTCCCCTACCTCCCTTCGCTCTCTAAATTTTCTTAAATGAACATATAAAACATTAATAGTAGATTCCAAGGACCTATGAGTACTTTTTTCTAACTGCTTTGCATTTTTCTGACTTTTTAAAAATACTTTTCATATTGTCTATTATAAACATGTATTATTTTGACATCAGGATATTTTTTAAGTAAAGAATTAAAATTTTTAAAGTCTTCAATAACATTATAAATAAAAAATTCTTACTGATAAAGCAACCACGTTAATTAAAAGGTAATGTGATTTCTGTAAAAATAAATTATGAATAAATAAAATCTATATTTGTTGAGGGAGGGGATTACAAAAGGACTAGTCAACCAACTTTTCAATAAAGTAGAGAATCAAATTAAAAATTTACAAGACTTTCACAAATCTCTGAAGATGTTCCAGATCAGAAATTTTAGAAAACTTAAAAAAAAAAAAAAAAAAAAAAAACAACAATTGAATTTGTTTAAAAAACAAACAAAATAAAGAACTCTCAAACCATGAGAAACAAAACGCTCCCGGGGGCAGCACTGAGATTCTCTAAAGTAGCATTTTCTTAAAAATCTGGGAAAGTATACAGCAACATCTACATGGTTACGAATGGCCGTGGACGCTTCTGTACAGTAATGTGTTGAGATGACAAACTACAGGACAAATTCATGATGGCAAGTTGCCTCTGGAGAGAAGAATGGCAAAGAACCAGGAAGGAAAAAAAAGAGACATCAGCTTTCTCTGAGATGTTAGGGTTTATTTTACATAAAGGCAACAACATTCTTAAAAATGCTAACATTTGTTAAGCATAGGTGGAGAGTTTACATATGGACGCCGTATTATTCTCTGTACTTTTCTACATTTCGTAAATTAAAAAAAAAAAACAGTAGGCAAAGAGCACTGTAAGTCGACTCAGCCAACCAGCGTTGGAAAAACCTGTTAAATGTGAAACAGCAGGACAAAGGGAGGAAGTGGGCATGGTTCCTCAGACAAATGAAAGTACCTGCTGGCAAAGAGCAGTGGGGGGAGGATCTGTGAAGGTAGGCAAGGACCAGATCATGAAAGGCCTTGCCTGCCAAATAAGGAGCTTGAACATTATCTGAAAACAGGAAGTTAATAAAGCATTTCAACGAAGAAGGGAATCTTCTTTGAGATCTGTTGGGATTGACTTTTGAAATGACTTTTCAAAGTTTGTATTTTTGCATATATATTTATAGCTACATAGTCTGAGTTATGTGACAATTATGGCCCAGAATACACAACACAATTCAAATTACATGTTGGAACTGCATATTGGTAGCTCGTATGAAGAACATGTATCTTACATAGCACAATGAATGAGATCTAATCATGTTTCTAAATTAAACACCAGCATTACTCATTATACTCTCACAGAGTCTAATAAATCATAAATTCAACAATGTAGCTTATTGCATAATAAAAATAAAAAGCACAATGCCTGTTATTATAAAATAGAAAGCTTTTCAAAATTAAGTGGATGGGCAGTTAAGTATTAAATAAGCTTCAGCAAATGTAAAATCATAGTTCTAAGAAAAATAATCTCCATCATACTCCTAAGACATGGCTCTCAATTACAATTTGTGGCTCAGAAAGGAAAGAATCTCGGATTCTTGCCGGGCCCTTGAAGTCTGTCAAATTTCTTTTAACCAGATGCCTGGCAAACAACTAAAAGAAGCCCGAGAACTAGACTTCAGGCTTCTGACAGATCCTGACCTCTCAGAAAAGGCTTTGTTGGTGAGGAACCAAGGGCAGCAGCATTCAATGACCTTTCTATGAAGAGGGCCAGCTGGGTAGGCTGGCCAGTACCCCATGGCTTTCTAGAAGCTGGCAATGGTTAGTCTTACAGAACTCTGGCTCTGGGTTAGGCCCCTTCAGCCAGGTAACCCTGTCTATCTTGTCCCTGATTACAGGGCTCCTGTTCTTCACAGTCTGAAGAAGGGCCCATTGTGACTGGGTGATCCTCAGGCCCTGACACTAGCCTAATCCCTCACCTATTCATTCAAAACACATTACCGAATTCTTGCTGTGATCAGAGGCACAATATTAGGTCCTAGAGACACAAAGTTTAATAAGACAGTGCCTCTGTCTTGAGAGTATGCCCCAGATGAGGAGATAAGTACATAAAGTGAAATGACACAATGAGTGTTATCATGGAAGTACATACAAGATGTTTTGGAAATGTTGGAGAAGTCGCTCTTCTGCATTAGGAAACTTTCACATCTGGTGGATCAGTAAGAATTTATCAGACAGAAGAGAGAGAACAAATAAAGGCATGGAGCTATGAAATTAAATCGTAGAGCATGAATTATTGTTTGTGACAGCAAGAGATAAGGCCAAAAAGGTCTTATCAGTGCCAGACTGTAAATGGCCTGGTGGCTCTTGCAAAGGAGTCTGGACTTTTTCCTAAAGACAGTGAGAAGCTGTTAATGATCAGATGTATATTTTGAAAATATCTCTTATTCGCCCATTTAACAAATATGTACCAAGCATCTATTTTTGCAGGCACCATTTACAGATACATCTACACCCTAAGCTCCTTTCTTCTTATCATTATAAAAGAGGCCAGTATAAATGGAATGAGCTAGAAAATCTTCCAAGAAATGTTAATAAAATGGTTAAGAACATGGGAAAGGTCATGAGCATGCAGCGATTTCTATATAACATCAGATCAGGACAGCTAAGAGTGTCTCATTGGGAAGCTCAAGTAAGACACAAAATAGCATTCGATTATATGAAAATCACTGTCACTTTGTTCATTTAACATTAAATATCAATTAAAATGGACAAATACACATGACAAATCCATCATATATAAAGGCAATACTAAAGCTACTAAAACTTGAAGGTTATATTAGATCAAATTAACACAAAATTACCCCTTAAATCAACAGGTAGGCATCTCTAGAGGCTAAACATAACAACAGTTCCAGAAGGGAACATTTGCCAGTTAGAGATTGGAAATAGTTCATGTGTCTTTATCCTTTCATTCATTCTTTCTTTCATTCATGGAAGGCAAGAGTATTCTCTCAGAGATAACCCCTGCTTACAATCACGGATAACAAAATCAGGCTGAAAGGGCTACTGTCCTAACACAAACTTTACAGCCTTGCAACCAGTTATTATAAGCTAAAACAAAAGTCTCCACATTCCAAATAATGTGCTGGGAAACAAAGGGCAATCCTGCTTTAGAGCTCTATTAATTCTGAGCCTAGGATACCTAGATGGGAAGGAGTAAATAGGAGGCTGAGAAATGAAAAGGTAAGATGGCCAAATATGACTGAGTGATATCACTTATTTGTCTATAGTATGAAATCTCAGTATGTTTGACTCATCCGATGAAAACACCAAAGCTCCTTGTAAAGCCAATGATTTTTAAATTACTCTCCATTTTACTTACCTCCAAACTCCACCTACTCTGGTATCATCTTTCCATCCACAATGAGCTTCCTACAGTTTCCCTGATAATGTTATTTTGTTCTTCCAGTCTTGTGTTTTCATCCAAGTCTTTTTTTCATCAATTCACAAAACCTCAAATAAAATTTTCCTTAACCTCCTATTGTGACTTAAATGCTTTTTAAAAAGATTCTCATTGTACCTTGCACATATGTCTAGCACAGCATTATCACTCTGTACTGGACTCTTTACTCATTTACTCCCTTGTTTACATGACTGGATTTGTCCCAATTATAAACTCCAGGAGTGCAGAAATCTTGTTTGATTGGACTTTGTGTCCTGGCACATCCTAGTAAGTACTTGCTGAAAGAAGGAAGAAAAGGAGAGAGAAAGGAAGGGATAAAGTAAAGACAGACTACAGCAAAGTTTTGGCCTAAAGTTACACCATTCATTCATTCTTTCGTCCATTCAACAAATTTATATTAAGAGCCTACTATATCTCAGACACTGCTCTGGTAGCTGCAGATAAAACAAATTAGCCGAGATAGGTGGGAGCAAAAAAGTAATCCCTGTCCTTATGAAGTTTAATAATGTAGTGGAAGAGCTGGATCATAAATAAGCTATACAGTGTGTTAGATGAAAGATGTCGTATGAAGAACTATGAAGGAGAGAAGGTGGACAAGGGGTCTTGGAGGAGGGGGTTGCTGTGAAAAGCAAACTACCATGCTTCCCATTCAATGCCTCACCATCAATCTTTATTATTTTTATTTCCCTTCTGATGAAGAATTCATGCTTTCCTTCTTCAGCATCCCTTCCAATGGCAATTTTTTTTAAAGCTCATAATTCTCACGTCATTTTTTTAACCTCAGTCTTTTTTTCTGATGGCCAACATCAATTGGACTATAAATCTGTCACATACTACTACTAGCTTAGGCCTCTCCAAGTTATAACCCATGTGGTCCAGCCAAGATACAGAGATTCCCAAAAATGCTTTCATCATATCCCAGCTGGAATCTCTTAATTCATTATTTTCAGGTCTAGCTGTACCTCCTCTGAGCACTTGCAACTCAGGAATAACCAGGTCACAATCATTTTCTTAAGACTTGAACCCCTAATTACAATTCTCCCATGATAAAGGAATCTGTTTACAAGTTTATGTGAACCAAAGTTTTTCCTTTCTCAAGTCAACTATTATTTTTCTCCTGTGCTACCTGAATCAAAAACTAAGTTCTTGAGTTTAAAAAAAAAAAGTATTTTAGGTTTACGAATCACTGATTAATCCAAGGAAACATTCAAACATCTACCACCACTCTTTCCTGGCCTGCTTAAATTAATCTTTATTTTTTCCCCCCATTTTATCCATGGTAATACATTCTGGTATTTTCACAATAAGAACGCAATCAGGAAATGGACGAACTAGGCTCTTTAAGGCTCTTAAAAAAACAGAGCCTGTTCTTTCTTGAATTAAGTAGTCTAAAGAATGCTCACTGCCCTTTCTTCCCTGGAGATTAGTCAATGGGTTGTGATTACTCAACAGTGTCATTTCTACTTTCATATTTCATATGTTGGTGACTCTCTATAATGCATGAATTAATTGATGAAAGTTAGGAAGTGAGTAGGCTAATACAGCATGACCATCACGTTTGCAAACACTTCCCATAAGGTCTAAGGTGGCATACATCATTAAGATTAGTATATTTATGACATTTTGTTGTAAAAGCCATCTGCAGTTGGCACCGAATTATTGATTTGTGCAGCTTAACAATTCAATTCAAAAAGAAATCAAGCTGTTACTATGTACTTATTACTAAAATAATATTGCTCTTTATACCAACAAACAATCTTGGAACATGCTATCTACAAAAAAGACTTAAAGATTAGAATGTGTATTTTTGGGCAGGCATGAGATTGGAGAATTGAAAGTGATTCCATCAGTTCAAGTATTTGAGAAGAAAAACTATTTTTAAAGCAAACTTTCTGAGGTTGGCAAAGGATTCAAATTCATTTTCAGCTCATTCATTAAAAGGAAAAAATAAGGAAGAAAATTCAAATCTCCATGGTAAGAAGCACAGGGTACTACCTCCACATGCGTGCTCAAAAGTATGTTCATAGGGTAATGACTGAAAGTCATGGACTACAACACTTTTGCTAGAAATGTTATTTTTCAGGCTTGCATGGAAATACTTTGATTTCGATGGACTAGAAGTGTTTGCGGTTTGACGTATCATCTGTTAACAATGTTCCGTTCCTAGACCTGTGCTCTCCAAAGGGCGCCCTGTGATTTATTTTTAAGTGAAATATGTCAGCAGCGAAAATGCATCTCTTGTTAAGGCTTGTAGATACTTTCAGTGACCATGCACCCAAGTGGTGGAACACAGTTTTGAAAGGAGTGCAGGCAGGGCAAATGCAATGCGAGGACCAGATATTTCACCAGGACCACTGCCAAGTCTTGTTGGGTGTGACGATAAATGTCAGAATGTAGCAATTACAGTAGAGAATGATAAGAAGCTATTCTTTACATGCTTGTAATGGATAATTTCCTTTTAAGAATGGCAAAAATCCATTCTTAAAAATACCATATTAATTGAATTTAGGAATAATTCCACACATTAAGCAAAGTAGTTATATGATTATTGCTAGGTCTGTTGTTTAATTCTAACAATGACCTTTCTTTTTCCTTTTTATATTGTGGTTTCAACTACATACAGTTGAACATATATTTCTATCATCCTCTCAAAAAAGCAGGGAAGAAAAAAAGTTGGTATTTTCATTTTTTTTATATTCTATAAAGTCTCTACTTCCCAGAATCTAGCTTTCTGAAACCTGTGATGTCTGGAACAGCTCAGGACTCTGAAAAACAATGAGAATACTTTGGGCAATATTCTGCCTTAGGTGTGAGTTCTCTGAAGTTATCTATAAGTCTTAATTCAGTCCACATCAATCTGGAGAAGAACCATATGAGAAAAGAGCACTCTGTGTTCTCTCTCTTCACAAATTGCTAAGGGAAAAATTAAGTTACAAATCAGGCTCTTTCAGGCTCCTATGTGGTAGGAAGTGCTCCGACTTAATGAACACCTCTTTCCATACCGAATCAAACCCAGGCACGCTTAGCTTCAATCCACTTAAAGTATCCTAAGTGTGGTAGGGTGCATATTTCTTTCAGCAACCATTAAGACTAAGAGAGTTATCATTAGTATTAACTTCCCTAAGTCAAAAAAAGAGCCTGTGAAATAAATTATTTATTTATTCTAAATTAAGATAGTCCTATATTAAGGCCAATGTTATTCTATTATAGATGGAATGCATTCATGAAAGATAACAGGGGAAAAAAAGCCTAAGTAATAAGAGTCCAAGATTAATTTGTGATAGATAAAGGAACAAGTTCTTCCTTGTTTCTCAAGACAGCAACTGATCTGCCCTATAATTTCTTTGAAATATGGTGGATGAGAATACTTGTTGTGATAGCGTAATCTTATGTTAGCATTTTATACTTATTTAGTAAAAGGAAGTTTCTGATATATGTTTAATATTATATAGTTAGACTTTGAGTCAGTGGATAGCTAGAAAATGTAAATTTTGAAATTGAAGAGATATATTATGACGTTTCTCTTTCTTCTATCTTTCTTTCTTGCCTTCTTTTTTTTTTTTTTTGCAGTTACTGAAGTTAAAAAAGCCTGAAACAACCACACTTCTTGTTATGTCTCAATCCAACATCTTATTTTAATATTCTTTTTCTTCCTCTCCAGCTTTCACAGTTGCTTTTCAGCCAGTGGATCCTCACACCTACCCATATCATGACGCTATCAGAGAAGAACATACAGCCACTATGTATGCACCATGGCTAAAAGAAAACACAGAGTCTTTGGACTATTAGTTCCTGAAAAGCTAACAAACGTGACATTTGTCTTTCTTGAGGCAATTGAAAAAAATCTGTTAAAAGTCCGCAGTCTCCCAGCACTACAAAACATGAAATATATCCCCTGTCCCTTGGCTTTAAATCGATCAATCTCTTTCTCTTGTAACTTCTCCTTGGAAATTCCACATTATATCCCCTCTGACATTAGCTTCTCAGGCTTTCTGAGATGCTTCAGTATTATATCTTGTCCCAAGTGCATACCCTGAACTGGCTCCTCAATGAGACTCTGGCAAGATAATTCTCAGCCTATGGAAGATAGATAACCCTACAGTGAAGAGATTGCATTGGGTCTTGTCGAGCAATCATGGTAAGGCATGGGAAAAAAGAAACAAATCTCCTTAGACCACTCCAATAGTACTGGACTATGTCCAAAGCCTTACACCCAAATTTGAACTTCTTCTGAAAGCCAGGTCTCCTTATGACCAAATGTTTCTCAGGGGAAGGAAACTGATAACATATTAATCAATGTCATTTCAGGCTACCCCTAGCAATTCATTTTAATTCTTTTCATTCTTATCCACCTATTTCCAGCCACAGATAAGCTGCAGTTACCATTCCATTTTGTAGACTTACGCTAAAGCCAATTATAATTTCATAATCAAGTATCATGGGTCAGAGGGATAGGAAACTACCCATTGAAACAGTGAATAGAATTGTACGTACACTGCGGCAAACAGGAACCAAATACCAACTCCAACTCAGCTTGAGCTTGTTGTCATTGAATAACTAAGGCAGAAAATCATTACAGCAATACACTAGCATATCATGTCGTCCACTCTGAACCCAATCCTGTTGCTAAAAGTGATAGGCTGGATACATTGTTAGATCCATTCTTTTATTCAACAAATATTTACTGTGCATCTACTATGTGTCAGGCATTATCCTAAGCACTGTGACAAAACAGGCAAAAATCCCTGTTTTCATGGAGCACATGCTCTAGAGAAGACTATTCTACTCTAAAATGCTAGGCATTTTTATAAGAGTGATACTGCAGATCTCCTGACCTGTGCATCAAGAAAACAAACTGATCACAAAAGAAAACCAATTGCCAGCCTTTCCCTGAACACACACACTCCAATGTACCTGCTTTAACTTCGCACTTAAAGAAATTACACCAGAAGGGTGTCCTGGGCTGAGTGACACAGCACATTCTTTCATGCATCCGGATACTCAGTGCCTGTGTGCTCTCAGCCTCCATCAGGACCACATTCTCCTCCTATTCTATTCACAGCTCAATTTCAGCTATGCTCTCCCAGGCAAAAGTGTTTTCATCATACAACATCCACTTAAAATTAAAAATAACCTCTTTCTCAACAAATTCGATCAAAAAGATTTGCCTAGTCACCTAAAATTTAGAAAGTTAAAACTTGATCTAGAGGATGAGAAGTAGAATGAGAATATCCAAATGTTAGCAACAACTGAGAATCAAAGGGGTATGTGAAATGGAAAAAAATAAAATCATAACTAAAATAAAAAGGTACCTAACAATAGCTAAAAGATAATTTTAAAATGCTAGAGATGATTGTAGCTCTACAAGCCAGGCAACTATCCGTTGGAGAATATGAATGTACCATAGTCTGGGCTGAATTAAAAAACATAGATCTCATTCCTAGACACCTGCTTTAGAAGAAACACAGAGGGTCTTTCCAAGCTCATTTTCCTTAGCTATGAAATATGATATTCTCTCGTCTTCAAGGACCAAATGAAACAGTGTGTATGTCTGTAAAGTACTGCAGAGGTGGAAGGGATCACAAAACTTTGGACTCTCTGAGGTATTAACACTTCACAGAATTCATTTGGCTTTATTTAAAACTATCCGTGATTTAAAAAGGTCAAGGGGAAAGCTAGCTATTAAAAGTAGAGATGGTAAGTCACTCAATTCTTATCTGACACACAAGAAATTCAAGAAATAAACCATGCCTAAAAACCATTCATTTATTCATTCATCTAGTCAACAAACACTTACTAAGCTACTAGGTGCGCAACACTGGAGAAAAAATGGGGAGCAAGACACATACAATCCCTTCCCTCATGGAGCAGAAAAGTACTAAAAATCTAGTAAAAACCACCAACACGTCATTCTTATATAAAGTCACATGCCATGCAGCATGATTTCTTGTATTGTGCACAGTGAGCCTACAATAATATTTGCTGTTTAATTTTCAAGTATATTAGACACAGTAAGAATTTATCCTTCCAAAGCCCACAAAACCACATGTGCTATTATAAAAATGACATGACCAAACACTATGTTGCTAGGTGGTTGTTGTTATTGTTCACATAAACCATTACGAATGTATTTAGTGACTGAGGTGGTGGTCATGACTTGTCCAAAGAGTAAATGATTTATTGATACCAGAATTGCTATTATGACATTCAAAGGCATTCCCTAGGGACAAGTCTGCATGCGTCCACTCAAAAAGCATGCATTATCTCAAAAATACTTAATGCCTGAACAAACCATTTTTATGGTGTTCTTGTTTTATGTATTTAAAAGGCATCTAAGTTCCAGTTTAGTCACTTTCCTGGAGGCAAGCTAGGGGTCAGAGTCCCGATATAAATACATGGATTAGAGGAAAAGCAATGTAAGTAACATAAAATTCAAGATCTCTCCGGTTTTGAAGGGCATTAGAAACCTACGAGAAAAACTCTACCACCTTATCTGGGTCAGTATTTGAGGGCTCTTAACAACAGATTCTCATGAACGATCTGAGCCATCAGGCTTCTAATGTGCTATTTAAAAAAAACCTATAGTGCTCTTATTATTCTCCACTAATGGATGTCACAGCACCATTGCACTTGTCTTAATTTGCCATATACATCGTTCTCCTGACCACTGCCCCCACCTCATGTCCCATCACCCTCCCTCGCTGTCTGACCTCTGTCCATAAAGGATTTCTTTCATTTCTTCGAATACTTGGAACATATTAGGACATTTACACATATTCTTCCTTCTATCTTGAAAGCTTCCCCTCACTCTACATGTGGCTGGCAACTTCTCATAGTTCAGAGAGACCCCCTGACCACGAGTCCACATGCATCATTGTTCTCTGCCTTCTATTTTCATTCAAGACCTTTACCACATTGTTATTAGGTTTTTCTGTGTTTACTTGTTTAAACTCTGCTTCCTCCACTAGACTGTAACTCCAGAAGGTAAGGGTAAGTATGTTTCATGTGATTAGCACAGTGCCTGGGAAATAATGGGTGCATGATGGATAAACTCACATCTCTTCTTCCCAGAATGCTTTCTTTTCAGCTTAATATCATAGCTTTTTATGGATACATTTAATAAAACTGAACTCTAATGAGTGAGATTTGAAGTCTGTGGGTTTAAAATACCCCCACATTTTGGCTTTTCTAGCTTTAGTCCTCTGGAACGAGCACTTTTAGTCCTTTTTACAAAGGTTACTTAAAGAATGGTATGTGGATTCTACAAGTAAAAGCACCTCCTCACACACCCCTAAACTGACTATGCTATATTTATAGACTCAAGTTCTGATTCCAACCTCAAAAACTAAATATATACTTTAGATAGGTATTCACTTTATTTTGCTGATAGATAAGTTTCTATTATCTCTCACTGGTTTTAGAATACCACGTTTCTAAAATAGCTGAGTATATTTTACCTTTCGCTGCTGGCCTTTTCTGAAGAGACAAGATCATTTCCCTTTCTGTATCTATGTATATATCAGTGTAAGTAAACAAAACTTTATAGTAATCTTTGATTAGTTGTTGTGATAGCAAATGGGTTTCAGGGCTACAGTCATTAAAATATTTTATGGAAATGGTTGTCACTCACCCCTCCACTTTCTCCTTCCCCTATTACTATTTGAACCACTGGAGTTTTAGCCTTCGTTACAATTGCAACAATTAGGTGCGAATTAAAGAAAAGCACATGGTTGATATGATATCCAAATGAGAAGGTTAGGCTTCATCTGAATAGGAGACTCCAAAAAATATGTTGCTCCAGTAAAATAACAAGAATTCTAAGTGGAACACATCATAATGAGGCCTCTAAGTGTAGGTCTAACTTTGTTGATAGCTGAAAATTTCATACTATTTATGAAACAACACTTTCAACTAAGATTATTCTCACTTTCATGAGAATATTAACAGCAAATATTTATTAAACATGTATTATATATGTGCCAGGTCTTATACTAAGTACTTTGTGTTTTTATTATCTCATTTAATCTTCCCAACAATTTTGCTAGATAGGTACTATTATTATCCCCACTGCACAGATTAGGAAACTGGCTAATAGACACATAGTAACTTCCTACAGCTTCACAGCCAGCAAATGGCAGGGTTTCCTTCAGAGTCTGAATTCTTGACCAATTTTCTAGGAATGGTCAGGCATGTTAAAAAACACAAAATCTTCTAATTAGGCATTATAATTAAAACATGAATTAAAACATGAGTTGGGATACAGACTCCTTTGGTATAAAGTTTAGTCTTGAAAATAATTTCCCTATCGTTTCCTCTCATTCATAAAAAAATAAAGAATAACAACCCAGGAGTCACGAGAACAGGGGAGCCCTGTGCACACTTCAGATTGACTCAGTAAAGGGCTGTAATGACTTCTCAGAATCATTACCTTCTGTTTGGTGTTATGATAGCTATTTAGCTTGGCAGTAAGAAAAAACACTGTAGAAAGAAATGAAATCTAAATAATGTTTGTAAAGACATAGCTATATATCACTCCATATTATGCTTTTTTTTTTTTAATTAGAGAATTTTCTACGGTGTTTAAGAGTTGTTTTTCTCAAAGAGGGCAATTCAAACTTCTATTATACATTGCTTCACAAAGCGAATTTAATGTCCCTCAGATGTATATATGCCTCTGCTTTTTATTTTTCCCCTAGTATAATAAGAAAGTTCCCAAATATTCCCAACTTTGTAAGAGATGCTTACAAATCATTATACAAAGAATGAACCAAAATTTACTTCGGGGTTGGCGGTGGGGGGTGGGGGGAGGAGTACATGGCTTTGCCTCTGTCTTTAAAAGTTTACTACTTTTAATTTAAAGAATATATAACTGGAACCCCTGACAAAGTATGAACTTTTTCACTGGGACTTTTGGGAAAAAAATGATCCCTAAGAGCTAATGCATATCTACAAAAAAATTCGATTTGGGTAAAATTTGTCCCCAAACCTGCAAGCCTTCTCTTTTGGCCTGGTTGGGTGTCCTAAATCACTGAAAGCCAATAATGACACCTATGAGAAGCCTAAATTAAATTAAAGTAAATGACTCCTATGAGAGGATAAATTAAAACATTACATATTTACAAAAAATTCATATTTGTGTATATACATATATTTATAAAATTAATAGGTCATTTATATTTCATTTGATGAAGAAAATGTTTTTTAAGAAAGCTTAAAATATTATAACTTCCTTATGAGGCTTCTTAAAAGCCATGACAGAAGATTCTAAATATTTTTATGCAGCTATAAGTATTTCAACACAAGAATCAATAAATGTACATGGAAAAAAGTTTTTGACAAGGTGAATATGCTCATTCCTTACCCCTTAGTAAACATCATTAAAAACTGTCATCCCCAAAGACAAGAACTGGGTCACCCAATTAGGTTAAAATGTAATAAATGCAAGAAAAACAAGAATTTATTAGAGGAATAAAAATACTAAAATGGCTGATGTAATTCTTAAAGTAAATGACAAAGACTAAATGTTTAATACATGCATTGACCATCAAATAGAAATGTGGATGGGGTCCAGGTGGCCAGAGGTGGCGATGTTAACGAAGTTACCTGGAAATTGATGGGGATTCAAGGTAGAGAGCTCTACGATCAGGAAAAGATTGAGGAAAAACTAAGTCTTAAATCTGACCTTGAAAGAAAAGAATTTAAGCAATCGAGAAAAAGAAACCAGCTTCAAGTATATCCTATACTTCTAGTTCTGGTAAGTAATACCGCCAACAGCTGATAAGCATCAGATGGCATGCATGTCAACCACATTAAATCATTCAGAACCAGGAAATTGTCACTATTTAGTCCAGCTTGCCTAAGTGATACTTTAGAATATTTGAGAACCAAACCCCAGGGAGTACTGCAGTAATTTATGGTCCAATGCATCCTCTTAGGAACACAAAGTTACTACGCGATGAAGATCTTCCTCTAAATCCTCTAGACATTTAGACAAATATTCATCTTCAGATGAAGATCATATGTGGATTTAAAATATCTATCTAGAATATGAAGATGTTGTCATAGAGATGTCAGATAACTTTCAAAATGACTGTCAAAATAATTGGAATCTAGATTTTCAGAATAAGGATGTTAAGGGAGAAGGCAGGGGTTCTAAAATGAATGGATTTGGAAGTGCTGGATTAAACTAAGAAAAAAACAGTAACCTTCCTGCAGGACTCCCAAAAGCTAACATGCTAATACACCAGTGCCTCTCCAAGAGGAGGACATGGTACAGAATTTCCAAAATGCAACTGACCATGGAAACTTCATTTCATGGAATCCCCATAGGACTAATGTTCTACAAAAAGTGCTTTGGCACATCATCTGGATTACAAAGCTCCATACATTTGTTCGGTATAAATTCATAAACCAAAAAAAGCACAGACTCTCTAGAGGCCATAACTACTAGGGAACATAAAAACTAAGCATTCTCAAGGACTCTCAATTGAGCATGTTAAATTGGTAAAGATCTCCAGACTATTATCCATAAGATTAAGCTAAAACAGTTTCAGAAATAGACCAGTCCACCCATTAACTTATAGATACAAAGGAGAGTTTTAAAATTGCCAAACCCTGTCTCATAGAGAGATATTGTGCAGAAGCACAGTTCGGTAGAATAGAAGGGTCCCACAGAGAGATTTGAAACACACCCTCCCTTCTCTGGAGTTAAGCAAGTTGACTTCATGCCTCCTCCTCTTTCTCATAGGAGGTTTCTGACACCAATTATGCTGGCATTGCAAGGAGCTCTAAGGGTGACTGTGTTCTCCCTTCTCCTCTGGTCAGTTCCAGCCTCTGACTCTTTGCACGTTCTTTTCCCTTTACCAGTAGTACTTTTCCTCATCTACTCTGCCTAGCTTAATCTTTGTCCTATTTGGTTATTTAAATATTTCATATATGCATTTCTATCTTTGTAAAAACTGATTTTAAGGCCCTGATGACAAGAACCATTTACTTCTTTCTGAACCATTATAGTGCCTAACTTGGGGTGAATCCTTTATGAAATATTTGCTATAGTTGTTATATCTAATTGACATGACTGCAAGAGATTTTGCTTATCACTTATATTTGAACAAAATTCCACTTAGACAGATATTCGGAGAAATTAGACTCTAATCTGAAGCCCCTGTTTTTGTTTTATTGTTTGTTTTTAGTTGGTTTACTTTTAAATATCAACGCAGGCTCTGATTCTCTAAGATGCTGCTTTCATAAAAGCTGAAGAAGTAGCAGCAGGAAGAAGAAAAACTGGAGACCTAATAGAGACCTTAGGGGAAGTGTTGATGTTACTAGAAGCGAAATTCTAGAGCTGCGCTGTCCAATACGATAGCCACTAGCCACCCGTGTCTACCAGCTGGCCCAGTTAAGATGATGCGTAATATATGCATTGGAGTTCAAAAATTTAGTGTAGAAAGAAAAAGAATGCAAAATATCTTATTAATAATTTTCAATACTGAGTAACTATTGAAATTAAATTTGGGGGTAAATTAGGTTAAATAAAATATATTATTAAAATTAATTTTATCTGTTCCTTTTACTTTTTCGAGTGGCTACTAAAAAAGTTAATATTATCTATGTGGCGGCTCACATTATATTTCTATTGGTCAGTGCTGCCTTAGTGTTGTAAGCACTCAAGACTTACTCAAGAGTGGCCCAAATATTAAATGTGGCTACTATTTATATTTTTTAATAAAAACTATTTAAAAACTTCATTTTTAAAGTTCATAAGAGCTAAAAAAAAAAAAAGGAAAAAATAGTAAAGTTGAAAACAAACTCTCTTCAAAGACGACACCATAATGCCAAATCTTGCATCAAATTTAATAGCTATATTAAATTATTCACTTTGATAATATAAGAAGATGCTAAAATGGACATTTCCATTGAAGCGCCAAGACAACAGATATCATATTCTAAACCGAGTGTGACACTACGATCAGAATTTGCAAAGAAGTTGATGACAATCTGGTCACAGGGCTATTAAACCCTCATGCATATCCAGAGTATCTAAGTATCTAAGGCAGTAAGAGATGGGTAGGGGGTTTCTTGGGAGAGGGCTGAAAATGGTGGAAGACCACATTATGATGACAAATCATGACAGGGGCTTCAAGGAAACTGCTCAGACCACATAATACGTATCCACTGCAGTTTGGAGGACACTGGGGACTGTCTAAGGCATGGAAACCGGCTGGCTAGAGGCTGCTACTGTCGAAGTTGGTTTGTACACGACCAATTTATCGTGGCAAAAATTCATGAGTGTTTTCTGCCAACTAGTTGTGGGCCACCGCAAGGGAAAGCGGATGTGGAGTGGGCTTAGATCCTTTCTCAGAGGGGTGCCTGGAGCAGCAAAGAGGTCTCAGATGGCCAGAGGTATCAATGGATGAAAGGAAATGTAAACAACCAATAAGAACTTAAACATCTTTGCTCACATTAAGGAACCCACACAGGAGAAATTCTGAAAAGGCCCAGAAAATTTCATCTGCCAGCAGAGGAAAAACTAGCCCAGGCTGAAGACAGTGAGAGACAAAAATTAAACTGCTTTATGATTGCATCACTCCAATCCCGCTTGTGCATATCAGGCATGCCAGCCTCCAGAGGCAGGGTAGCATACGTTCCCTACATGCATACAGTTACTCAACCACAAAAACGTAATGCCTATGTCAACAGATGTATTTCCCGGAACTATTCTAGGAAAATCAAGTTTATTCAATGATCTACCAATTGCCAAATGTTGCAATACCACTGTAGATGCATGGTAACATTTAGAGTATTCTGCCTCTGCTATCCACACAGTGGTATTTACTTTCCATTTAGACTAAATATCAAAAGTGAGGCTCACAGAGGGCTTCAACATATTTTAGGAACAATGGTTTATTGTTTGTTATCTTTAAGAAAAAAAATGCATAGTTCACAAGGCTCTGCCTCCCAAAAGAACTTTGAGAATGGAAGTTGGCTTATGGCATTTACTATGGGAAAAAAAGTAGCGTAAATTATATAAAAAATTATGTAAAAATGATTTTAAATTATGTAAAAGTAGTGTCAGAAATGCAGCTCTGTACATTTGCAACAACATGGATAGATCTTGAGATAATTATGCTAAGTGAAATAAGTCATACAGAAAAAGTTGAAAACCACATGATATCTCTCATATGTGGGATATAAAACTGAAAGTAACAAACATATATGACAAACAAACAGAAACTCATGGATGCGGACAATGGAATAATGATTACCAGAGGGAAGCTGGGGAGAGGGGAGGTAGAAGGAGACAAAAGGGGTCAAATATTTGGTGACAGAAGGAAATGTAACTCTGGGTGGTGAATGCAACATATATAATGCTGTTGAATGATACACTTGAAACTTATTCGATTTTGTTAATCAATGTCGCTCCAATAATTTTAATTAAATAAATAAAAAGAAATGTAGCTCTGTAAAACTTCCAAACAGTGAGAGAGAGGGAAGCAAGGAAGGATGGGGAGAGAGAGGAAGAGAGGAAGAGAGGTAGCGGAGCAAGACAGAGAGAGAGAGAATATCTACATTTCATCAATGAAAAGCTCCAGGAAAAAAAAAAGCATGAGAAAATCAGCTCCTGATTCCATAAAGCATTCTAGACAGGCCTTTGAGAGAAGGTCATGTTTCTACTTTCTTTTTATGAGGTAAATGTATCTGAAATGCACTACCGGGTTATTATGTATTCGGATCATTATATGTTAGTCCTTTCCATTTATTATGACACAATGCAGACATTACTTTCCTAGATTTACAAAATAAATGCTTATCAAATGCTTTTAGGATTATTTTTTGAAAATTGTTCAATGAAACATTAAAAAGATCTCTGTGCAAAATCGTCAGTTTAATACCAACTGCACATATGAGAATGTGGGAAAATTACAATCAACCTATCTTCTGTTCTATTCTTCCATTATTGTGCAAAAAAAAAAAAAAAAGAAAACAAACCTTTTCCAGTTCCATTAACACTGGAATTTCACTAAGGAGGCAAGGATGATGAATGAAGACTTAGCTCCCCTTCTACTGTTCTGCTTCTCTGATGAAGTGAGAATTACCACTATGTTTTCATTTTTATTCTACTCTACATTTGCCCCCATTGCTCCTTTTTCTTAAAGCTATCGGTTCAACAGTGCTTTCCCCTATACTTTATCTACTAACAGCCAGCAGAACAGCCAATGGGCCTCCTTGATTTGGCAAAAATCCAAATATTGTCTTCACAGTTTAGACTTGCATAGGAATTTAACACTGAACAAATGAATCAGAATTTAGAAAAATCCATGTCCATGCTTACATTCAGATGGCATATGATAAAGATCTCCAGATGGAGTAATGATAGAAAACTTTTTGTTATTAGCATTTATGCTTCCAAAAGGCTTCATTCTCTGGTTCACATAGAGTTTGACATAAAAACATTAATCCAATTCCACGTGCTTTAAGGAGCAGGCAAGTCAATTGTTTTCACTGCATTTTAATCTAAGACAATTTTTGACTATCCACTGTAATAATTAGAATTGACACTATTTCGGGTTATCTCTTAAAACTCAAACACCTCCCAGAAAGAAGAAAAAAATTGATCACATACTCATTTGAATGTATTGCTGACTCTGTAAAGGCAATTCCAAAAAAGTGATTCCAAACATGGTTTGAACAGTTTGTGATATTGTAGGAAAACGATATAACCTTTTATGGTAACTGCACTAAATGACAACATTCATTTTGTACATCTACATTTAAGAGTGTTGGTTCAGTCCTTTAGAGTCCACTGATATATAGCGCAAAGACAGGAATCATCCTCTCTCCACGAGTGGATTGGTGTCTCTCAAATATCAAAATCAATAAATGGAGAAATATTCCAAAACCCTGCATTAGATACACCCAAGCAATACTCATGACTCTTTTCCCTCGGCTTTTAAAGTGACTTAAAAACAACTTAGCTCAACTCTACCAGGGAGGAAAAAAACACCTACTTAGGCAAATTTCTTGAAGGGCTATTTTTTAATCTATTACTTCCACTTGAAAATTCACAGTTCTAGATTTCTCCTTACCATTTCTCAGAAAATTCTCTATGGTTAGTAATGACTCCTACCCAGTGAAATGCAAGTACAGCATAGTGATTACTGCACAGGCTTATGAGCCAGACTGGCTGGGTTCAGCTTCTGACTACACGACTTTACAAGCTCGGGAGAGCTATTTGACCTCTTTCTGCCTCTTTTATGCCTCTATAAAATGGAACTCATTATAAGACATTTCATTCAAGGTTGTTGCAAATCACCAAAGTAGAGTGTTTAGCACACTTCCTGGCCCACTCTATGTACCCAGTATACACATCATCTGCTATTACATCAAAGGGCTTTATAATTCTCATATTTTCTTGAGCCTTTGAAGAGTATAACGATTGTGAAGCTGTTCCCTGAACTTCTTTCTTGCCTTAGTTTCTTTAGTTCGGTGTTCTCCTGGTTCTCGTGCTTCTTTCATTTTTTTCTAGTGTCTTTCTTTTGTTCTCTTCTTCCCCAAGCCTATTTATCATTATCCCTCCCCATCTTCAAGTTCAGGTCTATCTCTATCATTCTTCTCCTTTCTTTCATTAGTAGATGAGAAGTAGGGCATTTAACAAGATTTTAAATGGTCTGCATTCTGAGGCAAGGTGGCAAGAGAAAGTGTGATTCCACATAGTCTCATTGACAGTAACTATGGTAATACACTACTAGCTTGTGTTGTAATCACCGAAACAGGCACTGACCTCGTTTCAACATTAACATACCGTACCACTGAGCCTAGGCAATAAGTTTTACCGGTTACTCAAGGCCCAAGCAGAAAGAAGGCAAAAATGACAGGGAAGTAGGGGTGGGAGCAGCAATAAATGTAAAACCATACATGTAAATTCACAGAAATACCATAAATATAAATTTACATAAAATAATTGTAAGAGGAACAGTGAAAGACTGAGGGTGCAAAAGAAAACACAAAGAGATTCAATCTTTGATAGAGAATGTAGCAAGAAATGGCAAACTCAAGTGCCCACAGGGCTAAGAAGCAAGCTAAATGAATGAAGTAGGCACGATGTATTATAATAAGGAGTCGTGGAGACTGTGGCAAACTGGAGAATGTAACTAAAGTTATTCACATTTAAGTTTTTAAAAAATTAACATTGCAACCTAAACAAGTCATGGGCCTTTACATTTCTTCCTCTGCGTGTAGAGAGATAGGAAATACTGTCATTGTTACCTGCCCAATGAGGCCAACTAGCCAAGAAAATTTTTTAAAAAACATATTATTTTACTGGCCAAAAGCTGCAAGTAAAACAAGTTTGCTTCATAATCTGATTACACTTGTTGAATGAATGTTAGGATTCATAATGCAAGCATGGGTCCCCTCCTCATCTACATCACAAATCAAACCACTATGTTCGTGGATTAAGATTAATTTAATTTATTGGCTTAAAGTGAGCCAAATCCTGTCAGTATCACCCCCAATGGGTATTCCACACTACTGGCTTTCTGAGGTAGTTACAGGTTCTAAGATCTCTCAGGGACAAAGCTGCTTATCCTGTGAGGTACTTGTAACTGACATTTTAAATGTTTCTTTCCATATGTATTACACCATGACAGAAGTTATTTGTCTTTTTATTGCCACCTGGTTTGGGTCAAATTGTACCTTCTTTTCTGCAAATATTCAACATATATATTCAACATTTGCTACAAAATCTTTACTTTCCATCTTAAAATAAAAAGGTCTTTATTCAACTTTGGAGAAAAGTGATGACTTTTACCGGTTACTCAAGGCTCAAGCAGAAAGAAGTTTTAAAAGTTTGTGAGTATTTTTCAATAAATATATTTTATGAGTATCTTTATAGCTTTGTATGAAATGAACTTGCTAACGTTTACTATAAAATAAGGAATGATGAGAAAATGGCTATGATTGTAGAGACAAGACAATCGATCAATAAAGCCATAGCTCAGGAGTAGGGGAAGAAACTTAAGAACATTACACATCTACATATATCTCAACATCATATTTGCATTTATAGGCAGGCTAATCAGGTACAATATTTCTTTTAACTAAGAGCAGCAGTCAGCATTAGACTTGAAATCAAAAAAACCCACATTCAAATTAAAGCTTATTATTACGTGTGCGACTTTCTTAATGCAAAAGTGAGGATGATTATACACACTTCAGTAGGTTACAGTGAGTACTGAATAAGCCACACACGTTGAAGCAGCAGACACTCAATATTTCTACAGTGAATTTTGAATGCTGAGCTTGTATGCCACTACAGCCTCCAATAGGTTCTAATAGATCTTTATGTATGTTTTTCTTCATTCTAAATTTTTCCCTTTCCATACAGATGTTTTGTTTGGAGCCACTTCTCTAATTTACTAGGATAATAATGAGCTCAATCCTTACGCTTATGGAAAATTCTCCTCCTTTTATCTTGATGCCAACTGGTACTTATGCATACACTCACTACTGAGTTCCAGAGTCCACTGGTAAGAATTACTGAATAACAATCACAGACTTAAGGCCACACTCTGGTCATCCTAGGAAACTTCCCAGTGACAATATGGAAAGTCCCTCAGAGTTCAGCAACATTCATGAAGTAGCCAAGCAAACCCAGTGCGTGCTTAAATCAATCATAGCTTTAGCCACCAGAATATCTTTACACTAATTCATTTTTTAAAAATTACCTCTTTCACACTGGGGTCCAGTAAAGCCGTATGTGCATGCACATCGATTTGGGGCCACACACCTGCCTCCGTTGAGACAACCACTTTCACAGACAGCTGTAAAATAAGGAGAGAGAGGTTGAGAGGCTTTCCCTGAGAGGATAGGCTAATGAAGTGACACTGTCCCCTGAAAGTACAACAATAAAATATCTAATCACCCTGCTCTTTGTTACTCTACAGTTCCAGCAACTCAGATGTCCCTCACTTAACTCTTACGTAAAACTGCCTGGAACACGTGAGTTTGTACTTGTGTTAATGCTGATAGTTTTTCATTCCAGGAAGCATGTAAGCAATGTTTTCAGTTCTGCATCTAAACTGATGGTTTATAAAAGACATCACTGAATGAGAACTGCATTTTAGTAAGCTGACTCTTTTGCTTATGATTTATGTTCAATTTCCAGAAAGGAAACATTGGCCTCTCTGCTGTCAGAAATGCCTTACAGAAATGCAGGATGTTAAATCACACAATTAACTGCAAACAAACAAAAAACATTAAATGCCAACATTCAGTAATTTATGCACCATAATGGAGATGCAGGTGAGGGTTATAACAGAATCTATGGAAACCGTTGTTGAGGTAAGTCCAGAGATACTTGAGGGAGAGCTATTTTACTGTCAGAAAAGATTTTAAATAAGAACTGAAAGCTCACGCCGCAAACAGCTCTTCTTGTACAATTTCCTGCAACTCTTTCATGCATGGCCTCTCTCTAGGCATCTTTATCCACAGGTGGTAGGCTCTTTCTTGTTAAATTTGCCAGTCCCCCACACTCTTCATAGCTCAGCTTATTCTTCCATGAAGCTTTCCTAATACCTCCATTTAAATTAATTCCTCCTTCATATATTCCCCCTTTGCTTGTACCCTTGTGGAAGTCATGGAGTTGAGCCACTCAGATCTCCGTCCAAGAGAACCTACAGTAAGGACCTGAGTTGGCTGACAGCCTTCAGCTCCTGTACCTTTAGATCTGCACGCCAAGGACACACTCTCCTGGCTGCTACCACCAATGACTAAGAGCAGCAGGGTACTGGAGCTTGGACGTTCCTGCCCAACACAAAACTTTTCTGATAGGCAATCTTTGCTCTGCACTCCCCATCAACCAATCCCAGGCTTTCTTGGAGCTGCACCACAGTCTGAGGATCCTTCTAAACAATTGTGCTTCCTTTTCTGTCTCTTTGCACAGGGGTCAGACCTGCATTGAGGTCTGAAGGCTCTCCATGCCTACTCCTCATCCCTTTATTCTTCACAGGCCTTTTCACCAATAAATCTCTTGTGCATCCTAATTCTGTCTTGGCATCTGGTAGGCATCAGAGGACTTGAGCTGAAACAATCTCTGCTAAAAATTAAGGCGTAAGTCCTTTTTTATCACAAAATTAGAGACGTTTATGTATATTGTTCAGATTTGCCTCTTAACTTACAGGCAGGGGAGAATGAAAAGGTTGTAAGCAGATAAGAAATTTTCAGATTGCCTAAGCCAACCCTCCCATTTTATGGATTAGGAAACTGACATCTAGGATAGGTTTTCTAATTCTTTAATTGTTAACCGAGCACCTCTTGTGTGCTGGGCTCTGGGCCAAACTCTCTCAGGAGCTCCAAAGGGAGCACGAGAGATGTCTAAACAGCTCCTCTCAATTCTCCTCCTAAAATGCTCTTGAATTCATCCCCAGCCTACCTTCTTTCTAGCCATGACCTTGTTACTAGTCTTCCTTCTTCCTGATTCTTCCTCCTCCAGTTTGACCTCCACATTGTGGCCACAGAGATCTTTCTCACTGTAACGCTTTGTAAGTGAAGTGTCTAAGGCCAGTGTTTCATAGCATTAAGTGCATGCATGGGCTGTGACATCAGACTACTTGGGTTAAAATTCTACCTTTGCTACTTACTCCCTGTAGAGCCTTAGACAAGTTACTGAAGTCTCTGTTCTCCAGTTTCCTCATCTGTTAGAAGATAATAAAGGCCTGAAACACAAAGGGCTGTTGTCATAGTAGATAAGTTAACATACGTAAAGAGTTTAAAAATGTGCTGAGCACATATTAGGCATACAGTAAGTAACTCAATAGATGAATGTTACGGTTCTGACTATTGATTGTTGTTATCTCACTCCGCTTCCCTGGCTCTACTTTGGACAAAAATATGGTATCCATAAAGGCCCTCAAAACCTGGCCCATGACTTCTATTCTGGCCTTATCTCCCTTCCCATCACTTCCTCAGTACTGAAGCTCTAGCAACACCAAAGCATCTGCTACATTTGACATCCCATGCTATGTCATGTTCCAGTGCTTTGGCCCATCTCCCTTCATCTAACAAGTGAACACCTAACCATCCCTCAAGACGCAGCTCAAGGGTCTGCCACACCAAGGAGGCTGTCTGTCCTGCCTCTCGTCTCCCCATACTACTGCTGTTGGCTGAGTAAAACTCAATCATTATTCTTACCACACTGCAGTGTGTGGATGGTCAGAAGAGCATTATATAAGCTTTAGTTTACTTATTATAGCATTTTTAATCATAGCAAATATATACACAATGACAAAAATTGAAAATAACATAAATAAATGCTCATTAATAATTCATTAAATAAACAGTAAAATCTCCATGTAGTGAAGTATTACGTGACTATTAAATGTGTTTTTAAATGTTTAATAACATGGAATATACTTCTAATAAAATATTAAGTGAAAAAGTAGTATATGTACCAAATATGCATTAAAAGGCTAGAAGATAATATCTGGAATGACAGGGTTGTGGATAATTTTATTTTTTACATTTTTGAACTTATCCAAATGTTCTTCAGGGTATATATTTTTATGTTGGTATAATAAAAATAAGCATTTTAAAAGAAATTGTCTTCTTCTGCGAAGTACCAGGGACTAATAGAGAGTAGACACAAAATAAATAGTGCTCGTGAATGAACCAACAAACTGAACACCATGTGATACAACTGTAGGAGCAGAATTTAGATGAGGAAACTATAGAGAGATGCCGATACTGTCAACCACGAGAAAGGGCATGTTTGGGGAGAAAGATGAGGTTGAGTTTTGAAATACTTTATTTGAGATGCTTCTTGAAAATTCCAGTGGAGATGTTCAGCAATCAAATGGAAGGTATGGCGCTGGAATGAATAAGAATTCTGCACCTCAGTGGTGACTGTAAACCAAAGGGATGAGGCAAGTGGCGTGGTGAAGATAAACAAGAGGAAAGTGAATCAAACCATGTATTCCCAAGGTTCCTATCAGAAATGTGGTGTCGAGTTTGTTGGGTAAGTGATCCGTTCACCTGTAAGAGTCACGAGACATCTGTAAAATTGCCATGTCCCAGGTAATCAAAGAGAATTCATGAGTGCTTCTCTCTGTATTCTTTTGGTCTGCATATCTGTCTACATATCTGTCCACACAGATTATTTATAACTATGGCTTACTTACGTTGTCCACAGTGAGTCCCTATGTATCCCTTCTGGCATATACAGTGATCATCACTGCAGCTACCTCCATTCATACAGCGAATATTACAGTGTTGGACTGGAAAAGGGAAAAAAAAAGAATGGTTTATTATTGCAGTTTAAATATCTAGATTGCAACAGTTCACAGGAGTTGATTTATAGTGATTTAAATAGAATATAAAATGATTTATCAAGATTCGTATATTTATGCAGAAGTAACCTAACTGACAACTCTAAACATGTTATCTTTTGTGTGTATAAAATTATTTACAATTCTTTGTAATTGTTACGTTGGTATTTACTCTAATAGTGCTAAAGGAATTTCCCTAACTTAGCATAACTTACCACTCACTATCATTTCTGTAATTTATACCAAGAAAATAGTGCTTTGAGTAACCATATAAGACAAGATTACCACAGCAATACTTTTTCTGTTAAAAGATTTAGAGTCCCAGGTAGGTGGCCAGGAAAATAATCAGAGTGACAAATTCCAGGGAACTTTGTTAAAAGTAATTTTGGAGGCAGCAAAAAGAAGGAAAAAAATAGCTACAATGGCATTTAGTAACAAGATTGTCTCATAATGGAGACAGCTAGACTTGGCTCGGAAAGAGATGCTTGTTTAAACTGTAACCTTAAACCAAATAAGATCTACAATGTTTGAAATTCACTCTTTATCATACTGTCACCTACAGAAGTGTAGGCTTTAGGGCCCAGGACAGAAAGATCACAGGCCAGCAGGCAGATTTGAGATCAGGAGACAAAGAAGCTGGAGTAAAAGATGCCTATGAGAGAGAAGGACAGCACAGTGTGGGCTCTTTATTCTCTAGCATTTAGACTGTCTCTACTTCAGTAATTCAGGCATGCTAATAACACTTTCAAAATCCCAGGCTGTTCATTAGTCCTCCAGAAACAATAACTACCCTACTTGGAGAAAACCAAAACTTTGATAGAATCTATCATTAATTCTGGTTGACACATCCCCTACATAAGGAGGCCAGGATTGGGCATGGGAAGTTTGGCTTATTCTACCCTATCCTCCAAACTGTGAGAGTAAATTCCTAGAAAAAAAGGCTCAATAATTTTACATAAAAAGAGAATCCTTTCTCCTGTGCAAGAGCAGATATCAGCTGCTTATATTTGCTCTTTTGCTCAGTCTTCCCGGAGCATGAGGGCCAAATCTTCCCCCAGGAACAGAGAGAAGACTCCTCCAGCAGCCACCTTCTTCAGCACTCTTTGTTAGGATGCTCGGTGTATTATCAAAAAGTGGCTGCTGACTTCAAGAGAAAGGGCCATTTTCATAAGGAGCTACACAAATCTCAGCATGACAATAGGGAAAGGAAGGTGCCAGAACTCAATACTAACTATGCCCTCATAGAGTAGCAAAGAATTAAGTCAAGTTGAAAGTGATGTGCCTTTGCAAGAACATGTCACACACTTACTGAAACACCATCAAAGGCTCCATACCTCTTCCGGATTAAGAACACCCTCCATCTCTCAGCATTCAAAGTCCTCCTCAGGATGGCCCCATGGGACTTTCAAAGCTCCTTTGCATACTCCTAATATATCCTGTGACACAGTCCCAGGTTTACTTATCATTCATTAACTCACTCTGTAAATATATCTGAGTGCCTACTATGTGCCATACGAAATGGCAGGCACTTTCTTTTTAACGCCAGGGACTTTGTTTATGGTAGTCTCTTCATGGAATCTTCTCTTTAACCTGTCTCTTTGTCTCTTTGCCCCTAACTCTGAATCCCCAACATACAACACAGTTCTCACCAAATACTGAAATCTCATCTGTCTCTTTTGATCTTTTTTGATTTTTGTTCTCTCCTTCCTCCCCTAGACATGAGCCCTCTTCCCTCTGACTCCTGAGTACTTTATAGTTCTCTTTTGACATGTATATAATATAATCAAACCTATTTTTTAGGTTATTCATCCTATCCCCAGCCCATTCTTGAGAGTGGAGAACATTGTGATTATTAATTATATTCCCATAAGTGCTCAGAGTAGCCCCTGCCCATTTGTAAGTGCTGTAAGAAACTTTCTTAAATTAATTTCTACTTACTTAAGTTATGCTACCTGATAATGGTCTCAAGAGCTATGCTCAAAACCTAAAACTGAGAAGTTGCCCATTGTGTCCTAAGCACTTATACAGCCCCATGTAGGTTGCTATTAAAATTATTTTTATCTTCATTTCCCCGCATATAAAAGTATAAATAACTCCTTTGTTGGAGCATTGTTATAAAAGTCAAGAAACCCAGGAAACTGATTTTAAAAAATAAAACTGTTATTTTAGGCTCCTATGAGTCTATTATAATGTCTCAGCCAAAATACTTTTTAACTAAAAAAACTACCTGCAAGTACACAAAAGAAATGATTTGGTGAAAAATTTGGATAATATTCTAAGTAGGTCAAGAAAAGGTGTATAGTTGCTTTAAAATTTGAAGTTAAACTTAGCTTCATCCTATCTTAGCAAAACAGTGAGGATTGGGAAAAGCACAGGAAATGATGTCATCTGTCAAGCAGCATAGGAACTTAACCCACAAACTGATTTCAATTAAAGTGGTTCATGCCAAAAGCTAATTTCCATTCCCACATGAGCAACAAAGCCTTTTAGATACTTTGAGATAAAAAAGCTAACAGTAGTTTAAATAGTGACTTTACATTATTTATTCGAATTGAAAAATAGAATGAATTCTTCTTTCCAGAAAGGATGATAAGTTTACATTTAAATGCAATATAATAAAAACCTCCTGATATGCTGCTTTTATATTTTTTCTGCCCCGTCTTTCAACTGAACCTTTTCCAGCATGAAATATTCTTTCTCCTTTAAAAAATAAAACCATTTTGTCAGATTTGTGAACTATAAGTCATGGTTAGTCCAATGGTCCAAATAAACCAATGAACCATGAGTCCTTGGGCCAGGGGAGTAAGGTCATTCATAGATAATAGGATCTTAATCACCTGCTTTACCACAAACATATTTACCAAAGAAACTGCACTCTTTGTGAGTCTTAGATATTTAGGGAAAAGCCACCAAGCAAGATTTCTGTGGGAAAATAAAGGAACTAGATATGTAGCTTCACTATACAGCAGGAATAGTTCTGAAAGTATATATACACAAATTGCTTTTATTTTTGATTGAGTTCTGCCATTGATATATATTCTAAATTTACTCTGATGTGAACAAGAATTCCAGATGTCTGGCAATCTGTGGACCAAGTTCTATGTCTCTAGAAAAAGCCAAGTGAAAATAAGAGCTCTACTGAAACCCATAAAGATGCTCTAAATACCTCAAGGCAGAATATACTCCTAACCACAATCTATGTGAAGATTTTACCAGAAATTGAAAATATTAGGGAAGTCCAAGTGTCACTGTGCAGCCCTATGCTGCCAAATGAGATTTCCGAGACCCCAGTGGGGACTTTCCTTTGAAGATGAGAAAACAGCCTCAAAGAGTTTGAAGTAAGGCTCAATCAACATCCTGGAACTAACAGGATATGTTGCTATTAACTTGCATCCATGTAGGGTCCCAAATAAATTTTATGTTTGTTCCAGAAAACATTAATTGGTCATTTAAGTCATTCACAAACACTCACCAAATGCCTTCCATTCAACAGGCATCAGGAAGAGTAGAAGAAAATTTCTTTAGATTATAGCTCACCACTAATTAATTCGTAAAATAATCAATCAGAAGAGAACAATATGAGCACGCTACTGGAACAAGAGAAATGCAGGGCTGGCACTTAGATCTAAATACCTCAGGTAATGATTTTCTTTATGATGTATTTGTTTGGGAGTGATTTTAAAGACCTGCCATTATCTTGGCAGGCACATGGGCAGAAAGAACATTGGGAGCAATTTTCAAATAAGCATTTGTATGGTATGCAGGTGATTTTAATTTAAGAACTAGGAAAAGTACAAATTAAAAAGACAAATTAAACAACTGGACCAACTTCTGGACTTTATACCTGAGATGACAGTCCTTACAGGCAATCAGAGTTACTGCAGGATAAAAACGATTTTCACCGGGAGCGATAACAGCAATGACAGTTTCCTTACGTGCATAAATACCCTGTGGTGCCTAAAGACACACTGCACAGAAGAGCAACTTCACTAAAAGTCAAAAAAAAAAAAAAAAAAAAAGCAGAGCTGGAAAAGGTCCAGAGAAAGGCAAGTTATATGATAGCAGTGAGAAAGGCACTTCCACAAAGAGGGAACTAGAAAGCAAAGAACTCAATTGTTTCTATGGATTAGTCAGAAATTTCCTCTCACTCCTTTCCTCCCTGTCCATAAAAATCCCACAGTTTCCTAAAAAATCTTTCAAAGGGTCGTTTCTTCCAGACTAGCTACAGCACCACCTTCCCATCGTCAGAGTATCCTCACACTCCCAGCATGTGGTTGCACCACACTTGCTCAAACTCACTAACACATGGCTCTAGAATTGTTCCCCTGGCCTTCTTACTCCCTTAGAGGTTGGATTTGTGTTGGGAGTACAAACACTACAAATTCTCACTGAACTGAAGTGAAATGAAAACGAGAAAATTTGATCAAAGTGTAAGGAGTTCCACATAGTAAAGATGTCAAATCCCCAAACTGGCATACAGGTTTAACATGATTCCTAATAACATCATAAAGATATTTTTTGTAGATACAGACAAGATTAATAGAAAATTTATATGGAAAGGCAAAGAAATTAGGAGAGCTAAAACAATTTTTAAAAAGAATAATAAAGTGAAATAAATTAACCTACTCAATTTTTAAGGCTTCATACAGCTGTCATAATTAAGACTGTATGGTAGTAGAGAAGAGACACACATAGATGGATCAATGGAATAAAACAGACAACGCAGAAACAGACCTACATAAACATGCCCAACTGATTTTTGACAAAAGTGCAAAAGTAATTCAATGGACAAAGAATAGCCTTTTCAGAAATAAAAGTTTCTGAAGCAACTGGATATCCATAGGTATCGCCTGACCCTAGACCTCAATCTCATACCTCATACAAAAAGTATCTCAACATGCATCAAAGATGCAAATGTAAAATGGGAAACTATATAACTTTTAGAAATAAAATGGAAAAATCTTCAGGATCTAAGGCTAGGCAAAGAGTTCTTAGACTTGACATCAAAAGCATGATCCATTAAAGGGAAAAATGATAAACTACGCATCATCAAATTTAAAACATTTCGTTCTGTGAAAAACTGTTAAAAGATTTTTTTAAAAAGAAAGATACAGAGTGGAGGAAAATGTTTGCAAATCACATATCTGACAAAGAACTAGAACTTAAAATATATAAAGAACTCTCAAAACAGTAAAATAGCAAACAATCTAATTAGAATCTAGGCAAAAGACAGGAAGAGACATTTCACCTAAGATATACAGATGACAAATAAGCACATGAAAAGATGTTCAACATCATAAGCCAGTAGAAAATAGCTAAAATTAAAAAAAGTGACAACACCAAAAGCTGGTGAGGATGAAGAGAAATTGGGTCATTCATATACTGCTGGTGAAAATGCAAAATGGTACAGCCACTCCAAAAAACAGTCTGGCCATTTCTTAAAAAGCTAAATATGTAATTAACATACAACACAGCAATTGCATTCCCGGGCATTTATCAGAAAAATGAAGACATGTTCACACAAAAACCTACACATGAATGTTGACAGCAGCTTTGTTTGAGTAACCAAAAAGCTATAAATAACCTAATGTCCTTCAATGAGTAAATGGCTAAAGAAACTATGGTATATGCATAGCATGTAATACTACTCAGCAATAAAAGGGAACAAACTATTGATACACACAACAACCAGAATGAAGCTCCACAGAATTATGCTGAATGGAAAAAAAATACCCAAAGGTTATATACTATGCGAGTCCATTTATACAATATTATTGAAATAACAAAACTATAGACATGAAAAATAGATTAGTGGTTGTCAAGATTAAGGAAAACACAGGGGCAGGAGGAAATGACTATAAGAGAGTAACGCGAAAGATCCTTATGGTGATGGAAATTTTCTGCATCTTGACTGTATCAATGTCATTATCCCGGTTGTGATATTGTCCTAGTTTCACAAGATGTTAATATGGGAGAAAAGGAGTAAAAGGTACCCAGGATGTCTATGTATTATTTTTTACCAACAGAATGTGAATCCATAATCTTCTCAAAAGAAGTTTAATTTTAAAAAAATTTTTTTAAATAGAAAGAATAAAACAAGATGAGCATGAAATTAATCTCTAAATTCCAAAATACAAACGTTAGGAACCATCTTTTATAATCATGTATTTTATATTATTTAGGAAGATAACCTATTTTATATTTATGTATATTTAGGATGAGTTTTAGTAAATTTGTGATCAGTCAACCACGGCAGGTCCTTATGAGAATTCGGACTGCTCAGGATCATCTCTAGCCTCAGAGACTGGTAGAGTAGAATGTTCCTAATAGAGCTGGAACACTGTCTAATCCTGTCTAGCCAATCTTCTCTTTTTGCCCTGGTGCCTCAATGACCGGTGGCAAGACTCCCAACAGATTAAAGAAAGCCACGTCCTGTCCTCCCAGTGTCCAAAAAAAATTGCTGACTGGCAGGTTAGACCTTCTGGAAATGCAATCTCTCATTCAGGCCACTAAGAGATCATTTCCTATTTTCGGAGTTGCAGGACAGTCAAGTCAAAAACAATCTCAAAGAAAAACACTCCTTTCATTCTTTTCATTTTCAAATGAGAAAACTAAGGCCTCAGAGATCCTACAACTTGCCCTGAACTCCTTGACCCCTATCACATAACAAGCATAAAATTTCTAATATGAAACAAGGGTGAAATGATCTAAATTTACCCTTTTTCCGTAGAACCACAGGTAGTGAATGCAAACATTTCACTGAGTTAGGTTATCTTCCTGCTAGCAGAGATTTAGCAAAATGATCTATCCACATTTCTTATCTACCAAACCACACCAGGAAGTCCTATAGGACGACATAGCTGTCTCCTAGAACATAACTTCAGAAGATCAGAAATGAACTCTGATCATCTCCAGCTACCCTTAATTTAAAACATTCTGCCATCTTTAATTTTGCATGCTATGTAGGCAATTTTAGTTCAGGTAGGGACCAAGCCAATCACTTTAAAGGCTCCAAATGCCTCAAAGATCCTGATGATACAGATCCTCCTCCTTACACCACTCTCATCCACAAGCTACTGGGGTAATCTGTCCAGTATCTAAATACCATAAATGAATCCACACCTCTTCAGAGAATATCACCCACAAGTCTTAAACCTTGGTCTCTAGCCCAAATCAGGCCCACAGGACCTTACCACTATACTCCTCCCACCTCACTGCAAGCTTGAGGTCTATGAGGACCACAGCTTTTCCCTCTGGTCTTGTTAAGATCCTTTCTTCACATCTCATGGTATTTACTTGACAGAGAAATCATTATCAGCTCAAGCTATCATTGAAGACCTTTGCAGCTGGATACTGTTTTGTCATCTGACTGTATTTTCTTCTCCCAGAGGAGGGCAGTGTTGTTAGTTGGTTCAAGCATCGATCTGAGAGATGGGTCTCTTCCACACTTAAGACATAGACTCCTTCCCCACCCCTGAGGCTCTCACTCCTCAGTGGTAGCCTGGAGGTCATCCTGATGGTGATGAAGATGTCCAACGTGTTCCTGTGTCACCAGCTAACCGATCTACCTCTTTCTATTCCTCTAACTCAGGTGCTCTCGATATGAAGAATGAACTTGCTATTGCTTGGAGTACATACACTCAAAATCAAGCTGAGATCAAGTAAGAATATGCTATACACAGTGCAAAACGCAAATGAGTCCCAGACCATGGGAGAGTTTCTATCCCAATCTACAACTGCCTATCTCTGTCTGGTTTCCACCAGAAGCAAATTCTGGGACAATAATTTAAATGTGAGTAGTTTACTTTAGAAGTAATTTCAGCAAACACTCGTAAGAGAGTAGGAAAGTGAGACAGGGAAAAGAAGGAAGTTAATAAATTACATTATCAAGCCTGTTCCTACTGTGGGCAAGTGGGGCTCAATCCCACTGGGGAACTTCAGGAGAGAGTATAGAACATACCTCATAATTAGGCAGACTGAGAGGCAAAGAAGCTAGGGCACTTATCCAACATTCTCCATCTGCCATTGGTTAAGTTGCTTCTGGGGCCATTAACCTCCCCCCGACACCACCCACCACCACCCAGCTTTCTGCATTCAGACCTGGCATGATGCTCCCAGGTCAGGAAAAGTTTACAAAGCTCTTAGATGGAGTCACTGGTGTTCACCCAAGGTATGTGAGTGGGACCAAGAGGGTCTGCTACCCAGCATTACTTGTCTTATCCTGTTAATTGGCCTATGAGAGCCATGCTTAAAGATTAAGATTCTTAACGGGTAATGAACCTTGACCATGCTGAGGTGTCTACTTGCAATAGACAAAAGAAAATGAACTTATTCCACAATACTTTTCCTTAACCTTGTCAAAAAGCAGAACACACTGTAGGGGGAGTGTATTCTCTCACCAGAAATGGGAAATGGAAAAAGAACCCAAGTGTTTCACCTTGGTGATGGTCAAGGTGTTGAGGGGCCCATTATATAGACATGACCTTCAACTTTTTAACAACCAGTAATGACTCACCTCCTTCCCAACTCCCACAGTTCCACAAATTCACCACTGAAGACCCCACATTTAAAGAAAAAAAAAACCAGAGCATGCAAGCAAGCAAAGTTTCTGAAGAATGAAGAGTAAATATATATTTAGCATCGTAGGATGAACAAAGTGGTAAAATTCTGAAAGGAAAAATATGTTTGTGCTTCATGATAAATCATTCCCAGAAATTGCCATAATGCCTTCTTACATTTTCTTCTTGCAAAGGCGGGTGTCTTGAGTTTTTAAAAAGTGTCTAATCGGGTTTATATTTCAGTACCACAAGGAAGAATGCCTAGTTTTCTTGAGCCAAAATGTTCATTAAACGATCATTTCATTGAGCATCTTTTATGAGTTTACATTGGAGATACAAATATAAATAAGGCAATACCTACACAAAAAGAGGCCATAATCTTTATATTACTCATAGTAACTATGTCCCATAGGCAATTTCCCTATAAAGAGTGAAGAAAGGAAATGGGAGGCCAGACTAAGGAAAACCATTCCAAGTATTTTGGGCAGAACAGAGAAGGCAGATGTTCTACTGAAAAATGTATTGCAGGCAAGAGAAAAGCCAAAAGCAAATTTAGGAGAAAATAGGGCATAACCACATAAATTAATATTATATATAATGACATGTTATACTCACTGGATCTGGAGCCACAGGAAGGAGATATCTGACCAGATGGGCAAGTGCACATATTTGGCCTAGAACAAAATCCATCCCCACAGGAATGCCGGCAAATGGCTGTGAATAAAACCAGAGGTCTGTTAGCACATGGCTTCTGCTCACGGTGATTTACAGGGACCCAGTCTTCAAATGAGAAAATCTAGGCTCTCAGGCTCCTTGTTAACTTTGCCAT
Organism: Pteropus medius; assembly: GCF_902729225.1. NCBI lineage: Eukaryota > Metazoa > Chordata > Mammalia > Chiroptera > Pteropodidae > Pteropus > Pteropus medius. The sequence continues at coordinate 22,604,685 of NW_024349801.1, read as the reverse complement.
CATGACTTATGTGACCTTAGGCCTCAGGTTTATTCATTTACAAAACAAATCTGTTGGACTAAATAACCGCAGGCTATAAAATTCAGTAACTCCCTTAATCCATATCAGTGGTCCTCAGCCTCTCTTTGCTTATTCCACAGCATTCAATCTATCCAGAAGCCCTGGACATCCTGTGAAGGGAAAACAAAACCAAAAGAAACTCTGCATCTAAACATATTTATATACCTACAAGCTTTCTATTTTTATATTAAATTTGAGATTTAATGATATAAAAATTACGACAGTATTCTTGGAAGCCCGTTTCATCATAAATGCTTAAAGCTTAATAATTTGTACATAAACACTGTGGACCTGCTAAGACTGCTTCTCTAGATCAGATTCTTCCAGTTGAGAACATATGACCTATGGAGCAGCTTTTATCCTACATTTAGTCCTGTTGTGAATTATATCGACAGTCCATGAGGACAAGTTTGGGATCCAGATTCCACACAGTTAGAAAGCTGTTCACTTTTAGAGAAATACTAACATTTTCATGCCATCCAGAGATTAATAACATACTAGTACCAAATGCTCTGCTAGTGGCCTAAAGAGAAAGTTTAAATGGCAAATGATTTCTATTTATCAGCAGACTAAGATTTGGTCATTACTTTTTATACTCACAGGCATGGCCCTTTCCTCAAATTCCTACACAACCTTGCAAGAGGCAAACGAGAGGCACCAGGCTAAATATAATACATGGAAACATCAAAACAGCTAAGGGTAGAGACTGAAAACTATTAAGAAATAAGCTGTCGAAGGACTCTATACATATTTATTTAAATATACCGAAGACAGCATTTCTCAGAGATTCTACAGAACACCAGGGAAGGAGTTATGTTAAGTTCATTTAGAAAATGCCAAATACTATTATATCCCTTTCTTAGTGATTTGATTTTGATTTTTGAAATAAACTAAAAATGCGCCAAATGAATAACTTGCTTCTGGTCAAAATTAAGAATTGGAAAACGGATTAATTGTTTCAGGTCACCGAAAGAATATTGGTCGAAATAGTCTATTCTTCACAGACTACTCTTGGCCAAGTGAGAAGGTAGATTAAATGATTCTTTAATGTCTTTTTAGCTCTAAATTCTCCCATTACACTATTAACATTTTCTGAAAACTTAAAATTACTTCGTAGGTATGATAACTAAAAGTTCATAGAGGACAGATGCCATAACTAATTTAACTGAGTATCTCCATTAACTAGAATCTTGTCTGGTATGTGATGTGTCACTCAACATTTGAGAATCTGGAGGTTTGCCACAGCAGCAGAGTAAATAGAGAAATCTCTGGTACCACCTGAGTTCTTCTCTAGTCTTTCTACTAATCTTCATTTGATGCTCTATATGCTTCCCTTCCCCTTTGTTTAAGAGTTAGGTCTGCCTTTGGCTTTGACCATCCAAATTCAATGTACAAGATGTGGATAGGCTTGTGGGTGGCCAACAAAGTTAGAAATTACAATAAGGAAAGAAGCAGTGATATCCCTTTTACAAAATCCCTTCAAAGTGATTACATCATCTATGCAGTCAGGCACGACATATATAATGACATGCAATGTTAATCAAAGTATCTCAGAATTCTGTGGTTCTGTTCCCTCTATCCCAGAAATATTCTAAGAGAAGTCACTGAATTAAAGTGTATCAGTGGTTTGACCAAGTTAATGTATTTCCCAACCTGGATTCAGAGAAAGCAGGAAAATCTTAGAGCTGGAAGCTTTCGCTATAAACATATTAATGGTATAAAGTTACAAAAGACCAAATACTAAGAATCAAAACAACAAAAGAAGAACATGAAAAACGACAGATTATCTGTTTACTTACGGACAATACATTGATTTCCACCAGGTAAGGTTTTCCATCCAGGGCAACAGTAAGCATTATAACGCGATCCACAGACATTAGGTCTGAAACAAACAAACAAAAATTCAATCATAAAAATTCCATACTTCAAAAAAAAAAGAATATATGACCAAATAAAAGCAAAAATTCCTGAGTTATAAGAACAGAATGAATCTTTGCAGACAGAGAAAAGTAAACTCAATACTCGCTTATTAGTTTGGGACACTTTAACATAATGATATCGATATGGATAATCCTTAATATCACTTAAACATACAGGACATTAGAAAAATAAAAACCAGAAATGCAAAAGGCAGTGCCTTCTATCACAATGAACAAATATAAATATTTATGAAGCTATATGAATCTAATTTAAACAATAGACTTCTTACCAATCTAGTTAAGAAAGGTCATCATAAAATCTATTGCATATTAGGCTTTAAATATCAACTCATTGAAGCTATGTATATATTTTCTACAGCCCAGCTCACCTCTAAAACGTAACCACATTCCTTCTTTCACCAGAATTACAGGAATGCAAATTCTGACATTAGTCAGAGTAAATAAAAGTGAAAACATGTAAATAATTCTTTAGCAGAAGTTTGGAAACACAGCTGATACAAGCAGTTACAGAAAAATAAAGTTAATGTCATTCTGGGTTTCTTGTTTACAAACAGTTCATCACACATCTTAAAGCAAAACCTCCATTAAAAATCCAGATAATCCACATTAAAAACTTTAAGGGAGCAAATGGGAAATATAGAGCTAATTCTACACTGGAAACTAAGGCAGAGTATAGAATACAGAGACTCAAAAAAAAGCATTCATTTTACTTTGACACATCTAAAGGCCTAAACAATTAATGCTAGTTTCTCGAGTTCAGGGGCTGATGGGGAAGGTCAAATGTTTTGCAATCAATTTCTCAAATTAGGAGCTATTCCAAGGCTTGCTGGTATACTTAGTCCCATAAGCATAAGCCTTTACAAACAAATGCATAGCTAAAATGTATTTTCAGCTGTGGTGCCCTCACACACTCTTCTTATATAGCAGTCCCCAACCTTTCTGGTACCAGGGACTGGTTCGCCTATGAGAATCTAACGCCTGGTGATCTGAGGTGGAGCTGAGGCAGTGATACTAGTGCTGGGGAGCGGCTGCAAATACAGATGAAGCTTCACTCGCTCTCCCGCTGCTCACCTCCTGCTGTGCAGCCCAGTTCCTAAAAGGCCACAGACCAGTACTGTTCTGAGGCCCGGGGGTTGGGGACCCTTGCAAATCATATGTAACACCACAGAACTCTCCTGCATTTCTTCTGAACTCACTACTTCAACCATATGCAGAACTGAGAACCAAGTTAAGGCCTCTGTCCTGTCCTTTCACGGCCCAAGAGAACCTGGGGTACTGCAGGGCAAAATGCATACTTCAGACTGACTGGTGCTGAGGTCAGAAAGCAGAATAGGAAGATGGCGGGGTCAGGGAAAGGGCCCTAAATCCATACCCAACAGCCCATTGCTTCGCCAAGCCTAGACAAAATGACTGGATGAACAGAGGCTTAACGTGTACAGTACACGACTTTAGGGTGTTTCTGAGCCTTAGTTTACTTCTTTATATATTGGGATAACGAAATATCTGCCTTGTATATATCGCGTGTGTATGTGTGTATCAGAGGAAACAATGGATACGAAAAGCTTTCTACAAGAAAAGGACAATGAAAATGCAGTGTTATCATTGTAATGAAATCATCTCCTGACACAAATCAGTTACTCAGCCAAAGGAACTATAAGAAATTAAAGAAGAAAGAAAGACTGTATTAAGAATTCTTAGCCCTTGGTTCTCCATCCTTTGCCCCTCCTATGGCAAAGCATTGCCCAAAACTGCAGTTTAGAGTGGCTAGAGTTTCCTAGGGCAACTAAGAATCTTGGAAAGGGGAGTGAGAAGAGAATATAGGGTAGGGGACTGGCGTGAGATGGGGGGGGGTGGCGGGGAGGGGAGGGGAGTGGGACTCGAACCTTCCAAATTTCATAAAAGTTCCCTCCATCAAAAATGACAATCCAGGCTAAAGTCAACCATCTGAAACCTTTCCCTATCAACAGCCCATTAGAAAGAACTCCAGTAGATCCAGTCCTACTGCTCACCAAATCCTGGAACAGCTTCAGAAGACCCCCGAGCCTTTGCAGCATGTCCTATGTTTGGAGAAACTATGTTTTTCAAACAAAAATCAGGACATATGGTCTGACAAGAATGAGTATATTTATGGAGTAAAAACACATACAACAGGGGGAAAAAAGTTAAGAAAAAAAGAGTCCAGCAATCAGTAATTTCACTCCAACAAAGCAAAATATTCAAAATTTTTCCAAGGTATTCAAAAAATCACAGAACTATAGACATTCTTTATTGTTTTATTCAATGTTTAGAATCAATTGACAGATAAAATATGGTAGATGTTTTATCTAAGTGAGATATGTCTCCATCTTTCAAAGAGCCAGTGGGTACTATTTAAATTTGGACATAGAGGTACAAGCATAGCAGATGGTGTCATGGAGATAAATATGAGAAAAACTTAAAACAGAAATGGTTGAAACTGGTTGCCTTAAGAGATGAGGATCTAAGGAAATGAAGAGAGAATTCTTTTGCTTTCTCACTTAATGCTCATACATAACTCTTCGTGTTTTTTTTTTAATATATGCTGTTGTATTTCAATCATCATCTTTTATTTAAACCAACAACTTCACTTTAAATGTATGAACATCTTATCTCATAAACAGGGCACTTTCTGCTTTATTAGTTAGTTATCATAGTTCTTTTTCATTAGTTATCACATTTTCATTTCACTGCATTTCTTAAGAGTCAAGATAATGTTGAATTGTGATTTATTTAGTTTGTATGCTTTGACTTTTTATTTTGAGTTTTATAACCTTATCCTTTATAATAAGTAACACATAATTTAATTTCAGGTGTTTCAACCAACATCCTCAAATGATAATTGCTTTAATTTCGTTGTTGTTCATCCTTTAACACTAAATACTACTGTGTTACATGGCTTAATGAAAAGTATTAGAAAGATGTAAGACTTCTCTTCTGCTGACTTTGGTCATGAGAATTGCAAACTAAAAGAACTCGTTCAAACAAGCTGGGTGGCATTTGTCCTACTTACACAGAAAAAAAAAACTCTAATTCTAGAAATAAATGAATGTCTTATTTAAGTTGGAAAGCACTACGACATGTAAAGCCTAAAGTAGACATGTTGGATTATTTCTATTATAAAAGACTTTACGGTTTCAGCACAAAAAGTATTAACAAAGGAGATAAATCTTTAATGAAGTTATTTTTCATGTAAGTGAAAGTGTAGCATTCATACCTTTTTCTCTTCCTTTTCACTTCTTCAGCCATACCCACCAGACCACCGCCAAAAAAAAAGTCAGGGTTAAAACTCCACGCAAATGGCAATAGTGTTCATTAAACTAAAGGTAAAATTCAATGGGAAAAGAACTTTATGCTAAGTGCTAAAGATATATTACTTTATTTCATCCTCATAGCAACCCTCTGAGGTAAGTTCAATTATTGTTGTCTTTAACACTAAGAAAACCATAGCTTAGGAAGGTTACACAAACTAGCCAAGATCCCATAACTTGAAAGTAGAGAATGAGGATTTGATCTCAGGAAGCTTTACTCAGAAACACCCTCATCACCCCTATGTTAAGGCAGAGATGTATTTAGGGGACAAGATGACATTTCGCCAAATAGTATTCATGGCGGGATGAGTAACAAAAATCATGAAATGTCTGTCAATATTTAGACGATAAAGCATAAATTGTTTTCACTTGTATTCTAATAGTTTGCGGAGAAAAGGGGAAAACACATTTATATCCACTTCACCACTATATATTACATTTTTTAAATTGCTGAGTCTTTATCTGTAACTGGTAACTTCTCTTACCAGTTGCTGCAAATATTGTGCTCTGCAACAACCCACGTCCAGTCACTGTGGGGGAGGGGCGAGCTTCAGCAGGCCAGATATTTAGATCCAGTTCATACACAGCACTCAGAAATTGTGTGGGCTAGCTAAAGCCCCTCTCAATGGAGCAAACAGCTGGGCTCTACCACGTCTGACCACATCATTGCAAGAATTGGCTTCTGTGCAAAATGTCTGCAATGTGTCCAGATTCCTTAGCCAGAACCTACTTCTGCGAATCTGGCCTCTCTTACAGCAAGATAGCCTTTCTGCTTCCTATCCCAAGTGCAAACTCCTTTTCAGACAAGACTGGGCTAATAAAAACAAGTTCAGGGAGCAATTATTGCATATGAATGAGTTTCTCAGCCTGTGAAGTGATTAAATCATTGGGTGAAAAAAAAAATACTAAATGTTAGGTAAAGATTAATAAGGTGGACCCTCTCCATGAGCTGCCTGCTTTTTTGACCTTTGAGGGGAAAACTTATGATTTAGTCCCTTTGAGTATTACTGCAGAGGGGTATCAAAAGGCACATGTCCTCACGTAATAAAGGATGCTCAACTGCTCATATAATATGCTTCAAAGTAATATCTTAATATCCCACTGTTTTAAGGTTTTTTTAAAAAAAATAATTTTCAACACCAAAAATGTGATAGATTATGAAAAAACTATAATACAGAAATGAGCTACATATATTGTGAACCACGCATCATGATTTTATTAATACTTTGACAAAATTTTCATCAAGATAAAAAAGGGGAAACAAAAGAAAATACTAAATACTATCTGATAGAGGGACCCACTGCAACTGCAATAAAATTTGCAAATGCTTCCTCTTATTTTAGTGCTGTTACTCTGGCCCTTTTCACTGAAAGCAGAGGTCACATCTCCCAGCAGTAATTTGAATACCACATGTGACTATTCCAGTCCATCTGCCAGTCACAACAACTGGAGTAATGAAACTTCAAATCCTGGTAATGAAAACAGCTTCCATGGCCTCCTCAAGCTTCAGCTGGGCTCTCAGACCCAGGGACTCATTTCTGAATTGTCTGGGTCAAAACTGGTTGGGATTTGGACAATCCTGGTTTTCTCTTTTGAAGATGCAAGCCAGCCAACCTCTCTAACCTAATTCATGCAGTTAAAAAGAATAGTTCATAGTCTGGTTTATCCTCTTCTTGCTCTTTTCCATCTCCAAGAGATTAGTGACTCCACTACCTTTCCTTCTGAAGGCAATATCCATCTGTTTCTTCCTTTCTCCTTCCCTCCTTCCTTCCCTTCTTTTCTCCCTCTTCAGTTTCTACCTCAAATTCAATGGACCCAAGAGCAAACAGTTCATCCTGTGTAGCCAGTAAATTCACTGCTGGGCACACAACAGTGTATATGGTTAAGCAATCAACTTGCCCACAAGCACAATATTTCATGAGAACCTATTACATGCCAGGCACAGTATTGGATAAGAATTCCCTCATGCCCAGATCTTGATTTCCGATACCATTCTCCAGTAAAAGGAACCAGGACTCCTGAGACAAATGGCTGATTCTAGGACAAGAACAAGAAATATACAAGATGAGCCTGGAGCATCTTATGGTAACAGAAAGTAAGAATGTAAAGAAGTGCTAAATAAACAAACTAACACTCACAATGATGGGGAAACATCGAGAGATACAGGAGCCACACAAAAGAGCTCCCAATGGCCAAAGCTAAAACTATTTGCACAACAGAGTAACAGAAATAGTAATGGATTTTAATCCAAGGTATAAAATAAATGTCCACAAGTCCATATTGATAAATAAATGGCTGAATAAATAAACTAGTGGGAAAATATGAGAAGAGAGATAAATCTCCTATGCTGGAGAATTCCAAATAATTTATGTAGACACTCTGCCTTCAAGGAGATGGAGCCTAACTCCCCACTCCCTAAATGTGAGCTGCTCATGAGAACTTCCCTCCCATCAAATCTCTATTAAGGGACAATCTACAAAATTCCTGACCAATATTTCTCAAAACCATCAAGGTTGTCGAACACAAGAGAAGTCTGAGAAACTGTCATAGCCTAAGAAACATGACAACTAAACGTGATGTGGTATCCTGGAAGGGATCCTGAACATAAAAAGAACGTTCAGTTAAAAACTACAGAAATCTGAATAAAGAATGCACCGCAGTTAATGATAATGCATCAACATTGGTTTGTTAATTGTAATAAATGTATCATACTAGTATAAGATGCCAACAACAGAGGAAACTGTGTCCAGGACATATGGGAACTTTCTGTACTATTCTAGTGATTTTTTTGTAAATCTAAAACTGCTCTAAAATGAAGCTTATCAAAAAGTAAAATAATAATAATGTTGTAAGCATGCAATTATAAATAAACTGTTACATTCCCAAAAAAGTGACACAGTCTTTGCTCTTGAAAAAAAAAAAAGACAGGTACGTATGTTGGTATAGCACAGAGTATCAACAGAATAGGTAAAACATAGACATCGAGGTCAGCCTGGGGAACTAGAATAGTCCAGAACAAGAGTGTGTGTAGCCTCATAACCCAGAGTAGGCTCAGAAGACAACTATCTGAGCTATCACTTGATGTTTCCCAGCTGCTTAGAGGAGTCACTAGTTTTATTTCATCCCACTACTGAAATTCCTCTTAAATTCTCTAACTCCATTAGGAAATCCCTTGTCTAAATTCTGGTGTTTCATTGTTGGACCAATGTCACGTTCTTCCTTTCCTGGCTTCCCAGTTCCTCTCTATTCCATCAGGATAATGTAGCTAAGTGTCTTTTCATGTTCGCCATGATTAATTCTGTTCTATGACCCAAAGACAGACCTTCACCCTCCATAAAATGTGAAACATCTCATCATTAGCTTCAGTTATCTACCAGGCAGGCCTACCCTATCTGCTCACTCTCATCTTCACCGATACCTTCAACATTCACCTTCCTGCTCTGTTCCTCTTCACTGTTTCAATCCTCACAAATGCACATGCCCCCACTCCCACAATACACACATGCTAACTCCAAACTCTTCTTCCATCTTTCCCTTTTAATGTATAATTACATCTCCCCCATAGTGTTAATCCCTAGTGCCTATTGGAAAGGCCATAGGCAGTTAAACAGTAATTTATAATGGTTTCATGCTTTGGTTACTTTGCTGATATGTTGATTATTAATTTACTCTGATCAGCAAAGTTATCAGTGTTTACAACTCAGGGATCAATATATTTCCTTTGAGAAAATCAATGTAGACAAAATCATATATAAATATCTGATTCTACTTACTTCTTCAGCAAAAGAAACCCAAAAGTCCCAAAAGCAACTAAACAAAAGTTTTCGGCTCATGAACTGGTGCATATTTTATTATGACCAAAGCCATAGATGGAGCCAACCATATGTGCCCAATTCCTAAAGACAACCATCACAAAGCTCACAGGGAGGCCTTGAAAGTTCTGTCTGGATGTGCTGTTTGGACGGAGGCTTTTCTACTGTTGAGTAATTGTTGTACAGGAAGTGAGAGAGGGCACAACAGTTTTATTTGTTGTGTGCTCTAAACTAAAAGCTTTGAGGATTTTAAAGTTGATTCAAAGTAAAAGCTTAGGGACTTATGCGCGAGTAAACAAATAGTCAAGGTTATTGTAATTCCATCAGGGATACGGATACAATACATGGCATTGTACACATTGGCCACACACACACACACACATACATACACACACACACAATACAGAGTTTAGAAAGAAGGAATGGAAAGCCGAAAGTGTTCTCAAATTCTGAGGCTAAGGCTTTTAGACTGGCAGCCAAATTAAATCTTAGCAATTCTTTTAACAGGTGATTGCAGAACATGTATGTGTATAAGGCGATTTTTGAAAAAAAAAAGGAAGAATTTAAATCCACAGGCTGCAGTGAAATCAGAAATTAGATACTGAACCATGAAGACCAGAAGCACATCACTGTGGACAGCAAGACCTAATCCCATTGAACTCTGGGCACTTTCTGCTTCTGGTGCTCTGGACTGAACAACACTGAGCACACCAGAGTCTACACAGACTACTAACCCACCCGAGTGGTCTCCAAGCTTCTAAAAGCAATGATCTGGCTAACTTGCTGTTATAGTTCGCACTGGACTTACTTCTCTCTAAGAGAAGGGATCTGTGTCTGGCCCACTGGAATCACATCCCTGGTTGATTGTATCAAAGGTGCTCCCATCTAAACATGGAGTGGGGTATGTTTGTTTATGAAGTTGGGACTTGACACTAGGACCCCATAAAGATGAGGAACAGTTTCCTCGAAACAGAAAATCCAGCATGTCTTGAACCTGCATCTCTCCAGCATCTGAGAAGATTTGACAAATGACACCATGAAAATACGTGGTGCTTCAAAAGACTGCTTCACAGAACGCTGCGAGCTCTTGACCTGACCCATGAGTTCAAGGACTAGTGTGACAATTTCTTTGACTGAGATATTTGCTCTATCTACTTAAGCTGAAGCCATACTGTACTTTCCCAAAGGTTGGTTAAAATTACAGAAATTATTAAAACGCAAACACATAAACTAAGGAGGTGGTCCAGAATCTGTGTAGTGAGAGGCAGACCCAGGGTGGTTTTGATGGAATTCACTGTCCCCATCAGCTCTAACTCTTCCCTTTCCTTCCCTTCATCCCTCACAGAAGAAATAGGGGATGTAAACCATAGTTCTCACCACTTCCCGGAAATTCTCAAACCAAGAGCCCTGTCCAGGGAGATAGTATTTTCTTAATGCACTGCCAGCCCCAGGAAAAGACAGAAAAACTGGGAGGGCACAGTGATGTGATCCTCTAGTTCTGAGTACTGGCAGCTCCCAGTTGACAAACAGGAAGGGCTCTAAAATGTCATTTCTATATTGGTATTTAGAACTCGAAATGGCTTTTCCAATAGAAACAATGTTAATAGGTGGTGGTTTGGTCCCCAGGCTAGTCAAATAGCAGTCTCTCGGCTATATTATCAGCTAAATAGGCTATTATAGGCTGGTCTGGGAACCTGACCACAACCTAAAATGTTGTTTCTATGGGAAAACACATTCCACAGCAGGCAACCAGAGAGAAACTTGGCTACTCAAACTCATGGTCCCTGCAGCTATTGTAAGCTGCCCAGAGAGCTATGAGAACTAAATACTCTAAACTCAGGCCACTCTCCCAGTCCTAAGAGGGCAGCTAGAACCAGAGCTTTCTCAGCCCCAGGCCCAGTGGCAGCCCAAAGGGCATTAGGGCAGTATGGGGTGCCCATAAGTCCATAAAACAGAGACTTAAAAACTGGGGAGTAACTGGATATGCTAATCCTCCATGTACCCGATTTCTTTTAGAGACTAGAAGATCCCACCCCACCAGTGACTACAATATAAGTATCTGTCCCCAGGACTGGTTCACTGACCAAGGGTTCAGTGAGCCATTTCCAGAAAGAGTAGCTTCCAGATGAAGCAAGGAAGCAGGTCAGTTTTGAACTCTATTTGGTGACTTTAACCTCGTACTCATTATGCAAGCATTTTGGACACCCCGGAGCCAAAAAATTTGTAAGTTCCTCAAAGATGGAAAGTTCAGATTTATTTTTACCACCCAAGCACCTAGCACAATACCTGAATCTTAAATGAGAAATGAAGGTTTAGGGTTTCAGATGTACTTACGACTAAGACAATATAAGTTAGAGAAAATTCTGTCAGAGCAGGGAGTTTTTAATTTATTGAAAAGGTAAATATATTTAGGAAAAAATTAAATAATAAAATAAAGGAATGAAAAAATACGATTACTACTAAGAAATCAATATAATTTCATTCATTCTTTTTAATTTACAAAAATTTAAATGAAAAATAAAATATAGAACAAAAGATACGCATAAATGGAATTCATGGAGTATGAGAGTAAACTTTTTCCAGGTTTCGGATGTAGCATTTAGAAACATTTTATAGCTACAAAAGCTTCAGAGGTCTGGTATCTCTAACTCAATTTCATAGGAGTCAACAGACAGTGGGTCTTTTGAAACATTTCTCTACCAAACCCTTTCAATAGAACAGAGACAACATTATTCAGAAGGAACAACAACAACAAAATAAATCACTGATGGAGTTTAAGTTTCTAAAAAGTCAGATGTAGTTAGCTAAAAGCATGCTGTTGTTGAGATTATTTCATAGAAATTAACCATTCACAATATCAGGAAACAAAGACTTCACAAGTTTTGTTTTTTTTTTTCCCCTAACTCTGCAACTGGAGCAAAGTTATAAGCATTTATTCCTAAATATTTAGATATCTGGAAAACTTTTAATAAAAATAGTCTAATTTAAATTTAAGGGAATTTGACTAAATCAGGAATTTCTCTTGTCCATGTGAAGTCACACTATAGAATAAAAATAATTAGGAAGTTTTAGAGAGCTTTATAATTTACAAAATAACCAGGTGACTCTTCCGAAAATTTTATCAAGAAAATGTATTCCCGTGCTTATTTTCAGATGAGGAAACTGAAGTGAAGTAATTGTTCAAAGGCTATGCAATGGAAACATGACATAAATCACTAATTAAAAATCAAAAGAATTTATTCATGAAACATTCCAAAGTTAGTGCTAAAGATTTTTAGATTAGTGATTAGAAAGATGTTTCCACAAATATCCCAGAGAATGTGTTCTCTCATGCAAACTAATTTGTGCATAACTTTTTATGCTCTGGTTTTCTTTTCTTAGGTCTACAAAACCAAAAATTTTAAGACAGATCTTACAAAGTAGATTAGAAAAGGAAAGCAGTAGTAAAAGGAATACATTTTAGGAACACTCATATACATTGGTGCTTCTGTTTCTGAAATAGCTTCTGCATTGTAAATATCCTGTCCTGTTCCTTCTGATAAAAATATCAGTCAGTTCTTAACATGTTCAGTGTTTAGGGGAGTGAGTGGGTGGGGAGCAATATAAAGATTCAAAATGTAGATAACTCAAAACCTGCTCATAGCTGCCATTGGAATGTGTTTTTTACATACACTTAAACATGGGTATGTCTTGTCTTTTGAAAAGTAGTTTCAAGCAAAACCATCAGGTCACACAGGGAACTATCTGACCGGTGCATGAAAACCAGGGTGACCAGGATGATGTTCTAAAAAGCATTCCAGTTTCACATCTCTGTGACTTAAGTTAGAGGCTGCCAGCACACTGTCCAATGCACAGAGAAAGTAGCAACTCGTTCCAATTGCCAGCACAGCTCTTCCCTGAAATCCAATCCAAAAGATTTCCTTCTCAGCCTGAGATGCCAGCACTGTCCTTTCAACACCTTTTGAGCTCTGCAGAAGGTGTGGCACAGTATTCGTGTTTCAAACTATAATCAAGCAGAGGAAGTGCTAAATGCCAGCACAAAACTTCAACATAGTGACAACCTGAGAAGGAGATGAGGCTTTCAAAACAGCAAAAACATTCTACTTCCTAACATACCTAAAAGGTTTCCAAATCTCTGTGGCATCTTCTGAAGACAAAGCCTCTGGTCTAGAAGCCTGTCTGTTTACCAAGGAGTCTGACATTAGGTAGTAGAAATAAATCAGTCCTCAAAGAACAGCATACATTTTTTCACTAACATGAAACACACAGGAAATGCGACTTGCACGCACACACGCACACATGCGCGCGCACACACACACACACACACACACACACACAATCACCCACAAACACTCAGAGTAAGGCTACTGGGGTAGCTCTTGTCTCTGCATTCTTTTCCCAAGGGGATCTTGATATACCAGTATTTTTCCGAATCTTTCATTTGAATCACTACAGCTAGCTGTACTATTTCTTTTTGTCTGTCTGTTTTCCAGTTTTATTGAGATGTAACTGACATACAGTGCTGTTAAGGTATACGGATTAATGATTTGTCTTACAAATATTGTGAAATGATTGCCATAAGTTTAAAAGTCCAATTTCTTAAATAAAAAGTGTTCTTAAGAAAGCAATGTTGAAATGTTTAACATTCACTCTTGAATGTTAACAAATCTTCAGACATCTTCTTTCCACCCATAGCCCAAAATCTTACCAACATTTTAACCTTGGCCTGAAACTCTCATTGTAAAATAAAATAACTCACTGAGTTTCTCCATCTTGATTTTCAGACCAAATCATGGGATAAGGGGAGAGGAATGGAGTTTTGCATAATTATATCTTTCCTTCTCTGCCCCCTTGAGTGCCAGGCTCCTCTGGGTAAATTTTCCACAATTTTATATCTCATAATTGCTAATCCTTAGTATTAGATATTAAATAAGATTTCCACAGCTCTCAAAGTGACGAGTCAGTTAGACAAGTGCAAAAAAAAGCAGACCTGGCTGCCCTGTAGACATTGCTGGCTGTGAAGAGATGAGTGTGAGTTCAAAACTAGATGTAAATTTTACAGTATTAATAAATAAACAGGAAGTAACAGAATTCGAATAATCCCATTCTGCCACCCTCGTACATTAATAGATCTAGATACCCATCATCGATGGCTATTAACATCACAAAAAGAGATACCAGCAGACACAATGGGCCTCTAATGGAAGTACACATATCAGTTACAAAGTCTTCTTGCCAAAAAGTTGATTGTGAATTCAATCAAGCCTCTAGCTCTAATAAACAAGTCACAGCAAATACAGGGACAGCAAATATAGAAGAGCACAATAAGCACCACCGCCATCGGAATGCAGTCCTCACTAGATTGCAAGAAACTCTAGCAGTGTACTACAAGTGTGGTCCAAGGACTGGCCAGTGCTGGTCCACACACTATATATACTGATCTATAATGAGATAAGGAACTTAAACTGGAATAAATCATCTCACTGCTTCCTTCAATGAAAAAGCCTTGCTATTAAATATATATATATATATAAAAGCTGAGCTGATGAGCTGAATAGTGTGCTTAATGACATACTAAATTTCCATTTTGGCCCATGCTTCTCACCTCAACCCAGACTAGTAATAAGTAGTTTATGGACTGGCATTTTAAATAGCACTGGTCTACAGAACATTAACCAATTTCTTCCTCTTTTCTTTCCAGCTTTATTGAGATATAGTTGACACGTAACATTGTATAAGTTTAAGGTGTACTGATGTGTTGTTTTAATACATTTATATATTGCAAAATTATTACCACCACAGCATTAGCTAACATCTTTATCTTGTCACACAGTTTCTACTTCTTTTTTGTGATGAGAACATTTAAGATCTCTCTCAGCTACTTTCAAGTATACAATACAGTATTCTTGGCTATAAGCACCATACTATACAATAGATCTCCAGAACTTATACCTAAAAATTTATACCCTCTGACCAATATCTCCCCGTTCTCTCCATTCTCCAGCGCCTGGTAACCACTACTCTTTTCTTGGTTGCTCTGAGTTTGTTAGGCTTTTTAGATTTCACATAAAAGTGATATCATACAGCATGAACCAATTTCTTCAGTAACTAAATAAATTACAGGGTAAAAAATGATAAAGAGATAACCTATATATTTAAAAATATTTAAGAAACATGACAACCAATTATAAAATACAAAATTTATTTGGATCTTGATTTGAACAAACTATAAAAAAATAAATAAAATTTATGACCTAACCAGGGAAATTTAAATCCTGGATATTTGATGATATTTTTAATTAAGGATCATTTAAAATGTGATAGTAGTGCCATGTTTATTTTTCTTAAAGAGTTCTTATCTTTCAGAAATACATATTGAAATATTCAAAAATTAAATTATTTTTTAGGGGTTTACTTCAAAATAATCTGTGGTAGGAAAGAGAAATGGAAAAATAAAACTGACCATTAACTGGTAACTTCTAAAGCTGGAGTTTCATCATATTATTCTCTCTAGTTTTGTATGTATTTTAAATTATCCATATTAAAAAGTTAAAAACAACAACTTTGCAACAGCATCTGCCCGAGTTCATCTTGATAACCATACTCTCCTACATACTATCATGACATCACACTTTTGTTTTCCTTTTTTATTCACTTGAAGAACTACTTTTATCTGTTATTCAATTCAGTATTCTTAAGAGAGACTGGGGATCCCCTTTAGCGATAATAACAGTCCAATCTCAACATGTTTACCATCTTAAACAAGGGACAAGAACTAACCAGTGTTTCTACAAATTTTGAGTATGTAGCCACTAAATAAGATTAATGTTCATTAGACAAGGAATCCAAAAATAAATGACTTAACCACATGCAAATAATTAAGCATGTCAGCCCAGGGGATGGGTTCCCTTGGGCATTACAATTACATTTCGACTTGATTAATTTTCATAAGGATACTTTATCTTTCTTAACAACAAACATAAACTCATCAGTTAACAAAAAATAAATTTGAGGGGACTGATTTGTATCAGGTCCATAAAAGAGTTGAATTTGTCTTTTCTGTTCACAAATGGAAGAATTCTCATAGTCGTGAGAAATATGAAACAAAAGGAGGAAATCATTTAGCAAAGAGTCCTAGCATGTTTTCTGGTTCTTCAATATGTGAGAATGTAACCTATTTTCAAGGAAGGGCCCAGGTGCGAGCAGATAAGTCAATCCAAGATCAAATGAGACCCTATAGTCTAGAATTCTGTCAAATGGTCAACAATATTGCTTAATACTAAGTCATAATTGCTGACCCAAAAAAAGGAAGAAAAAAATGACTTGCATATTCTTGTAAAATTCCTAAAAGGTTTTCAAAATTTTACAAGTTTATTTTCTTATTTGAGGTTTATTTCTTTTTCAAGAAGTTAGTAGAGCATAGAAAGTACCTGGTATTTGTTGGTTTCTTTTTATATTTTTGCTTTTTAATAAACTTTGATTGTATTGGTAGGTTTTGATTTAGCCCAAGAAGATGAGAAATATTCAGTAATTCAAATCTCTTTAATGACAAATAGAAAAATAACTGTTATTTGTTTAAACTATTCCTTATTTAAAGCACTCTTGTTTTCATAGGCTGTGAATGAATATGAAGCAACCACAACTTCTTAGAGTTTATTGCCAATCGGTTAACCAGAGGCCGGTATGTAAGGGTGCAGGGTATAGGAATTCTACCAAAGATTGGCCTCAATTAAGATAATGTATGTTTCGTTCCACTTTCCCGGATGTTCAATAGTTTAAGATCTCTTGAAAGTCAACCCTCATTAAAATCAAAATAGGAATCATTAAAAAAAATAAAAATATATAAAAATATTTTCAATTTCTCAAGAGAAATAGGACACGGAAGAAAAACAACAACAAATAAGAATCCCTTTGTATTGAATGAGCATTACGTTGCTGCAAAGCATGAAGCCAAAGGAAGGGAATGCTCATTTAGAAAGTGAGGCCATGGCTCTTCTCAAGGGTGGCCAATCTGAGTCAGCCTGGCCCCAAATCACGCAAGTGAGGCCTTCCCACAAAGCGTCCAGAGAGAACAGAAATAACAGAGTGAGCCGAAGAAGTATGGGGTCAGTGAAAAAGGGAGCTTTCTTGGTTTGGGTACAGATGTGTTGTGTGCACCCACCCAGTATTCCTTTTCTTTGCTAGCCAAACTTCTCTTTCCCAAGAGAAATGAACCCATTCCACATGGCTCAAGCCTGGCCCCATTTCTTTGACCACAGTGATAGGCACGACACAAGAGCAGTGCCAGACTGCTCCATGAGATCTCATGTGCTGAAGCTAGAAAGAGTTTATCTCTTTACCTATGAGATCGTGAGCTTAAAGGTAGGTTGGTTTCTTGTCTACTTGATCATAACCAACCCTTACTCTGACAGAGGCAATGAAAGTACATTTCAAAAAATGGCCAACCACCTCACCACAAAACAGTACTATTTTTCAGGGTATCTCCTTGCACTGTTGCCAAAGAAGTGGTTTCAAGCTAGTCTTCCCATTTCCTTAAACCTAAATTTCTTTCACAAAGCCTCTTCAAAAAAAAAAAGTATCCATCAGGAAAGAGGCAAGGCCTATTTGCCAAATCTGCCAATAAAACAATGCAAACTTCTTTGGAGGAATTGAGGTGGGAGGTGGGGGCATAGTAATAAGGAATAATAGTAAGCTTATTTTCCCATAAAGGCAACACAATTTAGGGGAAGGAAACATTTAAAAATAAAAACCTTATCCACGCACTGCCTTCAGGTATAGCAAGTCTCCACAGACAAAGTAAATTCCATTAAAATTATATTTTTAGAAATTCTGAAGTTCAAGTTTACTTCCTTTATTTCTGAAAATAATCAGTTCCAAGAGAAAATGGAAACTGTGGTATCCAGATACTAATGATTATCTAACTTTTGCTTCCACCATAAAAATCCAGCCTCTTTGTATGACTCCACCCCTCATTTTCCTTATCTGTGACAGAACTATAGCCATCCTCATCATCATAGCTAAGCACATCAATCACTCACTGTATTAGAAACTAGAAATGTATTATCTCACTAAACCTTAGGGCAAGCAAAAAGATAGTATAATCCCATTTTACAAGTGACAAAACTGAGGCTCAGACAGTTCAAACCACTTGTCTGAGGTTCCTTCCTAGTAGGTGGAAGAGCCAGGCCTTGACCCTAGGCACTAAAAACATGGCCAATGGCTATTAGTGTTCATTGAAAATGATTCCTCGGTGCTTTAAAATACAGCCAGTCCCACAAGCAACACCACTCTACCCAGCTACCCACAACCAGGCTCAAATAGGAAACAGTATGAGGTAATTATAACGTATACCTCAGCCACTAGCTCTGGGTTTTTATGACTGAACTGCCAAATCGCTCGTAGCCAACTCTTCAGGAAATGTTCAGACACTTTCTCGGATTCCAGCTAAAACATCAACTATATGGCCCTGGGGAGTACAGAACTCACAGGGTGGTAATGGGATATAAAATTTGCAAACTTGAGGTCAGTGGCCTAAACTCTAGGGTGTGAAGCAGCAGCAGTCCACAAAAGATTAAAACCTATTTGTCCACTTGACAGCTGCACATCAAGTCCTTCCTCTCAAAGCACTTGTCCACATCACCTCAGACATTAATCTCATGAGTAAAGGGAGAAAACAATATTCCAAATGTAGTTCTGCCTAGAATCATTGGAAAGAAGATAATAATATCAACAGGCTTGAGAGAGGGTGTTCATTCTGAGAATTAAGCATTAAGTCCAATTCAAACACAGTGAATGCTCAATAAATAGCTGTTGCTTGGATTAGGCAGATGTACTGCAGAATTATTGGGCTAAATGATACAGATAAAAAGACAAGAACTTAAGGGTTTGTTTCCTCATTGGCATGCTTATTACATGGAATCTAAAAGTATAAATTAGTAGTTTGGATAACTGAGTCAGCAGGTTATGACAAGAGTCCTAGTTTAGAGATTTAGAATTACCATGGCCTATCCCAAGACATCTGACACTCTAATTGCTAACTAGAAGTGTGACTGCGGGTTGGAGGGGTGTGGTTACCCTTCAGACTCCCAGAGAAGATTCTCCCTGCTCCTCCTCACCCCCCTTCTCTGGCAAATACCTTCCTTTAAAAGCCCCATCCATCCCACTCAGTCCCGCCTAATCTGGAGATTGCCGCTGATTGCAAGGTAGCATCGAGGACCTAAAACTCTAGGATCCAGTCTCCCATCGGGTTTGACCACTGAGAGACGGATCTCACGACCTAAGTCCTAACAAATGAGACCAGGAAAACTGTCCACGCCCACAGGACACAGGAGGTTTGCTTATGGGCAGCACAGTTGGGAACCTGCAGATACCATCACCCTCTCCAGGGTATGAACACAAAGAGGAGGCATATTAACCTATGCAATGATAATGGATACGCATCTACTTAAATCACCTCTTGCTACCACGTGGCTCAGCTCCCACACCTTTATACTTCATAAAGTAGAGAAGAAAATAAGTATCTTGAGCACTTTTTAATGAACTCTCTCTGGGTCTGGGTTTCTGCATCTATAAATTTTTAATCTCTGTCCCACTATCACTCTAATTGTAATATTTTTATAAAGATGAATGGTCTGACTATAGAGGAAGATCTGAGTCATGAATTCATCTTTAAAAAAACGTAAAACAAAGAGTCTTTAAAAGTTATTCATCGAAGGCACCTATTAAGATCTGATTACACAATCATAAATTAGCACTAAATAGGTAGAGGAACGGTAGACAATAAACTATTATCCATGGAAAGAGCAGGATGCACCAAACTTTACATAGGTGCATAATAAATGATGGATTAACCTATTTTTCCACTATATTCCTCTAATTTTTTTACAGGAATCTTTTCTGTCATCCAAGTGTCTATCTTTCTTTCATACCCTGACTCTCTTCCAAAAGCCCTCAGTCCCCTGCACAGGCTGGTTAAGGCCACAGGTCACTGGTACCAAGGCTGCCAGGACCGAGGGAGCTGTCATTAATATCTGTCAGCACCTGGCATCTTTTCTGTCCAATTCAGCTCCACCGGCTGACCAGACTCCACTCCAGAACTTCCTTCTCACTCTCCTCTCCTGCCCACTCAATCTTTCTCTTTCTCTCCACTAACAAAAAATTCTGTTTTTCTTTTTGAAGAAAAAAGACCCCCCAGGTAAAAAATTTAACATTTTACTTAGAATGTAATTTCCTTAGTGCTCTAACCCTTATTTGATATTCCTATTCTCCCTATTTTATTTCTAGCTCAGCTTATGAAATTACTAACGAAGAACAAAATAGAGATGACAGTGAAGAAGAAAAAAAGAAAAGGAGAAGATATCGATGACAAAGAAGGAAAAGAGGAAGATGGAGGAAAAGGAGAAGAAACAGAAAAACAAAACAAAATAAAACTAAAACCTGTCTCTGGAATACGTTCTCTTTATTAACAGAGATATCATAATATTTCGGTTCAAAACTAAGAACTTAAGAACTTAGCAGCAGACATAATGTGTCCATAAGGCCGACATAAATCCTGTCTCCCAACACCAACATCATAAAATGGTTGTACTATATTTGAACTTAGATGTGTTTGGATACTTATATTTGAATGTAAGTATGACTGATGGTCTAGGAATTCACAACCCTTCAAAACACTGAACCAAATAACTTGTCTAACGGAGCAGTTCTCCCACTCTGAGACTGCCTGATGTCTGGAATACATCTTCAGCTGAGAATGGTGAAGATAGGGAACTTTCCTCTCTCTCTTCCGCTCTGAGGGGGCTGAATAAATATACTCAGTGATAACTTCAACAACAACAACAAAAAAAAAAACACTTGAGAAAGTGGTAAAGTCACAAGAACTTAAAACTAAGATTTGATATAACAGAGTATTGGATCCACAATCGAAACTTGGCTATATTCGTAATCCAGTTATATTCTATTAACAATGTGGCTATTCCATTTATGACAATAATAGAGTTCAGATAACTACGCCAATTCTATTAGCAATTGCATATCTTTTTTATTAATTATACTCCTGATTCAAAAAAGAAAACAATTTTTGAAGTGAATTATCCCAACATATATGTAAAAATTGGGCTAATAATAGAAACTGAAAGTAAAATCCCATATAGAAGGCAAAACATACCAAACACCGAAGTTAATTAAAGTGATTATGCATTGAATGTGTCCCTGAGTCTCTTAGAAAGTAAAAAAAAAAAAGGGAGAAATTTAGGAGTTTTTCAGTTCTTCTATTTGAACAAAACAAAACTGGCCAGTTTATTGGAACTATAATCTTATTCCCAGGGTTTATGAATTCTTTAAATGCAGAACTGTGGACAAGCTAAGAACAGTGCCCTTAACACTAGTCTAACTGATCATGGAGACACATTGTTCATACAGTGCTTTTCATTATGAAGTCACAGTAGCAAAATACAATGAGGTATCTTCATTGGGGAACTAAGCCAATCAGACTCAATCGAGTTAGAATTAAAATTTAAAATATCTGATTATCTTTCTCAAAAACCCATTCCTTCACTATCACAGCTTGTCTCCAAAGATGTCTCTCAAAATTCCTCCTCTCCCCACAGACACATGTTGCTCCTCAAATCAAGAAGTAGGTCTTATCGGTCCACACCCTTGAACCTGGGCAAGGCCTGTGACTTGCATAGAATTCCGGTCCATGCAATTCCAAACTAAGTTTGAAGACAGTCTGGTCACTTCCACTCTTGTGCTCTTGGGATCCTGGCTATGCTGCTATAAGTCCATATAACGAGGCCATGCGGAGAGGAGGACAATCTGAGACAATATGAAAGAGAACTGAGGACTGCAGCCTACGATGATTAACATGAGCCCATCGAGCAACTTCTGACCAGCTTTCAGCCATGCAAGTCAGTTCTGCAGTCAACACTTGGGCTTAAAGCATGTGATTCGGGATCAAGAGGCTATTACTCAAGATTCAGCCCCATGGATACCCTGAGCAAGGCCTGGCTGTACCTGGGGCTCAGTTTCTCCATTTGAAAACACACACTCAGTGGCTCCATCCGCAGGGGCAGGCCCAGGCAGGAGATCATATAGGAGAGAGCTTTAAAACCTGGAAGTCCCCTAGCAAAACCAGACAAGTGACCCTTGCTTCCTTTATTCTCCTCCCCTATCTGTCCATTTAGTTAAACCACACCAAAGTAAACAGGGCTGTAGGCGCCAGTCCATGATCACAGAATGAGAAACACACATGAAGAAGTCATCTTGCTCATTCCAGCCCCAACAGACATTATAGGGAGCAGAGACAAGGTTCCTCTCTGTGCCCTGTCCAAATTCCTGGCCTGCAGAATCATAAGAAATAATAAAATTGTTGGTTTAAGCCACTCGGTTTGGGGGTAATTTGTTACATAGCAATAAGGTAACCAAAACACTCACAGATGAAAATAGATTGTTTCTTTGAGTAGAGGACTAGGAATGATTTTGTTCCTAATGGAGCTATAATGTTTTTACATACAATAGTTTCAGTATATATGGAGGTGGGAGCATCCTAAGTGCCTTGTCCCCTTTGCCTCTCACAACCTAGTGGTCATGTACTGTGAGCGTTACTTCTGGAACATGCTAGAGCCTCTTCTTCTCCCCCTCCACTGCCATTACTGAGGCCATCATCCACGCTCACCCTGATTACTATATTAGTCTCCCAAATATCCTTGTCTCTAGTCTCCCTACTCTCTAAACCAGTGGTTCTCAACCTTTTTGGCACCAGAGACTGGTGCTCTTATGAGAATCTAATGCCTGATGATCTGAGATGAAGCTGAGGTGGTGATGCTAGCGCTGAGTGGTGGCTACAAATACAGATGAAGCTTGCCCACCGCTCACCTCCTGCTGTGCGGCCTGGTTCCTAACAGGCCACAGACCAGGTACCAGTCCATGGCCTATGGGGTGGGGGACCCCTGCTCTAAACCATATACCTTTTCCACTTCTGCCAGAGTGGTAAAGATCTGATCATATTCTCATCTTAGAATCCTTTAATAACTCAAACTTCACCTTTCACAACTATCAGGTAGTATTGTTATATGTCCTTTAGTCCCTCTCCCACACTGACAATGACTATCTATAGACAGGCACACCAAGTTGCATACTGCACAACTCCAAGGGCACTGCTTTCATAGGTAACACTATGAGCTCAATCCCTTGGAGCTATGCAATGCAAACTCTGCCTTATTGTATTCAATGTCCCTCAATCACAAACACTTCATATCCTTTTCACTTCATGCCTTTTTCACTCAAATTTTCCTTCATTTCTCTCATATACTTTCTCCAAACTCTAATTTATATAATTTACCTTACCCAGTCAAAATTGGTCAGACATTCAAAAACTGTCTACTGAACGAACACCTACCATGTGCCCAGCTCCTAGGTTCAATATTTTGCTTGAATAGAGTCACTGGTGTAATCTATAATCTTTTTAAGTATCTTCTACACAAGATGAGAAAGAAACATTTCAATATTCTTTAAAATTCCAAATAAGTTTAAAGATATGTCTGTACTTCCATTTCTGTCAGTCCTGACCTCACCTCACTAGAGGTTGATGCATGTTTTAATTAATTTGTAATACCAACAACTTAGGCAATTTGTAAACAACGCCTGTGTCTTAAATGTTATGAAATGAGTCACATAAATATTTTGTCTCCATCTCTTGTTTAAAATATGGAATTGCTGAAAACTTCTACGTAAGAATACCTTTTTTTTTTTTTAATGATGGCTCAATAATTTAGTTTAATCTTTTCAATAAATGCAGAGACAAACCATATCACTGCAGGAGTATTTTCCCCATATTTAAATATTAGCCTATCTGACTTCAGATGAAGTCCTGAAGTCCTCTTTGTAAAGTAAAATGGGCTTTATAAAGTCTACAGAACTTTTTCTGTGTTCCCTGTTAACATTCTTTATTTTAATAGCAGACTTCTGTGTAATTAATCCCTAGGAGTTTCCCATCACATAATCTACCCTGTGTATGAACTGTTCCACATGTATTTTTCTGGGAACAAGACCTCTGGAAAAAATAAACAAATAAACAAAGACCAAAAGGAATCATGCGCAAGGGGACAACTTGTGTGAAATAACAACCAGTCCCATACACTTATAAACTAGGTAACAAAGATAGAAGTTCTCAATCCACCTTATCAGAGATTTAGGAAAAGGGGGTTTTACTCTAAAGAAGTTTTGCCTTTGACAAGAAACTGTAATATTTCCTTATTTGAAGCTAAAGCAATACGGCAATCATAAATAATGGTGCACATCTACTGCTATTCAAGTAGAGTTGTGTGTTTTTTAAATTGAATTGTCTCCCACACTTTTTGCCTAATCACAAAACTCAAGAATTTGGCTGAGAAAAACTCTTACGAACTGAAATTCAAACAAGAAAACTAGAATTTTATTATTTCTCATAAAATCATTTCACACATGTTAAGCAACAACCAAGCAAAGGAAAACTACTATACATTTATTATTTGAAAACATTTCTGAAACTTGCAAAATTCTCATTTCAAAATAGAGAAAAATGCAATTTTTACAGAGTGAATGTTGACCACACTCATTCCATTAAAAAAAATTTCTGTAAAAACAGAAATTGGCAATTTACTCTAAGAAAACACAGCAAAAACTGGGAAGAAACTTGAGGATGCTTAAATTTCCACTGTGGAACAACTTCTGCTGCCCAGTGGGAAGGAAAAACAAAAAAAAAACACCTGCAACAGGATGGAAGGAGAGAAAGACAAGCTAGGACCATACACCCAAAGAAGAAAAACTAGGCAGGTCTCTAGTCTGTGAAGTGAGGGAGCTGACAGGATAGAAATACATATACCAAGAAGAACACCAAGGCAAATTCTGTAGTTACCTGTCACATCAGGAAAAGACAAGAGGGCAGTATTTGTAGGAGAGACTAGATCAGTGCACAGCAGACACTGATGAGCTTAAAGTGCCTTTTAACTAGAGGAAATATTAGTGAGGTGCTGAAAGCTGCTGCCACCAACTGGACATCAGGCAGACTTAGGGGTTACAAATCACTTTCACTTCATAAACTGTGCATTTCCATTAAAATGGTAAACAGTTTTACTGTAGTCAAAGTGGTTAGTTTTTAAGCTGGTAATATTTTAACTAGCAAAAATAGAAATTCTAAGCAATAACTGGAAAAATGTAACACACAACTGCTTTCCTTGATGATTTCTACAGCAGGGCATGGTTCAAAGACTTATTCATGTGAGACTGTAACAGCAATAAGCAGAAAGAATACATTTTAAATGTTACTCAAATTTAATATCAGAACTGCTGTTTATTTTAAATGAATTAGAAAACCTTTGACCCAGGAGTCCTATTTTTATTAATTTGTACTCCATAAATTTTTACATGTACACACTCAGGCATGTAGTACAATGTTGGTGATAGCAAAAAAAAAAAAAAATAGTATAATCTAAAGAGACATCATTAGGGAACTATTCTAGCCACATTACAGAATTCTATACAAGAGAATGCGTGAGGTTGAGCCATTTGAGTTATAGATGGAGGCACTAAAGATATATAAACGTGAGCAAGGTTCAGAAAAGTATAGACAGTATATTCCATGTAGTAAAAAGGATACACATATGTATATGCATAGATACATACATATTTATGTGTATATGTATATACCTATATCTAAAAATGTGCACAAGAAAATGGTCTCTGAAAGGTAGGTGGAGAAATATTTTTAATTGTATATCTTTTTAAATTATCATTTTTATGTCCCCAAATATATACATATACATACATATATAGATAACATGAGAATTATAAAATTTTTAAATTATATTATACCTTTGTTATAGATTCATTATTATATTAAACCATATTATATTAACATATATTATTATACTATAAAGGCTAACTAATTCTTTTTAAAACCTCTATATATGTGTAAAATCTTAAAGATAACATGAGAATTAGAAACAGTCATAATCGCTGTTCAATTTAATACCACAACTTTAGCAAGGCTTTATAAATAGTTTGCAAGAGTGTCACATCTGTGTTAGTAACCAAATACTATGAGGAACAGAGAAGGTTATCTCTTGATAGTCATAAAAAAATGTAAAACCTAACAGAAGTGCTGGTGTGAGTAAAAGTGTGGACATTCTGTTAAGAAGTAAAGCTTAGTTTGTTTTCACATTGAGTCTGTGCCTCCTAGGGAAACATGCTGGTTGCTGGTTGTGATAGCACATAGAAATGAGACAAACGTCTGGCCAGGCCTGAAGTCTCCCTGCAGACCTTCAACCAGAGAATTAAACCCCCACTTCCTCTCTCTCTATAGAAACAATGGCATCAAGCTTAGACATTAAAATAATATCATACCGCAGAAATATTTTTGAAGGAAAAATGCTGGACTAAAAGAGGTCCTTTTAAGAGTTTCTGTCCATCTATTGAACTTATCATTGGCCTTGCACACAGAGCAGTAAATGCCTGCTGCCTGATCAAAATTAGGTTTACTATGATAAGCAAATTTTCTTTCCAGCATTGTTAGAATCCTCCGTTTATTTTCCACAAAGACCAAGACGGAACTAAATTAATCAAAACTATTTCCTGGGGTCGGAAAATCATGCATATTTTACCACAGCCTAAGTTCTTGGCTCTGACAATCATCCTGTCCCCAGTCTAGACGAGGACTCAAAAACTGATCTGTCAGTTTACTGCACTTTTTCTTTCCTACCTGGGCCATACAAACACAAATTACACTACATCTATAATTAAAACAGCCCATAACAGAAAAGAATAAGTGAACCATTCAGCCATATATCCCAATGAACAACATCACTTGGTCACTCAGGGCCCTATAATCGAACTACAGAACTGCTCAAAAAAAAAAAAAGAGTGACAATGAGAATCGTAAGAACTTAATAGAAAATCTCTGTGTGTTTCCTGTTTTGGGTTCATTTAACAGGCTCCTCCAAGGAGATAAAATGGGTCATTTACAATCCATCCTGCTGCTTCTCTGGAGGCTTAAATTTAAACAATCTCAGAAAGAGGTTTCTCTTTCAATCTGAACAATTTTAAAAGAAGTGTATTCCACCCTTCTTAAATTCATGAAACTAAAAATCCTTATACAGTCAACCTGCCTATTTTAAATATTTCTTGCTGAAACATTTTCTGTAATAGTGACATAGGAAGCTGGTGATATGCTCGGTTGCACGTATATAACACATACACCATTAGTTTAAAAAAAACCCGTTTAAGGTCACAGCAGCATGACTGCCTCAGTACAACCTAAAAACAAGTTCTCAGAAACTGTTGCCTTGATCTGCTTCCAGTGCAGACATCTGAAGAACAGTTATCATCCAGAAAACCCAGTTCCTAATTTTAATCAGCATAACTTAGAGAAGAGCCAATCATTAACTGTATGTCTTCTCTGGCTGTCTGTCATTGGAACCTCTTCTTTTCCTTGTTCCCTTACAAATAAATGGAGCATCTGCAAGGATGCCCACAAGGAAAGTACTTTCCCCTAAACCCAACCAGAATTGGTATGAAAGGAAAGAAATGGACTCTCCCCTTCTCAGTCACAGCTCCTCCCCTTCTTCCTCAAAGAACCCTCTAGCTTCCTAAAATCAGCCTCGACAATGGCCCAAGATTCCTTTTAACTATGACATCGCCTCTGGGGCAGAAATCCTTAGAGTAGTAGCAAGGTGATTTAGCCTCGAATGCGTTGAGGACTGGGTAACCCTTGCACCTCTAAGGTGCCCCCAGGAGGTCTTGTTAAGAATCCGTAGTTCTACCATTGCGAGTCGACTGTCAGTTTCTCTGGATCTTGATACTAGGGAGAAGAGGGAGGGGAAACCCACACCGAAGGCGCTGGCCCGTTCCATTACCCTTTAAGCGCGTCGTGTCCTCCGCCGCCTCTTCTCTTGGCCCGGCTGGCTCTGGTTTCCTTCACGTTCCCAGCCTCCAAATTGGTGTCCGCCCCATGGCTCGTGTAGGACGCTAAGAGCACGGTAAATCCCAGGGCGAACTCCAGCAGCCCCCCTCTCCGCATGATGCCGAGCGGCTGCCGGCTCCCGCCGCCTGTCGCCGTGCCCCGGGCTCGCTCCGCGGCCGCCGCTGCGCCCTTAAGCGCGCCGCGCCGCCGGGGTCCCGCTCTCCCGCCGCCCGTCCCCGGGGCCGGGCTCCTCCCGCCTTCTCCAGGCGCTGCTCCCACTTCAGGCGGCCCGTGCCAGCTGCAACAGACAAATCGCCGAGGCGGGGGGGACATTCAGGGCATCGGGATGCTGAAGCTTCGCGGTCCCGATTCCCGAGCCCAGGCTGCGCGCCGCCTGCGCGTGGCGCAGTTACTTAGGGTAAGTTAAGACCGTTTGGTCCACAGCTGGCTCAAATGCCCAGGCCCCCGGCGGCAGCGGCTCCAGCCAACCCCACGGCCTCCGGGACGCCGCCTGCAAAGCGCGCAGCAAAGTACCCATGTCCCGAGAGGTCCTAAATCCCCGGGGCGAGCTACCTGGATTTATTTTTTAATGGCACGAATTGCGCGCCACGCGCGCTCTGAACGCCCCAGCTCCCTAGCCTGTCCCCTCCGCCAAGCCGCGGGGCTGGAAGCCCGCCGCGCCGTCCCGGGCCGGCTCAGGGCGCTGCCACCGCCCCCCGAGCATCTGACGCGGGCCCGGCACCGGGAGCCCCTGGCCAGGAAGCTGTCAGGCAGGGGAGGGCCAGCGCCAGCTGTGGACGTTCCAGGACAGCCCCTCACCCCCGTCCCTGCCCCTGCCCTCAGCGCGGCGCAAACGCAAAAGCCTCCGTGGCTGGAGCTCCAGCCCCACTGGCTGCCCGACCCCTGTCGAGACCCCGGCTGCACCCACTGGAAAAGCGGTGGCTCTGGCTCCGGAGGAGGCGGCAGCTGTCCCTTGGTCCTGGCCGCGGCAGCCGCTGCCCCGCTCCGCCAGCAGCTGTCCCAACTGTGGCCGCCTGTCCTCCCGTGGCACCCACAGCCTCTGCCGCGGCTCCCGCGCCCCCTCCTTTCCCCACCTCTTCAAGTATCGTCTGCGCAGTGGTTTCTCGCGAGAGAAATACTTTTTTAAAAAAAAGAAAGAAAAAGAAAATGACACCCCCCTACATCCCCCTCATCACCACCCCACCCCTCGGCCCCATCCATCCTCCCTTTCCACTTCCCTTTGCCAGCCACCGCCTCGGCGCAGGGGCCTCCCTCACTCGCAGGATTAGTGAAGTGGGAGGAGGCAGAGGTGATCGGGTCCTGCCCGGCCTGGGATTGTTCGTTTTGGGATGAGATGTTGAGGGAATGGGAAGAAGTGGAGTAGTGGTTTAGCCCACTCTGCGGCTAGGAGGTCAAGACCCAAGATTAGCCTCTCCCATGATCTGGGAAGCCCGGAGGGCGCAGAAATCTGTGCCACCTGCACCAAGAACGCGTGCTGGAAACCGCGGCCCCGGAGGCCCCGGCGGCCCTGGCGCGAGAGGACACCCGCTCTCGCTGACCGCGCCTCCTCACTGCGCCTCTCGGGCCAGGCACCAAGCAGAGGCCGGAGGCGGGGAGGCCGGGAGGCTGGGGCTGGGAGCGTCGCGGGCTAGGGCCGCGGCAAGAGCTGATGTGTGGGCAGGGGGAGGAAGTCCGCCGCCACTTGCCGCTCAGGCGTCGAGAGCCCACTCCAGGCGCGGCTCTTCTGAGGCTGCGTTCAAGCCACTCAGGCTGGATAGGATGCTCCAAGAGTCTGAGTCCGATTTTGACCTAGAGATCTGTGAATGTTCGAACCTGGGAATTGGGATGGGGGCGGTGAAGGGATGGTCCTCTTGCCCAGCCCACAGCTAGGACTAGACAACCCTATTTCTCCTAGATGACCCTATTTCACCTCCCCCAAGACATGCACCCACACACACACACACACACACACACACACACACACACACACACACACACCTGGCTGCCTTCCAGGACTAGCAAGGCATAGTGACTTTGGAGAATATAGT
Organism: Pteropus medius; assembly: GCF_902729225.1. Taxonomy (NCBI): domain Eukaryota; kingdom Metazoa; phylum Chordata; class Mammalia; order Chiroptera; family Pteropodidae; genus Pteropus; species Pteropus medius. The sequence continues at coordinate 22,574,562 of NW_024349801.1, read as the reverse complement.
TTTATGGCATCCTTATATAGATAAGGTCTGGTGTTGCCTGCACCCTATAATGGTTTAGGAGGGAAGAAAATCGCACCCTGGGCCCTGGCCGCTGGAACTAGAGACCCCCAGGAAATCCCCGGGTATCAGCCAACAGCTGTCAAGCCAGAATAAGAGCTCAGCAGAAACAAATCCAGTTGAAGGGAGTTTTCCTTATTTGTAGTTATTTGTGTCCAGATAATAGGGTTTAGGGACTGGGGCAAGTTATTTAAATTGCAACTTGTGAATAACAATGTTTACCACACAGGTTCATAACGGTGAAGATGAGCCTGCTGAACTACAATAACATGTGAACTTAAAGAAGAAAACAATGAAATTGTCAAAACTATGAGCCCATTTGAAATCATAGTCCTATAAGTACGGGGTCTAGTTTAAGGTCACACCTGCAAATATTTGCTTAGCATATTCATAAATTGGAGCCTTGTTCACACACCCTTGATTGAGTAGAGGCGATCATTTGTTCAAGAAATTATTTACTGAGTACTAATCATGTCCCAGTTGGTGCATGGTTGAACTAGGCTCCTTGGTGAGCAAGGCAGAAATGTTTCTCCCCAGGCTGTCAACAAGAAAATGTAGACTTGAAACAAATGATGTCCCAATTGTTAAAAGCCAAGAGAGAGAACTACTGGATATTTGCTTAGATAATATATAAAAGGGAAACTTGACCTAGGTTGAGGCTGATCAGAGAAGGCTTCCCTGAAGAAGTGATGTTTAACTTAATTCCAAATACATGACTAAACTCTAATTAGGGTAGCATTCTAGTAGAAAGACCTGGATTTTTTTAAAAAAATCTGGCACCAGGACTCAACCTCCAAAGGTTCTAATTTAAATAGTCTGGGGTGGAACCTTAACCACGGCATTTTTAAAAGTTCCCAGGCAAGGAGAGGTAAGGGAGTTGTTCAGATTGGGAAAAGGGTCTGAGCAGAGGGACGGCGGCTCAGGAGAGGGCTATTGGAGATATAGGAAGATCTTGTCCTGTCCACCAGTGGAATGGACATTTTGCACCCTCTGGGAAATCTGGAAACTCTGCCTGCTTTCCCTACACTCCAGCAGCATGTGAGACACTCTGTACTCTCTTAGAATCTTCCACTCAGTGATATGTTGAACAGCAGCAACTGCTCTAAGGGCTTTTCTAAGACTTTTGCCCACAAAGCAAAGAGTAAACCCTGGTACCCTTCAAATCCACCCCCCTCCACCTTCCAGCATTTCTGTGCATTTCTATTATCCATGACTCAACCTAACTTGCTTTCCAGGGTTTCATCTCAAAGGGAGATATTTAGATTAAATGCTTGCTTCTGGCCTTTCCCAACTCCCACCTCCCCCACTGCTTTCTCCTCTTTTTTCCTTGGCCACTTCCTCTAGTAAAAGGCTTTCTGCATCCTTTTCCATGTGGGGCAGCATCTCTAGGCCATATACTATCTTCTTCAGACAATAAGTCTCATGACTTCTACCATTAACCATAATGATGGAAGATCTGTAGGGGACGGGAAAAAAAACTAATTACTGAAAGGGAAATGCATTTTTAAATATGTAAGAAATATTCCCATAATCGAGGCAATCAACATATATTAGAGTAGCATGCTACTAGTAACAAAGTTCTGTAACAAATAAAGAAAATCTTTGCAATAAGATTTTCTTGATGCCAGATGATTCAGGAGCCATCTTTCTCTAAACTTATCATAAATTATAACATTGTTTGCAAAATAAGTTCATAGACTAGAATTCTGTTGTCCTTTCTCTTCATTTCAAATAATTCTATCCATCCTAAGAGCATCTGCTCAAATTCTTTCTGTTCATGAGGAGTTTTAGCTCATGAGGTCTCTCTCTTGTTCAAACTTTACTGATCTTATTAACTGAATCATTCATTTAATGATTTATTAATTACAATACATCACTATAGTATGCCTGCTATGTGCCAAGATCATTAGGCACTAGCAATTGGGTTATTTATTATATTGTTATAGTGAGCTATATATATTTTTCTGTAGTCATTGTGCTGTTCTCCCTTAGCTGGATTATATATCCTTAAGGACACAGTTGCATTATTTATTCAAGGAAACTTGTACAGTGTCTTAAAAACTATTATGAAATATAACTAGTTTATTGGTTGTTGCTTGATCATATAAAATCTTCTGGTATTTTTAGCTTCAAGAACACTCTCATCACTTCATATCTCCTAAATAAATACTTGTGTCAGTAAGGGTTCTCTGTCTGCAAACAACAAAACTAACTGGACAATTTAAGCAAAAAGAAAAAAAAATACTTAAAGTAATATCAGGTTATGAGACGGCTCATTGAACCTGACTTTAGAATAAGATGAGAAATAATGCAGTTCTGGAAAGAAGCAGCAGAAACAAATGGAGAACTCTCTTCAGGATGATACTGTTTGGGTGACTCAGTGCCAACCATTTTGGTCCTTTTGCCAGATCTCTCAAGGTTCAAATGCAAATTCTAGGGTCTGATTTCCCTTGCTAGCTTAAGGAACCTGCCCACAATCTTGGCCATGGGATGATAGAGGATCTTGATAGATAGTTCCAACAAGAATGCATGCTATGGGAAAGGGGTTACTCTATAAAAGATGACCAAAACACTATTATCAAAAATTGGGAGCAAAAATGTTTGTCAGACAGTCAGACATAAAATAAATAAATAAATAAATAAATAAATAAATAAATAAATAAATAAATAAATAATAAATATCCAGATATCTACTATACCATCTCAAGAACTTTTGAGGCTATTTAGAGTTTACTAAGTTAAAGCATTTCTAAGGGCATAAGAAGTATTCTAAAATCAGATTCTGGGTCTTTCCTTGCAAACTAAAGCATTACTTCATGAAATGAGTTAACTAGACTCTCATGCAACCCCAATTTCTTCTATTGATGGTGACAAATAGATCATTCATGATACAACTAGCTATATCATCAAAAACTAGCTTTGACTCTTAGTGTTGCAGAATTTTGCAATTACAAAAACATAATGCGTACATAACAGCTATCGGAAACCATACCAATTTATATCAGAAAAACAGTACCTTCACATACATAATCTCATTTAATCCTCACCACAACCTTATAGTAGATTGAAAAATATGGCCACAATATTTCTAATCATCTTCCATCAAGAAATGGATATTTCCCAGCCCTTTGAATCTGAACTGGTCTTGTGGCTTCCTTTGACAAACAGAATATGGAAGGAGTGACACTGTTTGACTTCCAAGACTAGGCATTAAGAGATCTTGCAGCTTCTTCCTTTACCATCTTAGATGTTGCACTGAGATGGCATGCCTTGAAGAAGTCCAGGATGAAAAACCAAGTCCCATCTAAGTCGAGACTCTTGCTAAGCCACCAACTAAATGCAGCAACATGTGTGAGCCCAGCAGATCAACAGAAGAATTGCCTGGGAAACCCACAGGATAAATATATCATTGTAATTTTAAGCAACTTAATTATCAAGGTGGTCTATTATACAGGAATAGATAACTAATACAAACTTAAGAAGGAAAATATTTATGCCTCAGTTTTGTAGATGAATAAACTCACATTCAGAAAAGTTAAGAAACTTGTCTAAATTCATAAAACTCCTACTAGAAGCAGGGCTGGATTCAAAATCATGCTTTCGACTAGTCAAGTGTATTTTTTATTTCAGCACTGCTATCTCATCCATCTGCCACAAAAGTCTCAGTCAAGATTTAGGGTTGATATAGGCTGAAGCTACTCCCAGTATCCATAACACTTCTCTCATTTCTTCTGGGAAGCTAAGGATTCATCCCTTGAACTTCGCTGCTATCTGTATCTGTTTGTTTGTTTGTTTAAATTTTTTTGTTGTTAATACTGCTATCTACAGTATTTTATTTGTGAGCTCCGTTTATTCGCTACTACAGTCACTAAGTCTCCCAGGAAAGAAAGAATCATAACAGCTGCTGTAGCCTCTCTACTTCAGTTTCTACTTCCCATTCACATCCCCATTACATAGAACAATTCCTTATACATAACAGATGCTCAATGCATATTTGTTGAATGAACAAATTTTTCAAGATGATGGCAACTTTAAAACCTCACCCTATTCTTTTCTATCACTTTATGTGTTAAGGAAAGGCCTAAATCTCTTCAGCCATCGATGGTGCCCCTAGTATGTCATGTTGTCTGGTTGTGCTTCAGTTTTCATCAATCCCCCTTAGGAGGTAATATGAATGAGTGGGTCTTGGCTTTGAAAAACACCTGAAGGTAGAATTAAGTTGCCTGTTTGCTAGTAGAGTACTTCTATGTATGTCCCATTTCTTTTTAAATTATTGCTTAGTTTGTTTATTTATTTAACCAATTCTGAAGGAAAGCTAGGCATTGTGTGCCAGACACTGTGTCAGAGGCTGAGGCTTCAACTGTGAAGGAGAAGCCATTTCCCCCTATAAGAACTGCAAGGTCTAGGGCATTGGAAGAGGGCCTTAGTGCTTATGGTGACTACCATTTATTAAGCCTTGTTTGTACAGGCACTGAGTTACGTGGAAAATTAGTACTGCTTTTCCCACTTTACAGTTTTAGAGAGTTTAAGGTTTAAGGAAAAGCAGTTTAGACAACCTACTGAATGGAAGAAGATATTCACAAATGATACATTTGATAAGGGATTAATATCCAAAATATATAAGGAACTCCTATAGTTTAACAACAAAAAAATTTAAACAAACAAACAAACAATCCAATTTAAAAACGGGCAGAGAACCTGAATAGGTATTTCTCCAAAAAGGACACACAGATGGCCTACACACATGTAAAATGATGCTCAACATCACTAATCATCAGGGAAATGCAAATTAAAACCGCAATGAAATATCACCTCACACCTGTCAGAATAGGTATCATCAAAAATCAACAAAAATAAGTGTTTGCGAGGATGTGGAGAAAAGGGAGCTTCATACTGTTGATGGAATTGTAAATTAGCACAGCCGCTATGGAAAACAATATGAAAATTCCTCAAAATATAAAAAGTAGAGCTACCATACAATCCAGCAATTCCACACCTAGGTATTTATCTGAAAATATATGCTCCTCTATGTTCATAGCAGCATTACTAGTAACAGCCAAGATATGGAAGCAACCTAGATGTCCATCAATAGATAAATAGGTAAAGAAGATTTGATACACATACACACACAAACACACACACAATGGAATATTATTCAGCAATAAAAAAGAATGAAATATTGCCATCTGCAGCAACAGGAATGGACTAGAAGGTATTATGCTAAGCGATATAAGTCAGACATAGAAAGACAAATACCTTATGATTTCACTTACATGTGAAATCTAAAAAAAAAAACAAAAAACAAAAGAATAAAAGAGCAGTTTAAAATGACAGAAATAGATATTTATATTAGAGAAAATTTGTACATGTTTTTGTCTGTATTTACACTCAAGAAATCATAAGAAATTCTTACTCTGATATAATATTCCAGCTTTGTGAGGAGGACAGGTGAAAAGTAAAAAAGGTAAGAATTTATACATGCTAAAGAAGATGTAAGAATTTTTCCATTCTCATAATTTTCAGAATTTTTATTTATTATACAAATGGTTTGGCTACTTAAAGGTATTTTTTAGTATTTTCCCATGATCCTACCACCCTCGCACAACTGATTTTTTTTTTTCTGTTCCTCTTCTAGTCTTTGTCCATAGAGTGCATCTTACATACTCTAACTAAGATGTGCATCTAGTTTTGTGTTCTGCTGAACAGAGGGAGAATTTGCTTAGCAATTCAGTGTTTAACCTCCGCGTTTTGCAGATGGAGTCCCTGGGTGAGGTTTGTCTAGCTGTTCTTCTGGCAAAAAGCACGTACAACTGTTAAATTATGTTTTTGAAATAACTTTCATTACCTCAATTCCCCAAAGCAAACCGTTTCTCTCCACCCAAAACAAAAGATCTGGTTCCCAGACTTCATTTCATTTGTGTTTTCCATGAGTTTTGGGACCCACCCTGGTATTCCCTGTCATTTTTTTCTACCAGACATAACATATACCAGCCCAGCAGCAAAGAGGAATAAAGAAAAGGCCTGGACAGCAAGAAAGGACATAACAGTGTATCCATCACAAATTAAAAACACATTCTCTCTCAGCTCCATTCAACAGTATTTACCAAACACCAGCCCTGTGCTCCAGATTATGTTAGACCCTGCAGAAGCTACCAGAAAATGTCAGTACTGTGTCTTCCTGGAAGGGTTATACCCTCTCTCAGGAGGGAGAAAGCAAATGGATGTTGCAGGGATGAGCAAACTTTACTTTTAGGCTTTGTGGGCCTAGAGGCAAAAGAAAGAAAATTTCCACCGTGTTTTTTTTTAACAAAATAAAACTTTATTTATGGACATTGAATTTGAATTTCATATAATTTTCACATGTGACAAATACTATTCTTCTTTTGACTTTTTTCAACAGTTTAAAAATGTAATAACCATTCTTAGTCTACAGGCCATGTAATAATGGACAGTAGGGCTGAATTTGCCCCAGGGACTGTAATTTGCCCATCCCTGATGAGTAAGACAAAAGCAAGCACAGAAAATGGCTGGAGATTAGTATCCAAAATGGGTGGCACCAAGACAGGAATTGAGGAGAGAGGTAGGATGGGCTGGTCCAGTCAGGAAGATTTAATGAAAGAAATGGGATTTGAGCAGAGCCTTGGAGGGAGGGTAGGATTTGGCTGCGTAAAATAACCTGGGAGAACATTCCAGGCGAAAGCGATGAACATGAGGCAAAGGCACAAAGGGAGGAAAGATCATGGGCCAATGGAGACATATGAGGTATTTCACCATCCTTTACTGTGACATACTTCCAGCTATCCAAGGTTTCTGTGACACACCCTGGGCCGGGTGTTTATGAAGTGGAGGGGTATTGTGGGCCTGTGGGAATAGGCCTTTAAATGACTAGGATTAATCATATTATACAAATATTTATAATATGCATCACCCAAAACTTGTTGTAGAGACTGAGATCCATCAGATCTGTACTTTAAAACTGATGGAGGACAAACTAGACTTTATTTTTCTTCATCAGGAAACTTTCTGGATTTCAATTAGTCATCTATTTTAAGGAATTTTTGTGGAGAATGAGCTTTTTCTCAGAATCCTAATATTCTAATCATACCACAAGATACCACATGCTCTAACCCAAATTTTCATGACCAATCTGAAAGTCTTAATCAGGTTAGGCTTGACAGGTGGCTTTGGTTAGTGACATCTTTTTCTACATATGTTTTGCTTTTACTTTTGATTTAAATTTTCTCAAAGAAGTTAGTAATTAGTAGATACTAGTAATTAGTTCATGCCTTTAAAAATGTTGTTTCTGGCTGACTTTATCTATTCCCCTGATTTTATCTTTTGCTCATAAAATGCTACAAACTCCCAGGTCTGTATCTCCAGTTCATATACCTTCCTAGAGCTTCAAATGCAGATATTCAGGTTCTTACTAGGTGTCTCCACCTAGTCCTCCTACAATTGGCAGCTTCCAAGATGGCCCCCAATGACCAATGATCCCCACCTCTTGGTACTCACACCCTTGGGTAATCCCCATCCCTTGAGTGTGGGCTGGACCTAGTGACTCGCTTCTAGCAGATAGAGTATGGCAGAGGTGATGGGATATCACTTCTGATGTTAAGCTACAAAAAGACTAGATTCCATTTTACTTGCCCTTTCTTACTCTCCTGCCTACTCATTCTGTTGGAAGCCAGTTGCTATGTTCTGAACTGCCCTGTGGAGAGGACCTGTGGCAAGGAACTGAGGGAGGCCTCAGACCAACAGTCCTAAATGAACTAAATTCTGCTAAAACCACATGAGTGACCTTGAAAGTCTTCAGCTGGGACTGAAACACCAGCCAACACCTTGATGGCATCTGTGAAAGATGCTGAACCCAAGGCATCTAGCTGAGCAATGCCTAATTGGTGACCCACAGACACTGCAAGGTAATATATGTGTGGGGTTTGAAGCTGCTAAATTATGAGGTAATCTGTTCCACAGAAATAGATAACTAATGTATCAGCAAACTTTCTAAAACTGTTCTCCCCCTGCCCTCCAAATTCTCTTATTTTCATTACTAGAACCACATGCAGCCACTCACCTATGCTGACAATAGGTTTGTTAGAGGTCATTTGTGTATCTTACATCTACAAAAGCTCAAATGCTTTTGTATATTTTAGTCACAATCGAAATGACTCAGTAAGCTTAAAATTTGCCCCCTGTGAGTTCCATCTGGAAATCAAGCCATTTGTGCAACATCACATTCTGCAGCTTGAACTTTCTCAATTTCTGCATGATTCTGCTAGCAACAATATTAATGACATCATCCTGGATATCTTTCCACAGATAATAAACCCCTGGGAAGTGTCCAGAGTGATAGAATGGGTGAAGAGAGAGTCTGGGAAACTAAAATCTATGCCCGTAGCTTAAAATCGGCCACATTTTATGTGGGGTAGAACGAACATGGGGTTAGAAAACAGACTATGTGGGTCCTGGTCTAGACTCTGCTACTAATTAATTGACTATGCCCTTGACAAGTCATTTTACTTCTTCAAGAGTCACTTTTCTCTTCAAGACAATAAAGGGGTTAGATTTAAGCAGACAGCAAAGCCATGGGTGGGTTGCTTCCAGATGAACTAGGTAGCTTGTTAAACTTCAGATTCCTGTCCCTAATATTACCCCATGCTGACTCAGTAAGTCTGAGATGGGGCCTAGAAATCTGTATTTCTAAAGTGACCAGCTCCTCAAAGTTTATCCAGGTATGGAAATACTGAACTTGATCCTCTCAAAGGATATTTAAATTCTAATGCTATAAATTCCAAGCAATTTCTATTATATGCCAATTCTACTTTGCATGTATATTATAAAACATAGAAAAGTATAAAATTTTAAAGAATGAATTTGTATGTGCATATATGTGTGGGTTTATTTTTGTTTTTTACTTTATTCTCTTCCCAACCCCTAACAGATCTCCTTGCATAATTGCTGGGATACATGCACCTCACTGGGAGACCCACTGAAGGTCGTGACAGGTCTATCAGAATTGGGTGAAGAGGGACACAAAGGTCCAGGAATACCAAAGACAAACAGTCAGGTTAGGAGATGAGCTTCTTATATTGACAGTACTGCTTGCCAATACATAGACTACTGAGAAGTAAAAGATATTGTTCAAAAAGAACTTACAGACTAGATGAGAATGTGCATGTGTGAGTGTGTGTGTGTGTGTGTACAGAGTTAGTCTTTCTTGTCCACACTTGAAAGCCTATCTCAACACAATATCACATTGTATTAGTTTAGTCATGCTGCCCTAAAAAAATAGCACAGACTGGGTGGCTTAGACAATAGACATTTATTTTTCACAGTTCTGGGGGCTGGGAAGTCCAAGATCAAAGTGCTAGCTGATTCGGTTCCTGTTAAGGGCCATCTTCCTGTTTTACAGACAGCAGTCTTCTCTCTGTTTCCTCACATGGCAGAGAGCCAGTGATCTCTCGCTCTTCCTCTACTTATGAAGCCACTACTCACATCATGGGCACCCCACTCTCAAGACTTCATCTAACTCTAATTATTTCCCAAGGATTCTATCTCCATATACCATTATTTGGGGGGTTAGGACCTCAACACATGAATTGGGGGGGGGAGGAATACAAATGTTCAGTCCATAGCATGCATAAAAAAGAAATAATCTGACTTAATGGGAAAACATCTGACACAGCATCAGAAAAAACAATGTAAGTCTCTACTTAAGGCCTTTTGAGGAGATGAAAGAGAATTTTGTATCGCATTGCACACAGCAAGACTTTATTATAAAAACATTCCCTCAAATCCTATCTTCATCTATCTCTCTAGATCTCTCAGATCAACCACTCCACCTGCTCTCACCCTAGTTCTCTTTCTTTCCTCCCCCTTCTCTCCTTAGATTCTTCCACCCACGAGCCCTTTGTTAGGTAGGGTTATTCCCCCTACTCTTGGCTTCTCCCATGTGTTCCACAAAAGAAAAGAATCAGCCTAGGATCCACTTCCTGTTGAAGGATCATAGTTATGTCTAACACAATATTTTTAAACAAGTACACTAAGAAAATGGAACTAATAAATAAGGCAATATAAACTTAAATACTAAGTAGACAGGGAATTGGATTTCTAGTTGTTTAGAGAAGAGAAAGAAATCTCTATACCAAAGAGGTCATGGAGAAAAGAGGAGATAAGCTGAGGGTTGAAAACTTGGAGAAATCTTTTACAAGTGAAGAGTAGAGCCCTTTTCTCCTAGGGGACAAGGAACTCTTGTACAAAGGAAGGCCAAAGACAGGGAAGTGTACAACCTGTTTAGAAGGTAGATAAAGCCAGTGGGCTGTATAGAAGGAAAGAGGAGCAAGAGATAAGATTAGAAAGTGGGTTAGGACCAGAACATTAAGGACTATATGGAAATATACTTCATTAAAGAGTTTAGAGCATGGGAGTGACATGATTTAGAAAATTAATTTTTTGTCACCATGCTGAAGGGACTAAAGAACAGAAATTCTTTAAGAAAGGAGTTCAGGGAGCTCATACAGCCTCTGGCCCTTGGTGAGGACAGTGTGCTTCGGGGGTGTGATGGAACACATGAAACAGAATTGCTGTGCGACTTCATGGTAGAAGGATCATGGCTGGGCAAATGATTGGATATGAAAAGCTATAGAGAGGGGGAAGCTGAAGATGACAAAGAAATAGGGTATGAACAGAAATGAGGAAGAAGGAGGAGAGAAATTGGGAATGTGGAAGGGAGAAGATGTTGAGTTTGATGCTTATTATATGTGGCAATTCTGAAGGCAGCTCAGCCGAGATGGAGTAGCCAGTAGGCAAAGGAGATGCAGAGGGCTGCTTTGGAGAGAGTTGGGGTTTAGATTTGTGAGCATCTGTAAGAAATTATATTCACCAGCTAATTAAAATTGCATATTCCTATAGTTTAGAGTTTTGATTCCCAATAAACCTTTGGATCAATCTGGAAGAGATAGATACCCCTCTTGTTAACCACCATCTGTCTTTTGAGTTTCACATTTATTCTGGGAAGAGATTCTAAAGGCAAGCAGGGTAGGAATTTTGAGTAATTAAAGAGAAAAGGAAAGACACCTTCTAAATTCCAGAAATGGACTCTGCGTCTGGCAAACAACAGGAGAAAAAACACATATACGTTTCCAGTGGGAACAGTAGTCAGAATTTGGGGGGATGGTTAAAGATGTATATTCATGGATTTCTGGTCAAGGTGGCAGAGTAGGTAAACACTGCCTCCTCTCACGACGACTTCACAATTACAACTAAACTACAGGACAACCATCAGTGAAAATCACCTGAAGTCTAGCTGAACAGAAGTCCTGCAACTAAGAACATACAGAAGAAAACAAAAGCACTAATCATAAAAGGAAAAAATTGAATTTCATCAAAATTTAAAACTTTTGCTTATCAAAGACACTGTTGAAAAAATGCAAAGGCAAAGGAGAAATGGTTGTTAGATGTAGATAGATAGATAGATAGAGAGAGAGAGAGAGAGAGAGAGAGAGGTTTTCCTGGCATAAGGCTTATACCAGAATATGTAATGAACTACTACATCTCAATAATAAGAAAACAATCTCTTTTTTAATGTATAAAATATTTAAATTTTACAAAAGAATATATATATATAGCACATGAAAAGATGTTCGACATCATTAGTTATCAGGAAAAAGCAAATTAAAACCACAATAAGATCTCTACACACTGAAAGAACTAATTAATTTTATTGCTAAGTAGCCTTGTGAGACAGGGCTAGTCCTGTAGCCAATATGGCACATAGACACAGATTTGGGATGTGAAACTTCCAAGAGCAACAAGTCCCTGAAGTTCCAAGGAATATAAAACAAAAATCCCTAGACATAACCTTGGTCCCAGAGACCACATACTCCATTCCTTGGTCTCTCTGTATAAGCTGCTAGTTGAAATTGGACAAAATAAACTGCATTTTAGAATCTGCATACCCATGGATACCAGAATATAATGTTCTGTTCATATCACCTCAGCTCTGTTGGCTGCCTCTCAGGAACTAGGAAGTAAATGGACATGAAAAAGAAACTATTTCTCACGTATAGAAGTGTGAGCCTCAAGAGAATGAAAAGACAAGTCATAGACTGAGAGAAAATATTTGCAAAAGACATATCTGATAAAGGATTGTTATCCAAAATATACAAAGAACCCTTAAAATTCCATAGTAAGAAAAGGTACACTGATTTAAAAATGGGCAAAAACCCAAAATAGATATCTTACCAAAGGAGATATACAAATGGCTAATAAGCATGTGAAAAGATGCTCCACATTACATGTCATTAGGGAATTGCAAGGTAAAACAATGAGATATCACAGCATACCTATTAGAATGTCCATAATCTTTAATACGGAGAACACCAAATACTGAAATGAAATATGGAGCAGCATTCATTGCTCGTGGAAATGTAAGATGGTACAGCCACTTTGGAATATAGTTTGGCAGTTTCTCACAAAACTAAATATGCTTGTACAGTGCAATCCAACAATCACATTCTATTTGAAAACATTCCACACAAAACCTGCACGTGGATGCATACAGCCGCTTTATTCCCAATTGCCAGAACTTGGAAGCAACCGAATATCCTTCAGTAGGTGAATGGATATACTGTGGTATATCCAGACATAGAGTATTATTCATCACTAAGAGGAAATGAGCTATCAAGCCATGAAAAGACATGGAGGAAATGTAAATGTTATTACTAATCTGAAAAGGCTACATACTGTATTATCCCAACTGTATAGCATTCTGGAAAAGACAAAACTATGAAAATAGGTAAAAGATCAGTGGTTGCCAGGGGTTGAGGGAAGGGAGGGATGAATAGGCAGAGCACAGAAGACTCTTAGAGCAGTGAAACTATTCTGTGTGTTATTACAATGGTGGCTACATGTCGTTATACATTTGTCTGAATCCATAGAATGTATAACACCAAGAATGAACTTTAATGTAAACGTATGCACTTCAGGAGCTTATGAAGTGTAAGTATCTGTTCATCAACCGTAACAAATGTCCCATTCTGGTATAGGATGTTGATAGCCGGGGAGGCTGTGTGTGGGGGTAGTTAGAGCATATATAGACACGCTCAATACTTTCCCTTCATTTTTGTTATGAACCTAAAAGTTCTCTTAAAAATATAGTCTCTTTTTAAAAAATATATAAACCCGAGCAAGTACAATAACTATTCCTGGTGTACTCTGCCTGGCACACCCTGCTAGTCACTGCAAGGCACATTCTAACAACAGGAGAAGTAAGTGGAGCTTATATCTGCTCCAACAGCCAAGAAAATAAATTTTTTCCAAATTTCTTTCCCTACTGTTTACCTCAGTTCCCCAAACATCTATCTCAGCTTTTGAAGTCCCAAAATTCCACAGTTAGAAATTCATTTATTTGTAATTTTTAAGGAGAAGTAATACCTTAAATATTAATACATATTTGTCTTGTATGAGGGCATAGATTCAGCTCCTTTGCCAAGACCAGCTTTCGATAAGATATCCTTAGTTGAAACATCACAGATATGAGGAGTTGGGAAAAAGAGGGAAGGAGAAAAAGAACACAGAAATGGAAGACTGGACATATCGAGGTTAAGTTCTGAGGACTTCAGCGAAAGTCAGCCCCGATTTAAATTTTAAAAACTTGCGAATATACCTGATTTCAAAATAATGTAATTGTTCAAATGAATAGCTTCTGCATACAGGAGAATATTATAAAGTGCTCTGCCAGTGTCCCAGACTTCTGATCTTGAATAAATCCTTAACTTCTCTATGAACCAGTTTTTTCCCAGCTGTGAAATAAAGACACTGCTTGCAAACTACCAAGGCCATTCTTGGGAGAGGGTAAAACTTGGAATAAATCAGGTGTTTGTCCCACATTAAATATACTGACATAAATGAAGCCTAATTCAAATGAAGATCAAGTGCACCTTGAAGAAACACAGAAAGGCAACCTGCAGCCTTAGCGGAACACATAAGTGGGTGCTTTGTCCGGCTGGCACTGCTCATGGTAAAATCTCGTAGGAAATGTAGGTCAATCATAATAAAGTTGTGCTTGTTGTTAGAGCAAGTTAATAGCACCTCCTTCACTCTCTCTACTTTGTGCTCAAGTCATTGCCACCTGGTCCTGCATCGATGCCCCTCTCCTGAGTTCCCCACGGTTCTAGGCTTTTACCATAACCTTCTGTGTCTTGAAAATAGATTTATCAACAAAGAGCAATGTAAAACAATTAGAAATAGCAAAAGGTTTTTCATAAAAGGTATCTTTATCAATTCTTGAAGTCACTATCATTTGGAGCTGGTAATAAAAATAACCAACTTAGTTGAAAACTGAATCAGAGATGTGAAAAACCAACATGAGGACCTACTTCAGAGAGCAAAGGAAAATTTTTTTTAAAGAGAGAGATGAGAGAGAAGATAACAGGCAGGGAGAGCAGGAAATGGGCATGCATGCCAAAAACTTATAAGCATTTCCAAGGGAGAAATGAGAAAATCTGGTACAGAAACAACAGCTGAAAGTTGATAGTCTTCTCTGAGGAAGAGAAAAGAAGAGAGTGAGCAAACGAAAAGGGTTCATCTTATCTGAGGCTAAATAATAAATAAATAAAAAGAGGTTTGCGTGTAACATAAAATGAGCTAATGAACAAATAAATATCAGAGAACAAGAAGAAAATTTGTCTTAGCCAAGGTTCCCCAGAAAGCACAGTGTGAGATAAAATCCTGTATATGGCACGTTGTTGCAGAGCATGCTTCCAGGGAACAGGAGTGGAGGATTAGGGTGATGTAGAGTGTACGATGCACTCATTATCTATTGGTCGATGACCTCTGTTCGTTGCCATATGGGCCTCTCCACAGGGCTGCTCACATGGCAGGTGGCTTTCCCCAGAAACAGGGCTCCAGGAGGGAGAGAGAGTGCAAGAAAGAGCAAATAAGATGGAAATCAGTCTTTTTATAACCTAATCTCAGAAACGACATTCTACCACTGTTGCCATATTTTAGAACAGTCACTAGGTCCAGCCCACACTTGAAGAGAGGAGATTACCCAAGGGTATGAATACCATGAGGCAAAACATCATAGCCATTTAGAGCCCACCTACCACAGATGGGGTTGGGGGCATAGCACAGGGAGAGAGGAAGAGTTAGTATAAGTTATGTTAGCAAGTGGACAAAGAACAGCCGCAAAATGCTTCTCAGAATTGTATCCAGGGAAAGAAAGAAGGAGCATTTATTCATGTTGGGAAAATTTTCCAAGGTGTATTGAAACTGACTTCCGAAGGAAGGCTGGCCAAGAGATGGAAGAAAGAGACTGACAACTCCAAAATTGAACGGGGTTTATTAATGGAACTTACAGACAAAAGCAGGGTCTTGGGTGGCAGCAAGACAGTGGACCTCTGCACCCAAAAGGAGAGGGGGCCTCGATATATATATATATATATATATATATATATATATATATAGTCTCCGGGTACACAAGTAGCTTGTAGCCAAGTGGTATGTGCTTGTTAAATGCTGTATATTCCAAAGCAGTAAACAACTTACTGGGCCCACTTTTCTATGTAAGAACACTCTTTTCAGGTGATAGAAGCTCACCGCTCCCGGGACAAACCAGCGGTCACTGAGAGCAACTTGCTTCTTAAGCTGGCATTGGTCACGTCAAGCACCAGACATCAACCATTTTGCTAACAATCTATTAAAGTTTTGCTCCACAAGGAATTAGCTCTTGCATTCTTCCAAGCATGGGCTTCCAGTGGGATTTCCTGGGAAGTAGGTGTGCGCAGGAGGTAAGAGGCACCATGAAGCAGCCATGAGGCTCCCTTGAAGGAGGGGCTGTACCACTAAACCTGCATGAAACAAGGGAGCCTGCACAGAGTTGGTTGCCATATAGATTGGTGAGACAGAGATGTTAAAAGTGTGGCTTAAGAGCTGTCCGACATAGTCTGAGCTCTAAATATTAAAGCAACAGAAACTGAGTCTTCTAATTTGAGCTAAAGTCAGCAAAGTCAAATTTCCACAGGCCATTATAAATGGTCATATCCCAGTCAACCTACATTTTCTGTAAAAACAGTGACTTCAATAACCACAGGACAGATAAGATGTAAATCTATATACTTTATTTAGTAATTAGGCAAGCATCACCATCATTCGCTTAATCAAACCGTTCTTGACCTCTGTCTTTATCATGTCTTACCTGGAAATTTATACATCAAGAAATGTCATAGACTCCAAGATTTTGGTAGCTAGAAGAAACTTTAGTGAGTCATTTAATTTAATCTCTTCTTTCCAGGCACAACGATCCTTCAACCATTCAAACCAAAATATATATATAATTTTTTATAACATCTCCAGATATGCCAATTTTAGATATCACTTAGTGACTGATTATAGCAATATACTTCTATTTCTATTTGTTTTCATAACCTAGATCCAGATCTACATATGATTATATGTATATCTTATATTACATAGGTATAACTTTAAAAGACCTACAAATGTATGAATTTTAGATATCATTTAGTGACTCATTTTAGCAACATAGCTCTGTTTTCATAATCTAGATATATAATTATAATTACATATTTCTAAATATATATAATTATGATTATATATTCATATATATATTTCTATACCTGTATATTTTTCTCTCCCCCTCTCTCTATAAGAGATTACTTGTTGATACTACAACTAAAATCTCTTTGAAACAGGTTGGACACTTTTTGCAATCTTTTTTTTAAAAAATATGCTCAACAGAAAAATTTAAAGAATTAGGCAAGATGAATTTTTTATGAGTTTTATAGGAAATATTCTTAAAATAGATATTAGAAGTATTAGATCTTTACCTTAAAATAAGTAGGAAAGATTGGATCAGGGAAGCAAATTAAGAGATTATTGGAGAGGTCCAGGCAAGAGATGATGGTGGCCTTGATTAGAATGACATCAATGAGGATGAAGAGAATACAGTCAAGGTATATTTTGGAGATAAAACTAATGGGATGTGCTGATGGATTAGTTGTTAGGGACCAGGGGAAGAAGTCAAGAGTAGTTCCAAGGATGAAATGGCCAGATGCCTGATATCTGCCTCAAAATACCTGGAGGTGGGGAGGAGTTTTGTGGGCAATGGTGGAGGAGAATCAAGGTTGTTCATAAGCTGATCATTGTTAAAGTTGAGTTATGTGGACATGTGTTTCATTTTACTATTCTGTCAATTTTCTTTATAAGAATACACCTTATAAGGTAAATACACCTTTACTCAGTAATTTCAATTCCAGAAATCAATCCTAAGGAAACACTCTGAACTAAAAACAGATTTTATATAAGGATACTCACAGCACCCTTATTTCAATATTTATTGAAATATTAGACAGAAGAATATAAAGTAAAAATTAGGGATTATAGTCAATAATATTGTAATAACTATACATAGTACCAGATGGGTACTATACCAATTAAATAAATGTCTAACCACTAGGCAGTACACCTGAAACTGGTATAAGATAATACTAAACGACAACTGTAATTGAAAAATATAAATAAATAAATAAATAAATAAATAAATAAATAAATAAAAATATTAAAAATAATCATGATGACTAAAAAAGGACAACAGTTACATAAAATATATTGTGATATATTCATATAAACATATGAAATTCCTATTAAAATCAATTGAGAAAATGCTGACAATATAATGGAAAGTTTAAAAAAGGAAATAAGCATTTTTTCTCACTCTATATATACATATATAATTTATACTACATATAATTTACTACAAAGAATATGCATTAGAAAGAAGAAAACATTATTTTAAAGGGCAGGAAAAGAATGATTTGTTGGAATTCACCTCTTCTAAGTATGACAATTAAAGCCACAGTTGAAGTTCTTTCATTCTGGAACAATTTATTGACTACTTGTTATTTACAAAGCACTATTTCATAGTTATTCTACATTGTTTACAAGGAAAAATAATTCACATTTCAGATAAATTAAAAAGAAAGGAGAAAAAGCTAGAGAAAGCAAAAAGAAAGAAAGTTGGTGTTCAGGGAGTTCAGAGTAACTTTCTAGAAAGATAATGTTTTCAGTTTGGGAGAACTCAAGTTCAATAGAGTTAATAACAATTCCCCACCCATTTCCTTCATTGCTGCTCCCTCGATATGGTCTCAAACCCACAGAAAAAATACTTCATATGTCCCACTTCAGTGAATTCTAACTTCATGATGAAAACTAGAAAAGTATCATTCAATGACAGCTGCTACAAAAATGTGTCAGCATTACTTTCAAAACCCTGGGAGGCAGAGATATACCCTTTTCTGGGAAAAATTGGGAAAATGAATAAACATTACAAGAATTTGTCATGAAACTGATGAAATTACAGTCCAAGCTGGCAAGATTTCTTAGAGTTTTCCTAGCTTTTGTGGTCTTCTGGGAATGCTCAGGGCTTTCTCCACCCTGAGATTGGGCATCTCTCTAGCAGGCCTGACCAGGATGAATATGGAGACAGCCAGCTATCTCCAGCAAGATGGTCAGTGAACTCTGACATACAGCCACTGATTCCTGGATGGCAACGAGTATCTGAGTGAACTTGTGGACTTCAGACTACTTAAATCCACAAGTTTTAACCCCTGACCTGCAGGTTTTGTTTCAAGAAGCACAAGGTCCTGCTTTTTAAAATAAGGACAGGTGAGGGTCTCTAAGGAGTTAGTACTATGTATTCTTATTTCTTTTTGTTTGAATGCAGTAAGTTTTTTTTTGAGAGAAAAAACTTGTTATTTCTTCCAAAGAAGGCTAAAGAGACATATAACTATTCCTGACACAGAGTCTCTCCAACATGCCCAGCCAGTGCTCCCTCTACGTTGTTCCAGACCCTGATGCATATAGGGAAAGTAGAGGGTACAGAACACAGGTGTCAGAAGAGGGACATGGATGTGGACAAGAGGTATGTTTATAAGGCTTGTGCCCTGGGTGAGTAAAGGACATGCACAAAGTCTTGGGCCAGAGCTCATATTCTCTTTGGTCTAGCTCTGTAGATACAATCACCCTAGCACTGAAAAGACAATGGTGGCTGAGCCACACCATGCATTTTCCTTCTGTGCCCTCCAAATTCTGAGTATTATCTTCCTCTGAGGTAGTGCAGATCTGAATATGTTCATGAGATTTGTGAAGAAAGTCAATCTCAATATGTTCATGAGATTTGTGAAGAAAGTCATCTCTATTCTCTTCAGCAGATCTTTCTATCACCTATGGACTCTCCTGAATTAAAAGTATAACTTTTTCTCTGCAGTGAAGCAAGATAGAGCCTTTGACTCTGGAAAAACCTACAGTGGTTTAAAAGAATGACTGACCCACATGCAATAATTCATTGAATTCATGAGTAGGCTCATGAACTGAAAGAGAGTTTCTCTTTGTAACATTTTTTAAATTGCCCCAAAGTAATGTTAAAAAAATAAACAAGAAGTACATTTGAAAGAAATCTAGTCTAAATGTACGGATAACCAAAGAATAACAAACTAAGATATTATGATTTACTACAATAGGGTATTCAAACATTTAGACTAACTTCTGATTTCTAATGTTTGTATGTTCTGAGACAAGAACTAGAAACAGTCTGTAAAATGAGTTAATTAGACTTGGAAGGCTTTGATATCTAGTGGGACGTTCATGATGTATTTTATGTATCTTGCATGTGACACGATGATTACAGCATATGAGGTAATGTTATACAATACATGGTGTGCATGAATTAAGAGAGAAATACGCAGCAACATAATCATTTGGTACACAGATTCTTGACAGTCAATTTATATTCCGAAAGGAACAGATTTTTAGCTTATTGAGTTTGAAGTTACATACATCACCAAAAATAAACAACCATATTCCCAGGCAAATTGTTTTTCATGTTGACAGGCATAAAGCGACTTTTCTTCCATGTAAATGATTATAAAATTTTTAGCGCCTTAACAGGAAAACAACCATCTTGAAGATGAGTGAACCTCTCTAATAGTATTTTTTGTTTTTCTTCTTTAAGATCAGATGACTACGGGATTTAAAAAAAAAAAAAAAAGAGTGATGTGCTTAATTAACTAATTTAATTAAATATTTTCAAATAAATATAAAAGATGTGGCCAAAGACAGCAGGGTAAACCCTTGCCTGAAAATTTATAATGTATCTGTGTACATAAATAAGGATTCTCAAATGTGAGATAAACATGACTGGTTATGTAAAATAAAAATTAGCTGTTATTTATCTTTGATACAGTGGGGTTATGAGAGGACAATGAAGTGCCACAGCATCCTATTTTCTGGGGTGATATGGGGTGAGGTAGAGTCTACCTAAATATAATCAACCAAAAAGCTTAGGCTCAAAAGTTTAGGCACAAAATTGTATAGAACTATACTGTAGTGTAGTGTAGTGTGGTATAGTGTCATATAATAGAGTATATATTTTACAGTATAGTCTATAGTTCATGGCCAAGGAGTTTTGATTCAATTGGTGAGATATGATTAATATATGAAACAATGGATGAACCATTAAATACTAATGTAAATGATGCCTAAACACTATAGGCAAACCGTAGACCTGTGGAAGCTCACAAGAAGGGGGTTCTTTGTTAGTCAATGAAAGCTCCATGCAGGAGGTAACACCTGAGTTCCACTCTGAATGACAGGTGTGTGATCTATTTAGGCTAAGAGAAGAGAAGGCTGTCCAGGTTGAAGAGAAAAGTGTGAACATAAATGGAATGAGGTTTATGCATTTGAGGGACCTTAAGAGACCCACCTGACTAAGCAGAGAGCACATGTAAAGGAAAATAGAAAAACCTGTTGGATCACTAGAGGGGAGTCAGACCATGAAAGGCCTTGTAACCTGGCAAGAGATTTACATTTGATAGTAGGGAGTGGTGAGATGAAAGCAATATTTAAGGAACATTCGTCTGGTGTCCACGTGCAAAATAGATTATAGCAGGGGATGCTGAAGTCAGGGAGGTTCCCTGGGAGGCTAATGTACTGATCCAAGAATGAGCTGGAGAGGAGCTGGGAGAAGAAAATGTAATAAGGAGACAGGAACAGACACAAGGAACAACATGAAAGAATTCAGTAGATTAGCTGACTGAGTATCGGAGATAGCAGGAGTGACTGAAAACAAGGTTTCAAGCCTAGAAAATGAGAGGGGAAAAAAAATGATGCTGATAACAAAGATATCAAAACTAAGATGGATAACTGGTTGTAGAAAGACTGGTTCATCTATAAACATCTCGAGTTTTCAACAGGAAGAAGTATCTCTAAACTCCAGATATAAATCAGGAGTTTAAAAAGCCTGTCTTTGGAATTTAGAAGCATAGAGTGGGAGTTGAGTCTATGATAGTTAACTCATGAGGCTCTGTAATGGTTATAGGATTGGAGAAAGAAAAAGAGCCATAGAATCTGGGAAATAATATTTTCACTCCCCACAGTCATCATGGGTGTGAGGAGAAAAGCGAGTGAAGAAAAAGTGTGTTAGACTCTTGGTATCCCTTAAAATGCCATCGACAAGACTGTCAGGTAGCTAAGAAGATATTCATAAAACTTTAGATATCTTTAGGATTCATACAGAATAGCCACCTTTAGCATAAAGAGAATGTAAGCACTATGAGCACAATAATTTTTTCTTGATTTGTTTATTCATGTATCTTAAGCACCAGAATAATGTCCAGCACATAGTAGATAATAAATATTTGTTGAATAAATGAGTAAATGAATGAAGAGATCAGGAAGATGAGATATGATAGAATTGATATTTTGTCACAAGGGCTACATGGGTCCTTGACAGAGTAAACCATGCAGCAGTTAGCATTTCTACTGCAGAAAAACTTGAGATAAATCCTTCCTGGATTGGAGGCCAGCATTCTGTGGGCAGGGGTACAGCAGGGCTGGAGAAAGAGCTTCACTCTGTGGGGCATGGGAAAGGCTCCCTGGGATATTTTAAATCATTGCTTTTTCTAACTCTCCTGTTATAGATAACAGGCTGTGTGAAGAAAGCCCAGCACAGCCGGGGTGATCTCATATTTAGTAAAATTCCCTGAAGCATGCATAGTCATTGTTTCATTTGAGGCCAATATCTGCAGCCAACATCGCTCCTCCCAGCATTAAGCTTCAGATTGCATCCAAAGGGACGTCGCCATCCCAGAAAATATGGTGTTCCAGTCTTACATACTTTCTGCATGTGATGTAGGGGTCTCCCCGAAAGGGTGGAGTTTTCTTTACAAGGGGCCCTTCATGCCTAAGCCTAAAGGGGTTAGCCCTCTTGATCTTGCTGGGTGGCTGTCTACGAGTTAAACTTAATAATCTGAGGCTGTCTTTAGTCAGACTTTGGCCTCTCTGGGTTGAGATGACTAAACTTTTGTAATTTCTCACTCCTCTCTGATTTGATGAGTAGTATTTCTGCCAGAAGGAGACAAAGTCAGTCCAATGGATTCTCTTTTTCCATCAGAAATCCTGTCTGCTGTCTAAACATGTGAGGGAAGAAGACTAGGGATCAGACACATTCTAGATTAGAAGGGATCTTAGGGATCCTCTGGTTCAGATATCTAAACTCACACAAACAAGAGCCAAGCAGACGCAGAGAATGGTGAAGGGGTGTGACAGGGTCTATGTCAAACTGGAGATTTGATGACTCTCCCTCAAGGACTGATATTGAAAGACTTTACAAACCCATGCTGGCCTGACAAAGCGCATCTGTGCACTGGTTAGGCCCCTGAGCCAACTCAGTCCCTCCATTCTACAGATGAGGTACCCAAGGCCCAAAGAAGAAGTAAGAACATTTTACAATAGAAGAACTCTGCACTGGAAATCATGCAACCCAAGGTTCTAAACCTGACTGCATACACCAAATGACCTTGAATTAAGGTCAACCTCTTGGAATCTCACTTCCTTATCTGTAAAATGAAGAATTTCCTTAAGATCTTTTTGTTTTGCTAAAATTCTAGAACTCTCCAAGGTCACCTGACTAGCTAGTGACAAATCTCTACCTGGAGCTCAGGTCTCTTGGTGGAATGTTCTTTTTATTAACCCAAACTGTCTCACAAGACAAGGCAGAAGGAGGAAACAGAAAAACACCTAGAAACTGATGTTTGCTTCTTATGACATTTGCGGGCTGTTAAAACCAAGGGGTAATGATATCCAAAACACCCCTGGGCCACATGTGGGGCTTTCTTGTTCCTACTCAAGCATCTACTGAGCACCCACATGTCTAGGTGCAGGCTTCCTGAAGATGGAGTCTCAGAAAATCTGAACATGTCTGCTTCTTCCTTCCCACTGAGAATGGTTCAGCCAATACCAAAAAGGTAGATCCAACTGGGAAGAGATGTGGATCTCCTTTTTTGCTTCAGTTTTTGTTGTGCTTTTTTAAAGAGAATTCCCCCGACATACACACACTAGAAGGTGAAGAAGTAAAGAACTACTCATGAGCCTCTGCTACAGACCGAGGTAAATCCTCATTCTATGGTTCTCACTTCCACTGTCTGTTTGTATCCCTTTAATTTTATTTGTGTTGGGGTAGTGGGGAGGCAAGGAGAGGCGGGGGCAATGGTCCTTATTAGGAAAACTTATCTTGCTTATCTATCTACTTTTTATTCTCTGTATCACCCCCCTTTAAATGTGAGTTTGATGAGAGCATGCATTCTGTGTGCCTCTTTCACCATTATATTCTCGGTGCACCAAGCAATGCCTGGTGCATAATGAGGTAGAACAAATATTCAATGGGCAAATAAATGACTGCTTGAGGTTTCATAGCTTGTTAGTGGAGGAGTCAGATTTTACGCCAAGGTTATTCAATTTTCAATTCTTTTCCCTAAACTAAAGGGCCTCAGAGCAGTTAACTTTGTCAATGAATTGTCTGAGCAAGAGAGTACTAGGTCTGGGTATTAGGATAATATGATTAGAAGAAAGAACCAGTTTACCCGAATTCTAGTCCAAGCTCTGCCACTCATGGGCATGAGACCTTGGCCAAATTATACAATGTTAATTTTATACAAGACCTTAGAAATCATCTGATCCAAAGACTTTGAACATGTTTATAGCATCGGAAACCTTTTTTCACATACAATTTTACACAGAACCCCAATGTATAAATCAGATAAAACTGCTACTCTGATAAAAGCAGAGAAGGGTTCAGTGCCTACCCTTTAAGCCTCTACTTCATCCCATTCAGGTCACCGCTGAAGCAACTCTGTAAAACACAGTTTGAAAACCACCGAGTTAGTCAATTGCCCACTCAATTCAAGAATCCTTAGAATCAGGGCACTCATTCCATCAGAACAGCCCATTCTATTGTTGCAACAGTTATAAGGAAGCCCAACCTCTTCTTGGCCAAAATATCCATTTCACAAAAACATAAGCCTACCCTCTCCAGTTCTATGCTGTCAAAAGACAAAGACCAGTAAGATATGGTCTCTGTCTTGAATGAGACACAGCTGAGTGTGAAGACCAGCTATAAGCTACTTATCTTCTTTAGCCTTTAAATACCTCTTCAGTAGGTTATGAATAGCACTTATCGATAGCACTTATCCATTTTAAAGAGTGTGTAAACATTAAGGACAGTAACGTGAAGGACTTAGTACAGCGTCTGACACAAGGAAGTGTACTAAGCTCAATAAATGTTAGCTATTGTTGCCAGGATTGTCATCTTTGTCACTACTTCTTACCAGCTCATCACCTTACTCCTACCATCACCACAAGCACCACTATTGCTTCTTCTCAAGGAACCTACAGGCTGCTTGCAGAAACAGCTCAGAAAGATACAATCCATTGTGGTAAGTTCTATTATGGAGGTATGTACTAAATATTTTTTATCTGTTCACCAATAGCCTGAGGGTACTAATTTAGCAAACATGTGACACCCATTTCTTTCTCCACTATGCCTTGAAACATTCTGACTTTTTCTGACCATGCCAGTTGGACTCATTCATGTCCTACAAGATCTCACCACACATAGCATTATCAATGTTATCTGGAAACTTGTTAGAAAGGCAAATTTTCAGGCTCCAATCTAGACCTACTGCAGCAGAACCTGCATTTTAACAGAAGCTCTAGTTGCTTCATATGTGCATTAAAATTTGAGAGATACCAACCAGGTTCAATTTCTTCATCTGTGAGATGGAGAGACAACTATTTGCTCTGTCTGCCTCATTAGGATTCATGAAAGAACTCCATGGGATGCATAAAAGCACCTTAGAACACATCAACTGTGAACTCCTCAGTACCTACCGAATTCCCTTACGCATAGAACTTGTCAAACACTTATCGACTTACGAAAGGGCTATTCCACTAGGCCACCTTATTTGACCTCTACATCAATTATTAAATATCTGGACCTTCATACTATTTTTGTCTTATAAGCAACATATGTTCTCTGTGAACCTCAGGAAATTCCATTAAAATGATTTGTGCCTTAGAGTATATTCATGTTCTTGAGCTTCCTGGTCCCTGTGTGGTCATCTTTCAGAATTCAATTTGACCTACAGTTATTACTCCCATTCTATTTTATGGAACACTTTCAGCCAGCTACATGATTTAATGGGTTTAAACACATCATTATTGCCATTATTTCATAGCTCACATGCCTAAAATAATACATGACACATTTTTAAATGCATCTGAAGACTTATTTTAAATTTTTATTATCTAGGAATAAAATCTACTTATTAAGCCTTGCCACCCAGGATATCTAAGTCTTAGTTCTAGCTGGCAGTGTGGTAGTCAAAACAAATTTAAGGGGGATATACTCGAGGTATCACAGGAAATTTGGAGCCAGACACCACAGCGGAAAGTGAAAACTTAGATATCAGTATAGCCAATGCCCTCTTAGGTGGGCCAACATAAAAACAAATGATTCAACAGTGCAAAGCCCCCAGCTGATTTCACAGTGGTGACCAATGCAGGCATTTAGTATAAAATGTTCCTCAAACTCTCTAGAGAGCCAGTTATGAGTCAGGTATTATTAGGGAAATATGAAGAAGTGGGAAGGATCCAAGGCAAGAACTCACAAAGTAAGAAGAAGTCATTCCTGCAGTTACTTAGACTGGTATTCACTGCCCATTCAGCCTCCTCTTCATTATCAAGTGCTACAGAAAGAAAAGCAGTAACATAAATACCAGACGACCATGGGGAAATGTCCCATGTTAGGAATACCAGGGTGATCATCTTCCCTTTGCCCTGGGTCCTCTGATCTATTACAGCATTCCCTCATTGCCTCTGTTCACATCATAGCGTGGCTCATTCCACATGTAATTTCCCAGCTAGCCTTGCCCTGGGGGCCCCTGGGTACCCTATTTAAGGTATGTTGGGGTTGACGTCAGCAGCAGCTTATCTCTGTTAAGATACAACAAAGATTCTTGCTCTGTTGCTCTGGTGCCAGCTCTTTGTGGCCTGGTACTCACGAGATGGAACCCAAGACACGACTGCAGATCCTGTTCGCCTACAGTCTCCACTCTTTGCGCTGTTCCATCTATTCTCTTACAGCCTCTATAGCTGAAGAAGGTATAGAGTTCATTTAGTTCAAACTCTCATTCACACATTGCTTACTCTCTGCGGTCCACAAATGCATCAAGTTTGCCATCTTAAGTCTCTGAACTCTGTTTTGTAACTTCACAGAAAATTTAGAATTCTCCTCGTCAGCCAGCATGCAGATTCTGAACAGTCAAAGCAATCCTACCTTTACATAAAAGTTTCTTTTGCCTCTAGGTTTGCTGCTAACTCTATTTTAATTAGAACATTTTACATTATTTTTAATACTATAGTGCATCAAGGAATCAATGATGTGATGGGAGTATAACAAAAATGATCCGGTTAGATGGAAGATATGACAATGCTTTTGATGCAAATAGTAAATCCCATCCCTCAGGAGACCATAAAAAAGTCTCTTGCCAACAGCTCCTCCTTTTCCATCTTCCTCTTAAATGACCCTATGTCCCCTCACGCCACCCCTGCCATGGCATGGCTTGACCCCTCCTCTTGGGAACTATGAGTAATAAACAATCTTTTCAATGGCAATAATTTCCTGATGTGTTGGTCTTACTATAGCCCAATTTTTCATTTGTACACTATATTTCAAAGCATTGGCCAAATTTGAGCCCAAGTTTGATTGCCAACCAATGAACTTGCCTGAGGAAAGGAGGTAGTTAGTCCTGCTTTAAGTTCTCTCGGCAGGGTGCTGAGAAAGATATGGACACTGAGAAGGTCCATATTGCCCATGAGGCCACCTGCCACTGTGCTGCCATCTCACTGCCTGTATTGTGCCCAGGCTCCAGCATCAGGGCTGCTGTAACATGTGTTCCCTCCTGGGCCCTGGCTGATTCATGCTCCTAAGTGAAATCTCATGGCTACTCAGAGCATAAGGAAATGTTGGGGTGGAAACATCCGGAGCCAGGAACCATTTCTAAAAGGAAAGTATCGCAGGAATAAGAGAGACAAGGAAAAGTGAGCACTGGGACTACAAAACAAGAGAACGAGGCTGGGCTTGCTGTGGAAAAATGGTCAGGCCATCCCCTTCCCAAACACACACACACACACACACACACACACACACACACACACACACACACCAATATAGAAGATAGGAGAGTCCTATCAAAATAGTCAGCAGCAAACCCAGAAGCAAAGGAAACTTTTATGGAAAGGTAGGATTGCTTTGACTGTTCAGAATTTTCATACTGGCTGACAAGGAGGAGAGTTCTAAACTTTCTCCTTATCTAGTGGTTACACTCCTGACAAGGAAGCTAAAGGACAAAACAGCGTTCAGATACTTAAGATGGCAGACTTGATGCATTTGTGGACCCCAGAGAGTAAGCTATATGTGAATGAGAGTTTGAACTAAATGAACTCTATACTCTCATCAGCTATAGGGAGCGTAAGAGAAAAGATGGAACAGCGCAAGGAGTGGAGACTATAGGCCAGCAGGATCTGCAGTCCATGTCTTGGTTTCCATCTCATGAGTACCACAAAGAGCTAGGTACCACTTGTGGTCACAATAGAGCCAGAATCTTTGCTGTGTCTCTACACATGCAGAGCCTCTCCCATTACTAACATCTTTCCCTGCCAAGTGGTACATTTGTTACAATCGATGAACCTACATTGACACATCATAATCAGCCAAAGTTCATATTTAGATTATAGTTCCCTCTTGGTGTTGTATGTTCTGTGGGTTTGGACAAATGTGTAAAGACATGTAGCCATCATTGTGGTATCATACAAAAAATTTTCACTTATTTATTCTCTACCCCCTCAACCCTTGTCGACCACTGATCTTTTAACTGTCTCCATAGTTTTCCCTTTTCCAGAATG
Organism: Pteropus medius; assembly: GCF_902729225.1. Classification (NCBI taxonomy): domain Eukaryota; kingdom Metazoa; phylum Chordata; class Mammalia; order Chiroptera; family Pteropodidae; genus Pteropus; species Pteropus medius. The sequence goes on along the minus strand of NW_024349801.1, from coordinate 22,546,188 downwards.
TCATGCTTTGATTTTTTTTTTAAACATGTTGCTCTTAGTCTTTAAAGTTTCTTACCTGAAATAACTCGTGGGCCTCTTGTTTAAATTTTAATGCAAGTTGAATTAAAGATACTTGGAGCTTTTTAAAATGTATTTATATGAGGCTTCTGTGTACAAAATTCTATTCTAGACATCTTAATATGGTATAAAGAAGCAGACATCATCCTTACTTTAGAAATAATAATAATAATAAAAACCCTAAGATTTAGGAATGATAAGTATTTGTCCCAAATCACACTACATATGAGTGACAGTTTTAGAATTGGGACCCAGACTTTTTTACTCCAAAGCTCATTATTTTCTGCTACATGCCCTTTAGCTTCCTTGCCAGGAGCGTAACCACTAGATAAACAGTCCATGTCTCCTGAGGCAATGTAATGTGTTCCACGTGAACCTGTAGAAGTCCATAGCAGCAACTTGGGTTAGCATTGTCTCTCTTATTTTGGAAACATAAGCCAAGAAAAATGCATTCTTCCCTATTCACCATGTGCGGGATCTCTCTGGCCACCTCCATTCTTCTCAGCAAGGAATCTGCACCAGCTTCCATGGATATATCTCCCCATCGTCAGGTGGGGATAATAGGATTCCATAAACTGCGAACACCTGAGAAGGCTCCTTAATATTTTGGAGCAAGACTGAATGCTATTGCTTCATTTCTGGATGTTCTCACTACAGATCCAGCTTTTCTGATCTTTTGTATACCTTCAGTGATTTCATTTATTTTCTTCTTTTCTTCCTTCGACAAGCCCTTGGTATATTTCCAACTTCCAAGTTCTTCATCAAGAATCTACCCCCCCGCCCAGCTACGTACTCTAAGTACTTGATTTGTCCTAAGAATCTCTTCATCTCTTCTAATAAACCAGAATATTGGCTGTATCATAAACCTTAACATTTTATCTTCAAGCTCAATCCCTACATGATCAGTATTTGCCTCATGCACAAAAATAAACACAACACAAACAAGGTTACTAAGGAAGTTTTTTGTATGTGTTCAGACTTCTTGAATTTTAATATATCCTCTTAGTTTCCCCTGAAAATGTCTACTAAAAATAAATAATAAAACTGCCTGTTTACTGCTAAATTCATTATGCAGAGACTTCTAGAAAGTGTCCTATTAAACACTGTCCATGTATTTAACAATATACCACTTTCTATGAATTTATTATGAATATTAGTACATTAAAAATCTTTTAAAGTTATTTTAATACAATTTCTCAAAAATATTTCAGCAGGAAATATTTGTGGCAAGCTATTAACATCCATGGAACATCAATTTAGGAAATGTTAGTCTAAATGTATGAAAGCATCTGAGTACATTAAATTATTTTAAATGTCCTCTTGGGAACTTAAAGCTGTAGTAATTTACAATAATAATTTGCAATTTGATGGATCACTGAAGGCAAATAAATTGACCAGTATTTATCAAGTGGAAAATAAAGGCAGGTCTTATTTTTGCCTAACAATCATTCTTAGAATTCCTAGGAAAAATCGATCCTTTGCTACTCAGGAATGTTATAATCCTGGGTAATCATCTTTCAGTACTAGAAAGCACACTTGTAATCAAGTTAAATGCTAATTCTATATCGGGCATGAAAAATGGACCTGATTCAGTGACAAATAAATATGAGAGTCATCACTTGCACATTTTTTAAAGTTACAAACTAAGCATGTTACTTTTACAATAAAAATAAAGATAAAAATAGAATTTTAATAGAGGAAGATGAGGAGGAAAGGCATCATGGGAAGGATATGCCTGATGAGAAAAAGCATGAAGACTTTTCTGAAGGCCACACACTGGTGAGAGCCCTTTTACTTACTCTATATGAATCCCAAAATTTAATGTCACATCAATTGTGTTTATCCAATGATTACTTATTAGATCAATATCATCTTGAAGCTTTATGGTATATGCTGTATAGCAAAACTAACATTTGATAAATGCTATTCCAGTGGGGGAGTCAGGGAGCCAGAACTTGGCTTGTTATTCTCATGAGCTGATGTCATCGAATTTCAGGATATAAATAATATGATTATTTCCCCCACGGGTCTATTGTCATTGCTACCTATATTAGCTTATCAGAAAATTCTGAGTGAGCCATCTTTCCTGAGGGCTCTATGGGGCAGAGAAATGAGCAGAGTAGTAAGCATAGTCTCCCTCTGACAGAAAAACTCTTCCCCATAGTTGGTCCAGGGTGTTCCTCTGGTCTAACATTCCATGGGTTCCATTTGAGTCAATTGCACAAAGGAGGTGGCAAAGGAGAAAGAAGCCCAGGAACAGGCAAAAGAACCCAAACTGGAGGCACCGTTGCTCCATGTCCAACGGCTGACCTGTTTGGAACTGACACCTGGATGGTAATGAAAAAGGCAATTAAAACAGGCAATGGTATGCACAAGACCTAAACATTTTACTTCAACCAGAGATATATAATGTAAACTTATTTATACCATGTTTGTAACTGTTTTCTATTTATTGGATTTGTTCTTTGTTTCTTTTTTCCTCTTTTTTTTCTGCCTTCTCTGGTATTGATTGAACATTCTGTATAATTCTATTTTATTTCTTCTCTGAACATATCGATTATATTTCTTTAAAAAAAATTTTAATGATTGACCTAGAGTTTTCAATATACATTTATAATTAATCTAAGTCCACCTTTAAATGACAATATTTCATTTCACATGTAGTGCAGGTATTTTATCATAGAGTATGCCACTTCCTCCTGCCTGTCCATTATGACATCGCTGTCCTTATTTCACTGACCCATATGGTATAATCACCCAATGCATTGCTATTATTATGACTTAATAGTTATCTTTTGGATAAATTAAGAATAAGAAAAATAAGTAATTTGAATATACTTTAATTTATTCCTTCTCTGATGCTTTTTCTTTTTTATGTAGATCTGAGTTTCCTGACAATATTAATCTCCTCCTTCCTAAAGAACTTCCTTTAATATTTCTTGCAGGATGGGTCTGTTGGCAATGAATTCCCTCAGTTTTGTTTTACCGAGAAAGCTTTATTTCTCTTTCACTTTAGAAATGTAATTTCACTGGATATGGAATCTAGGTTGGTGGAGTTTTTTTTTTCCTTTCATAACTTTAAGTACTTCACTCTCCTCTTGCATGGTTTCTGATAAGAAGTCTTTTATTTTTCTATCTTTGCTCCCCAAAGAGAAGAGTTCTTCCTTTGACTTCTTTCAATATTTTCTCTTTGTCTCCATTTGAATATAATACATGTAAATAAGTCTTTTGGTACTCACCAGCTTGTTATTCTCTGGGCTTCCGATTCTGTGGTTTGGTGCCTGCAATTAATTTTGGAAAATTCTTGGCCATTATTACTTCAAATATTTCTTCTGCTGTCTCTCTGGTATTCCAGTTACATGTATGCTTCACTTTTTGGACTTGGTCCACAGGTTTTAGATGTTTTGCTCTCACTGGGTTTGTTTGTTTGTTTTTCATTCTTTTTTTTTCTCTCTGCATTTCAGTTGGAGAAATTTCTGTTGCCATCTCTTCAACCTCATTGATACTCTCTTTAGCTGTGTCTAGTCTACTGATATGTCCATTAAAGGCATTCTTCTTTTCTGTTACAGTGTTTTGGACTGATAGCATTTCCTTTTTATTCTTTCTTTGAGGTTCCCTCTCTCTGCTTACATTATCCATCTGTTCTTATATGTTTTCTACTTTTACCATTGGAGTCTTTAACATATTAATCATAGTTATTTAAAATACCCTATCTGATCATTTCAAATCTGTATCATATCTGAGTCTGGTTCTGATGCTTGCTTTGTTCCTTCAGATAGTGTTTTTCTTGCCTTTTACCATGAGATATAATTTTTTGTTGGAAGCATACAGTATCGGGTGATAGGAACTGAGGTAAAGAGGCCTTTAATGTGAAGTGTTATGTTTATCTGGCTAGGATTTGGCTGTGTTTAAAGTTTGCTGTAGCTATAGGAGCCTATGGCTTCAAATTCTTCTAGTATCTTTGTTTACAACTCCCCTGCTGTCTTTAGGTTTCTTTAAGACCTTCTGTTCAGATAGAGTCTGAATCTTGCTGCTCTTTCAGCTGTAATCGACTGCAGCCCTACTGGTATGGTGGCCAGATGACTCAATCTGTCTTTTAGCGGACCTATGTTCCTGGGCTAGAACCTTCCCCAATGTTTGTTTTCTATCTCCCGCATTTCTCTTAGGTGAGACAGGAAGAATCGAGGGGGCAGGTGGGTTAAGGCTCTGGGAATGTTTTCCCCCTGGAGAGAAGGCCTTTGTGATGGAGAATGCTTGGTCATATTTCACAACAGTTGCTTTTGCATGTTTCCTGCCAGAGCTTATAAGGGGTTCTTTCTCGGCTCATCACTATAAAAATATGGTAAGGGTTCCTGGAGGTAAAACCCAAGAAATATAGAGTCTCCTTCTTCCAAGACTACGGATCCAGGGAGTTTTCACTCTCAAGCTACTCCACAATCAGCCCCCAGCTAATTCATCAAAATGACCACTTAAGTGTACATATCGGTCTATGATCCCAGCAGTTCTTCTCCAATGAAGCAGACCTCAGCTATGACTCTCTGGATTTGCCTATCTCTCTTGATTTCACGGTGGTGATTTGCCCTGCAACCTCAGTTTTCTAGTGAGTCTGAAAGATGATGCTAATTTTCAGTGTTCAGCTTTTTCTTGTCGGAAAGGCAGGAGTGACAGTCTCTAAGTTTTTTACAGTCAGAGCTAAAACTGGAAGTAGAAGCTGCATTTTAATAAGTACATCATAGATCTAACAGATTCCAACTGAAGAAATACCAGACTTTTTAAAGCATCCTTCAGCACTTTGAGAACAATTAACAAACTCTTGAGAAGTGGATAGAGATAACTCATCTTGGTTGCTCAGTAAAGCAAAACACCTGGGGAGCCTCGCTAAGAAGCTTGATCAATGCCTCTGAAACAAGTTGCTAAGGAATTCTGCAATTTAAACTTTCTACTCATTCAGAATTGTCTTTTCCACAATTTGTTTTTGTTTAGCTATGACTGTAGATTTAATTGAAAAGATGTATGCATATGATTATAGGTCTGCTGCAACTAATGCATCTGGACAAATACTCAAAGGGAATTCAGAGAAATAAAACATTTATTACTTTAGCAATTCTTTTTGTGGTTAAAAAAAAATAGACATATGTACAGCTGGTGGTAGAAATCACACACACACACACAGAAACACACATGTGCGTGCAAACATGCACACACACACACACGCACACACACACACACAAGGAAATTCAAGAGTTAGTTAAATTGTCAAGCCAAATAAAAGAATTATTAATATGACATCACCTTCATAAGAAATTCAGAGTCTTATTGTAGATAGCCTTCCAGTAAGTGTTGTGCAAATTTGATTTCATCTTTTTTCCACTAAGCCAATGATATGAAGAAAATTCTGACATATGCATATCCATTTCAATTTTGCTTATAATATAGGAAAAACATCAAATCGAACCACAAAAACAGGAAATTTTTTACATCATATTTAAATCTAGAAGCATATGTAGGTAAGAGAAAGTTCAGTTTTGAAAATCTAATATTAGAATAAGGGACACAGAAGAACTACTCAATCAATCTGCCTAGACTGTGCAAGAAAACAGGTGGAATTTTAACATTGATAAACAAAAGTAGATGTTCAAATGAAGAAAACTCCATGGTGGAAGCAGAGTCTTTCAGTGAATTTGACACACATTTCACATTTCCTGGGGTGTGTGAGAGAATATAGTTGAATGTTGAAAACATGCACTTGGCTCTACGCCCCAGGAGATGAAGCAACAGAGGAATCGAAAACAAACCAGGCCATTAACAAAAACCAGTGGATCCTTATGACAACTCAATGAGAATGTTAAGAAATTGTAAGATTTTTCTTTAAATTGAAAATAAAACGATGGTTGGTTTTGATTAAATATGGTTTTTAAATGCTCGTTTCCAAAAAAAGACAATGAGGCAGATATGTTAAAAGAGCCCATTTGGAAATGAGCAGGAAGCTTGCAATCACTGTTGGCAAGTATGCAATTGTATTCACACTCAGGAAATCAATCAGTAAACATTGATCTGCTAAAAACCTGATGCTAAGGAAAAGATTTTTTTTTAAAGAAAAAAAGCACCCTTTTATGAGTAGAAAAGGGGCAAGAGAATTTCTTTCTTTAGATATACCTTTAAAATTTACTTGAAATATATATCGCTTCATTATTTTTTTCAGGCTACATGTGAAGTGATAGACGGAAACAGATATGGTTACAAGAGTGAAAAAGTTTATGGCCATTAAAAATCAGGTGAAATAGAAGCTAAATAACTGTTCTAAGAATGGAAAGTTTCGCTATCTTTAGGCCTAGGAGCCCTAATCAAACTAAGGAAAATGGGATGAATTGTTCTACTCAAGCTTAAGGAAAGAACCAAGTTACAAACAGGTCATAATTGTTAATAGATATGGGTTACTACAAAAGGTGTCTTTTAAAATAGCAACTATTGTTTGTTTTCATCTTCTAATTCCAACAGTACGTGTTCATTTAAAAACCTTGAAAACTACAGAAAACCTCTTTCACAAAGAGGAAAATTATATCATCTACAATGCCACCAACCACAGTTAACTACTACTCTACTTCTGTGCATTATTTTTTATGCAAATAGACCTGTATTGTTTATCAAAAAAATCTCATAATAAACCTATTGTTTTTCTCTTAGTAATGGGTGGTGAATATATCCCATGGCAAGAAAATATTTTTCCATATCATATTTTAATGTCTGTGTAGTATTCCATTGTATATTCCATAATATATTTAATCAATATATGTGATTAAATATTTTTAGAAGCCAAATAGACTTTTCCCCAAATTTTGCAATTATAATTAGTTTTGTGATAGTGTGAACATACATCCTAGTATATATCTTCTAGATATGGAATTCCTGGGTCCAAAGAAAGTCTTCATATTTTCTTAATTATTTAAGAAAGAAATTTTTTAAATAAAGACTTAATAAAATCATATTAAGTTCATGCTCTTTTAACATATTACTTTTAATACTATAATATTTTTTATAACATTATAGTTTTTAGTAACAAAATGGTAAGTTATTTGCAACCAAGGAATGCTTGACTACTTTTCACATTATGGGGCTATTGTTCAAGAACCACCAAGTCACAATTAAGACAAATATAAAGCATTACCAATAACCGAGTCCTTTTATAATCTCTGTCTCCAGCATTCTACTCTCTGATTACCACATTCCCATATCTCTAGCTATCTCTCTTTTGCATCTCAGCTCTGTTAGCTATTCAACTCTGCCAGGATATCCAACTTATTGACCCCGTCACCTTTTAACTGTCCCTCAATCCTGTTGACTCTTATTTCATTTTTTACCCAACTTACACACCATGAAAAAATCATTATAACTCCTCTCTTACATTCACCCCAGTTCCCTTCCCTTTCTGTCCCTCTGTAAGTTTTCTTCCTGAAAAAAACTTTCCTGTGCTTGCCTGGCTAATCACAGCCCTGGCAAATCTAACTTTCCACATATTCCCCTCAGACCTGCATCCAAGCAGCTGAGTATGTACAGAGAAAATCACTGCCATGTTGATATCTCTTAGCTTGAATTCCTGGCTACGGACCTTGAGTGGGCCCCCAATATTGTCTGGAACTCCTACATTTTTCTGTTCACTTCGATTTCACACTTTCACCTTTTTTCTCAAACCTACAACACTTTGCCCTCCTCCTTAATTCTTAATTGCTAATCTACATACCTGCCCCCCCACCCCCACTAACTCTGTTACTTCCCTGTGTCTGTGGCCCTGGACACTGTCTTCCTTCCCAGTTCAAAAATAGACAATCCAACTCCTGAATCGAAGGTTAATTTCCTTCTCTCTACTAGATCACTCCCATTAACAAACGTACTGTGATTTCTTCTACTTTTAAAAAACAAATTTAAAAAGTTATTTATCAATACCATTCTCCAGCCCAGTCTTCTGCAAAACTCCCAAAAAGAGCTATCTCTACTGGCTATCTCAATGCTCTCTTCTCTTATTTGTTCAATGCCACTACTTCCCTAAATAGCTCTTATCAAAATTGTCAACAATTTTAATGTTGTCAGATCCAATGCTTAATCTTCAATCATCCAACTCATCCTACTCAATCTCTAGCAGCATTTGATTTAGTTGATCTCTCACTCTTTCATGAAATACTTTCTTCGCTTGGCTCTGAACAAGATGTCACACTTTTGGGGTTTCCTTGTCCATCACTATCCACTTCTCAGTTGCTTTGGGCTGGCTCTACCTCATCTCTCCAACCTATTATCATTCTAGTGTCTCAGAGATCAATTCTGGGACCTCTTCTTCCCTGTATCTATATTCCTTCTTCAGGTATCTCATTCGGTTGCAGCTATATACTGAAAACTCTCCTGAAATATCTCCAGCTCTGTCTACTCACCTGAACTCTATAGCCTATAAATTTATATTCAGACTATATCCATGTTTCTGCTATGCTAATCCAATCCACATCACCCCTGGCATACTGCCATAGCCTCCTCTTTGGTCTGACTTCCATCTTTGCTCTCTTTATTATAGCCTTCATCCAGCAACTGGAGTGATTCTTCTAAAAATAAATCAGATTATATTACTCCTTTGATAAATGTTCTATAATACTTTACTTCCGATAAAGATAAAGGCCTTACCAGAGCCTAAAAGACACTATAGAATCTTGCTCTGAGCTCTACCATTTCCCCCTCACTCACTTCACTTCACTTACACCATCGTCTTTACTATTTCTCAAAGAAGCCAAGTGCACTTTTACCTCAGGGCCTTTACAGCTGCTAGTCCTCAGCCTGGAAAGTGCTACCCTACAAATCCACGGGACTCTCTCTCTCTCATTTTCTTTTTCATGTCCTTGCTCAAATGTCATCTTATTATAAAAGCCTTCCCTGACCACCCTAGAAAAAATATATTGCACAATCACACACATATATAGCTGTCACTGTCTGTCTTCCAATATCACTTTTATTATTGTACTTATTACCACTAGTAAGATATATGGGTCAAATTTAAATTAATTGTCTATTGATGAGAATGAAACTCTATCCCCAAATTATTTTAAATAAATGAACAATCAAAATAACTAGGAATACTTATGCATCCCAACCATAAATGAGAGCTTAGAGAGTAAAGGCAACTGTATCCGAGTGATTGTGATCTGAAGGGGAAGTTTTTTTTGGCCATCCACATAAGTTTTTTTGCAGTTATAGTATATGAATGTGGAATCTTATGTCATGGACCATTAACCACAGGAAAAATTAAAATAAAGCTCAGGCCACAAAGAAGCAGAAAGCAATAATTCAGGGCTAGGAAAAGGATTAGACAATTAGTCACCATTTACTCTGTCAGAGTGGTTGAGAGCATAGGCTCAGGAGTGAGACAGATTGGGGTTTGAGACTTCACTGCCATATACTAGTTCTACTACCTTAAGCAAATTAGTTACTCTCTGTGAGTCTGACTCTTCTGATCTGTAAAATGTGGCTAAAACTTTCCAGAGCTGTGATAAGAATGATATGACATAATGTTCTTAACACAGTCCCTGGCACATAATGAGCATTTAATATACTCTGGTTTTATTCATTTATTATTATTTTTATACATTATCATACTACTATTCAATTCACCAGTACATTTTATTAAGTAACACAGCAGTTGCACACACATGTCCTCCCAATAGAATGCTCTAAGGGGTAAGAGACTGTTTACTGGCTTTACTTACAAGATTTTTTACTCTCTGATTAGGTAGGTACACCCATTAAGAAGTTGGTTAATTCACACTTACTGAGGAGCACATAAAGACTTGTGGAGAATAACCAAACCAACACTTAGATGAAATCTCAGTGCAATGAACTATACATACCATTTGGAATATGTTTTCTACAGTCTTCCTACTCTGCTGCACTAAGGAGCTGGTGACAAGCCTTTGCAGTGAGGCCAGGGGAGGAGTCTCTATGCTGATCTGGTCAGAGTTTCTCCCCTCTAGGTTCCATGATGCTCTTGCTCTGCATACTGGTTGATCTGTGCTGGGATATCTTTTACTTTGCTTCAGTTCTGTTACTAATCTTATTTCTAGCTATGTACATCTTCAAAGTCTTTTCTGAATCCTGAGTCTACTCATTAATCTCAGGAGTAGCTAAGTAATAGAAAAGTCCGGAACAATCCTTTTCTCTCTTTATTCATTCAACAGATATGTAAAAAAGCTCCTATGTGACAGACTTCTGCCACAGTAATGGAAAGCAAGACAAGCACACTATCTGACCTCTCCTCTGGGAGCCAGAGTCAAATGAGGAACACAGATATTGAACACGAGTGTGTGTAATAGGAACTGTAAGGAGTGAATTACAGAGTTCTCTGCAATACACGGAAGTACCCCAAGCAGACTTAAAATACTAGGGCATTGAGGGAGTTCAATGTAAGGTAACACTTTTCAAGCTTTTTGACTGTGACCCACACTAAGAAATACAATTTAGAGTGCAACACAACACAAACACACTCATACAAGACCAAAACAGACATTTCATGAAACGACACATATTTGTCTATTCTATTTTATCCTATTTCATACTTCTATATTCTATACTTTGTTTTCTTTTCTGGTAAATGCCTACTAGAGTAAGGACTGAGGGTAGTAGACACATATTCCAGGCAAAAACAAAAACAAATGCAACCCTAATGCATTCCTCTCACCCCTAGTGTCGTGATTATGATCAATTGACAACGAGCTTCTGTTTCCATTTCCTTCTTGGGTGCCATCCTGTATTGCCAAGAGTAGGAAGTAAAACTACATTTCCCAGACTCTCTTGCAGCTAAACTCACTTGGAATAAGCTATGCAAGTTAGCCGCAGTAGCATGATTGGGAAGTTGGGATTGAGTCAGATACCACCTTGCTCTAGATTTTAAGTGCGCCCAGCTAGAAGCAAGGTCTTAAAGACATATGTCTCCAAGATATTGGCCAGGTGCAGTCACCAGCTGCTGAGAGGTCATTGCGCCCATGGTAACAGTAGCTTCCCTTGGATTGTGACTATGGCAGTATATTCTTAAACTTAATGATGACCTCTGATTCCTGCTCCCTTTTAGTAATTTTGAAAGCACATAGTTCCCTGTATTAAATCTCTTTCTCCTTAAAATGCTTCAGCTGTGTCTTGGGTCATATTTCCCAGAAGCAGACTCTGATATGAGGATTTATGTGCAAATGATTTATTAAGGAAGTGCTTCCCGGAGAAACCATTAAGGGGGAGGGGGAAGTAGGAATGAGAAAGGGAAGAAGCCAAGTGAGGGTACAGTTTTAGGCATAGTTTCAGCCTTATCCATATCCCACAAATGTGAAGGGTATATTACACCTCAGCGGTTGACCCAAGTTGAAGTAAGGGGACTGGACTTTCAAACCCTCACACCGTCTGCCACTAGGTATGGGCCACACTATGGAGGCACAGGGGATGCCCTGTTCTTGCAGAAAATATGACTCCAGGAACCTAAGAGCAGTCTTCTGGAGAGGAGCAGGTAGTTAAGGGCAAAGGCCTACAGAAATTGGGAGAAGGACACAGAGAAATATTAAAAGGGATCCTCAGAGAAACAGGAAGGACTGGATCTCTACAGGGTGAGTTCTGTAACTTGTACCAAACCCCAGCAGATACAATCAGCAACAAAGTTCTCAAGTTGCTGGTTCCTTACACACATTGTCATGTAGGTTATAATTACCCTCACTAAAAATGCTTTCAAGTTGAACCTGCAATTAAAATGGGTTTGCTTCCAGAATTGCCATCATATATGTAATTGTTATTAAGCCAAGGCCTAGATTCAGGCCTTTAGATTTTAGGTTTTCTACCTCAGATATAGGATTTTGTTGAAGTGTGTTAGCTTCCCCCACCCCATTTTCATAGGCATCTAGCAAAAAAAAAGAAATCAATAAAAAACTGACATTTGCAGTTGCTAAGGGATCTTGGCATCCTACCACATAGTGGAAGTAAGCAGCCATATTAACCTTAACTTCAATTTACCAAGCCAGTGCATCACTATGCCCTCTGGTGGTTTCCTCCATGAATGTGCAAAGAAGTAAGAAGGAGGAAGGAAGGAAGGAAGAAGGAAGGAAGGAAGGAAGGAAGGAAGGAAGGAAGGAAGGAAGGGAGGGAGGGAGGGAGGGAGGGAGGGAGGAGTGAATCTGAATAATTTTACTTCCTGATTATCTATTTCAGAGTCTAGTAAAGATTTACTGTTGTACAATACTTATGTCTCCCAAAGTACTTTTCCAACTTCAAAACATCAATTTGACAAGATTTGCCTCAGCCCATTAACAAATTGTTACTAATTCCCTTCTCTTCGTATATTTAATTTTAAAACCTAGCAAAACTGGATAAAGTATGTATATTTTTAAATGTCAGAGATAAAAAGAAGTAATTATATTATTGATAGTCTAAAGAACTGAAATTCTGTTTTATTTTCTGATGAAAATTTCACACCCAGTCTTTAGTTGACAAAGATGAGAACAGCAGCAAAAATATCAACTGAGATCATATATCAACATATATCAAAAATATAACTTGAATATAATATAATAGTTTGAATTTTGGCATGGATATCTTGTTTATTATCGGTAATATTATTAGAAAGTGTTGCTGGGTTAGTGGTAGCTAGGCATCCTAGATCATTAATGCCTAGCTGTTCTTATTTCAAACCATGGCTTCTTAGTTGACTTTCTTCAAAGGATAGTGTAGGTGACAGAACCCACGTACAAGTCTATACGTGACTGTTATACTTATTTCTACTTGGTGAAAACATTTCTTTCTTTCTCCAAATGATAAAAATCATGTTTCTTATATTCCTGTGGACTAAAGATGAGTGGGGGTGGGGGTGGGAACAGCATGGTGTCTTTTGATTAATACAATCCTGAGTCTTTGCTCTCTGTGTAAAAGCCCACTCAGAGAAAAAGAACCTCCTCTTACCTTTCTTCTTTAACTGAACTAAAACATTAAGGCAACATTATCGACCAAGACTGAGGCTACCCAGGACTTCGTTTCTCTTTCTGCTCAATCTTGGCAATTCCATGAGCACTTCTTGTGCTCATTTCCCATTATCTCCTGTTTTATAATTCTCTTCTATAATATTATGTTAACTACTCAAAGTGTTACTGAAACCCAACCTGTAAAAATTCTCACATTTTCACTAATCCATAAGGCTAATATGCTTTTGATTTGAAAATCAAGGAGTTTATTTTCAGAAAGTAATACTATCCCAGGCCATAAATAAATGAATAAATAAACAAAATAAAAATGAAGAAAAATTTTAAAACCTCCAGTTCTTGAACTTGTAAGGACCATATTCTCTAACCATAGTGCCATAAAATTGGAAATTTATAACTAAAGGGTAAGTGGAAAAAGTCAAAGACACTTAAAAACTAAAAATTCATTTCTATATTATTTTTTAGTGAAACAAGAAATAAAAGTGGTTACAATTACCAATTTAGATATAACAAGATGCAATAAGGATGACAATGTTATAATTTGTAATGTGAGATTCTGCCAAAACTGAACTGAGAGAAAAATTCAGTCTTACTGAATTGTTTAACTTAAAAAAAAAACACGCAAAGTAACCGAATAACCCAAAAATCTTGAGGGGTGGGGGGCAACAAAATAAATCCCAGGAAGGTATGAAAAAGATTTAAAAATCTATTAATATAATTTATCATATCAATCAAAAGGAAAATATATTTTATCATCTTAATTAAATACTAAAAATGTGTTTGGCAAATTATCATTCAATTACTAGCAAAATAAGAACCAAAGGAATTTATATAATGTGGTCTTAAAAATTTTTCTGAACAGCAATATCTGAACAGCATTCTTAATATGTAGAGCACTGGTTGGGTAAGATTATAGTTGTGTTAAAAAAAAAAAAAAGAGATGTAAGGTTTATGGTTCATCATTAAATATGTTTAGGAAATGAGAAGCATATTTAAACAAATTTAAACAAGTGTATTTATGACAGGTATTTAGGGCCTTTAATATACTAATATTTGTTTCCAAAACATGTTTGACTATTAAACTCTTTATTAAAGAACATCAAAAGGGACTTTGAAAAACACTGCTACAAAGACATTCTCTTTTCAATCAACTATAAGGCAAGAATGAATCCTGTTACCACTATGATTTAAAATCATTCCAGAAGTACTAGTCAATACAATCAGAGATGCTAACAAAACAAGGAATGTATACTTTGAAATGAAAAAGGCACAATCATTATTATTATTTACTGCCAATGATTGCCTATCTGAAAGAGCAAGAAAAATGACTGGAAGCCTATTAAAACTAATAAAAAATGAGCCTTTACTAATTAATACATAAAAATCAATAGGTTCTTTATATTCCAATATTAGTCCATTAGAAATTCCACTATAGAACAACAAAAAATACAAAATATATAGAAATAAACTTAAGGAACATATAGGATCTACATAAGGAAAACAGAAGCAATACAAGAAAATTTTTCTGAAAAACATAAAAAATTAAAAAGTATGTCTCAAACTGAAATTAAAAACATAAAAAATTAAAAGTAGTATGTCTCAAACTGAAAATTTTAACACTGCAAAAAAGTCAATTTTACCGAAATTAATCATAAATTCCACAGAATTTCAATGCCATCTAAAAAATTTAACCAAATTATTAAGATTTTTATCTGGAAAAAATCTAAAATAATAGCCAGGCACCAAGGGTAGAAACGATAACACAAAAGAACATGTTTATATGTCAAAATATAAAGCTACCATAAATATTTAAAAGGTACACAACAAATTGAGGAAAACATTTACAATGTGTATAACACAAGGGTAATATCTGAGATGTAAAAAAAAGTACAAATAAAATAATTCAAACCTTCATCTTAGATAATTTTAAGAAATCCAGTCTCTTATTTGATATTTCTGGAATTTTTAGAAAAGACTTCCTCTTCTGTGTGGTTACCTACTAACTTCACTGTAAACTCTCACTTGTGTTTTCTCCCAGATGGCTTCTCCCATTCCATAACAACCATCTGATGTCCACATGTTTACAGAAAATTCCATCTCTTACATATATGATCTCCTCTCTCAGCCCCACCCCACCCCAGCCTAAAAATCTGTAGGCCTCAATGATTTCCAGAAGTACTTTTCCCCTACACAGAACTATTAAGGAAAACAGTGCGACATGGGTATCAATGCTCTAAATCCCATCTCCTCTGGAATTCTGCACCAGTGTGAGCTGAAGAAACGCTTCTTCCTCCTCATTCCTCCTGAAGCCGTCCAGTCTCAACTCACACAGAGACATACCTCTCCCAAAAAGAAATAATTTTCATAGAGTGCAATCAAAAAATGCCATCCATGCATATATAAATATATATAACAAAAACGCAAATTAAAAATACAGTACGATAGTCTTTGTTATACAGTTGGCAAATATTAAATATAACATCCAGATTTTGGAAGGATGTGAGGTAATGGGTGCCCTGATGCAATAATAGGGAGAATATTAAGTAGTTCTTTTCTAGAGGGCCAATAGGCATCAGGCATCAAAATGCATAAAAATATGAACACCTTTTGACTCAGAAAATTTATTCCTAGGAATTTATTCCAAATAAATAGTTGGACAAATGTCTATGGATCAGGAAAATTTGTTACAATATTGTTTATAATAGCAATAAAATACGTGCATGTATAATGGAATATTATATAGCCATTAAATATCATGATTTAGCTCCACATTAACTGGCTAAATATCAGAATCATCAGGGGAGGTTTCCAAAAATATGTATTCCTGGACTTCATCTCCTGAGTCTAATTCAGGAGGTCTGACATGTGCCTAGGAATTGGAATTTTTTTCAAAACTTTCTAGGTGATTCAGACACAGAAGAATTCCCCTATCAGATACAAAAATTTATTTTTAAGTTATTTGAATTATGATAGTGTTTTATATTGGTACCAGAACTATAGACACTAATGGAACAAAATAAATTGTTGAGAAACACTTAAGAAATTACTATGGGAACCAAGTGTGATTTTATACCTTTGGAGAAAGTATGAATTATTCAATATAAAGCATTATGACCACCACCTGGCTACTTGGAAATACGTTAGACTGACAGAACATTTCCAAGAACTAAAAATTAAATGCAAAAATAAAAACTTAAGACTGCTGAAGGACACACACACAGTTACATAAAAAAATAGTTACGCTCCTGGAGAAAGATCCCTGCTCAGGACCTTTCCCTAATGAAAAGTTCTTCTTTTGTACACCTTAATTCTCAGAGAATCTATATTCATAATATTTAAACTATGAAATAAAATGTTAAAAATATTATACAATTTCTTCATCTGTTCCCTTTAGAATATCCAAATAACCTCCAAAATTTATTTTTGAGTCAAATGAAAGTGGTCAAACTTCCTTGGGTTACAGGGTTAGAAAAGCATCCTTTTTCCAACTTAAAGTATTCCTACCTGAAACATCACCACACTAGGTAATAATTTATAGCAGATGGGTATAGTAATATATCCTGCTGCTTTACTTACTTTCCTTGCATCTTCTGAGGGAAAGCAAGCTGATTAATTCAAAAGTAAGTCTGTCTGTTCCATATACCTTCTTGTATTTCTTCAATCATCACAAAGCAGAAAATACCTGAAAAATAAAAGAAAATACCTGAAATAAACACTGCTTAGTGGTAAAAATGTAAAGATGACTTCAAATATTACACTGATGAAGAATACCTTTCAAGTTCCAAGAATGGAAGCTGCTCTTTGTGCCCTGAATAAATGGTGTCTTATCCAGGAAACAGATCTTTCATATATGGATACAAAAGCAACCAGTACAGTCAGTCACCTCAATCCTTCTAAGGCTCAGTAGGAAAGAAAAAAGGAGAAACCCTAGCCAAACAGGAACCCAAATTGTCACATTAACCAGCACTTCATATAGAGTGGGGCATGTGCTGACAGCAGATGTGGCAGTGGAATTGGTTGACAGTCTGTGGTTCTCCAAGGAAAATAACTCCCTCCAAGTCTGTCAAGGATGTTAAGTGGGTTAAAAGATATAAAGTACTTAAAACATTCCTGATATGTACATAGAAAATGCTACACACATATTAGCATTGGCAGGTAAAAGGAAGTATCATGGACCAGATTCATGTCTTGTGGCCTCCTCTATCTATTGGACCAGCTAGGTATAACCTTGAACCTTCTCAGGAGTAGCCAGGATTCTGCAGTATTTACAGGTGGAATATTATAATATCAGGAATTTGCTTTAAAATGCTCCGGAAAATAAAAGTGTGTATTGGGGAGGAAAAATAGATAAAACAACCTACCATATATAGTTACACACTAATCATACTTTAATATTTCAAACATATTCAAAGTCAAACTTGTGTATTATAACCTAGTTGCATCAGCTTTATATTTACAAACCAGGGGCCTCATTTAGTGGACAGGGTAATTACTAATTTCTCTCGGTGAAATTCCAGGCCCCAAAAGGAGATGGTCTGGGGTCCCCCCACCAAAACATAGCTTAGAACATATAGTAAAGTTTGGCTTTGTCACTTTATTCCAGGCTTGATATAGGATTTTTCATATAGTGGGAGGTCTTTACAGATGTACAGCCAGCTAACGATCCAAGAAAACTCTGATCTTATTCTCCGCAAACCCATCTAGAGTATCTTTCAATTCCAATGAGTAAGCAATCTCTCTTAGCCTACTCTAAGAGGCAAACCTAATCACTGCAGCCTGTTTCCTATCAGACAAGACATTGATAAGAATATTTGAAATTTGAGGATTTATCCCTGTTTTCTCCACATAGTACATTTTCCTACGTTGCTAACCCACAAGTCATGAACCCACCTAATGGAGTTTTTGAGATTATTAAGGCCAAGTCATTACTATTATGAAAATTCCATGAGTTTCATTTTCTCAGTCAGTGGCTATTAAGTGGAAAATATGCTAAGACCCAAAGTCCCCAAATTACTATCTTTATTTCCCTTTCACTCTAATTTTAACCAGAGGTCATTCTCATTAAAAAGCCTCTGGGGTCTTTGATAAATGTAAGTTTTATACTCACTGAGAGATCCTTGGCCCTTTCCTGTGGCTGCACTCATGCCAGTCATCCAGCTGCTATCAATTAACATTCCATCAATCTCCCTGTCAGTTTGGGTTAGGCTTGATTGAGTCAGGTACAGTCTACTTGGCAACATTTTTATCTCACAATATGCTCACCATAGTAGAGCTAGAATCTTTAATGAAGTTTCATTCAAAAGCGAAAACATTTATTGAGTAGTTATTATGTGAAGGGCGCTACAAATTTGATGTCATTTCAATGACATGGACTCATTGTTCTAATTAGTAATGGCTAAACTAATTTTCTAAAATGAGATTATTAAACTGTTATTCTGTGTTAGACCAAAATTAATTTTTGGCCTTTGTAGGAAAACTACATGAATGATAGAAAGAAAAAGGAAAGGAATGAAAGGGAAAGAAATAAAAGGAACATAAGAATAAAGAAACAAGAAAGTGAAAAGAAGAGATTGAGGACAAGTGAAAAGAAAAATAAAATGAGAAAATGAAAAAATGGAATAAAAAAGCATTTTTAAAAAATAAGAAAGGCAACAGAGAAGAAAGAGAGGGAGAGAGAGAGAAAAAAGTAAAAGGAAAGAAATCAGGAATGAAAGGAAGCAAAGTATTTCTATTTCCTTTAGTATGGTGAACTAAATAGCCAGAAATTTAAAATATCAGCTAAGATATATAGATAGAGATATAGATGATAGATATAGATAGATATAGATATATAGATATACGATATATATATATAAGATATATATATATAGCCCACAAGTCATTAAATAAATAAGTTATTATGGCAAAAAAGAAAAATCCTCAGTGGCCCCAAATCACACGAAAACATGAATTGAGAGGGTAGCCAGCACTGAAGCCAAAGACTATACTAAAAATATCTGTCAATTCCTGGTGGCATATGGAAAAAGGGACATAGGAGGAAAAGCACAGGGCCCATGCAAGGAGAGTCAGATCCGAGATTCTCACATAAAGAAAGGCTCCTGCAAGGTAACACTCTTAGTGGGCAAAATAGAAAACAAAGAAACAAAAGCCCATAGAGGGAAATTATAAAAAAATTTGTCAATCTCAGACTTGCCTCAGATAGAAGAAATAAAACTTCTCTCCTGAAATTTCAAAAAGCATAGTATGTAGTTAAATTTCTAGTGGGTGCAAAAAACTATCTGTTTAATTCAAAAGTTTCTTAGGTTGGAAAGGCCCCCAGGCATGCTGCAGAATCAATACAGTTCTTTGCAGAGAAGCGCACCTTAATTAAACCCAGGATTTACTGAATTCCTAAGAATAAAGTTCCAAGGCACTTGAGTTCTCATTAAAAAACATCACCAAACTTGAAGAATAGACTTCAGAATTGAATTGTATCTACAAAGACTGGATATGTTATAATATTCAAAAACTAGATAAAAGAACTGTGTTAAATATGCATTGAACGTAAGGGCTATCAAAAAGAAATTAATACCTCTTCCTGGGTTCTAATCCTTGTCCTAAACACTGGCCAGTAGCCATTCTAAATAAGAAACTTCTTCATAGAATCCAAGGGAGGAGGAACTCCAGAGTTGTCTGCTCCAACCATAAGCCTAATAATAAGCATCTGCACAGCATTTTTGTAAAGACTTAATCTAGCTTCTGTTTAAATTCATGATGGATGGAGAGCTGTGGTGGTTCCTGAGCAGCCCTACTACATCCAGCCCCTGCCAGTCTTTAACCAGGTGGCATGCCTGCAAATGAGTTATTCTTTCACAGCAGCAACTCAACTGGACCTCTGAGATAACTAGTCATTATCTGAGAGTCTCTGTATGGTGTCACAGGATGGATCTGGTGATGAAATAAGAAATTCTACCTGGAACCCAAATGTTATATCCAGGTGATAGGGCTTACTAAAAGTAGTTTTATAACCGTGCAAGGCAATTATGTGGAGTTTCAGGACAATGTGGTTAGGCTTTGTATGTCCCACTCAGAGCTTCTTGCAAACTGGAAGTGCCTTAGCTTGGACTAGCAGAATATATACACATTTTTCTTTAAGAGTTTTAAAAACTTTAATGAAAAACACATATAATGAAAAAAAAAAAGAAAAAGAAAAAAAACCCCAGCATAATCCTACCTTATCTTTTCCTACTCTCCATTCTTGTCCTCCAGGGACAAAAACTTTCAATTTCTTTAGCTGTGTCTTCTAGAATTTACCTCAGATTTCTTAATAATGTGTTCATGTTAATTTTCTTTTTAGTTTTATATTTTATCTATTTATTTCCAACTAAGAAAATAAAAATTTAACACTTACATACTTTGCCAGCCTCTACATATATATATATTTTCTTCTCTGATAATCTTTTCTTTTTTTACAGCTAAAATTTTTATATTAAGAATTAGCCCGCTGGACTCAGTTTAGATGATCCCAATTTTGTTGGCAACATCCAAAGCATCATAGTCAGGAGCCAGCTGAACATATGCCTTTATCTCTCCATCAAGCTTGATCAGGGTCTTGACCTTGGCCGTGTCACTGTCATAGAGCTTCTTCATAGGCCAGCTGATCTGGTGCTTGTTGGCCTTGATATCCACAGTGAACACAAGCTGTAGTCTATCTTCTTCAAGGCTGACTCGGGTAGTCAGGGAGAACTTGATGATGGCATAGTGGTCAAGCTTGTTTCTCCTAGAAATGCTCTTCCAAGGATATCTGGGCTGCCTTCAGAGCCACGGTGCCTTGGGCAAATAGAAGGTGGGTGACGTGTGTATCTTTTTTGTGTGGCTGCAGATGCCTTTCAGCACTGCTTTCTTTGCCTTCAAAGCCTTTGCTTTGGCTTCGGCTTCGGCTTTAGGAGGGGCAGGGGCTTCCTTCTTCACTTTCAGCACCATCTTCATGAAAAAGCCCTGATAATAGCGCTATTTAGTCTTTTGCTTAAATTGGTATAAAGTATTTACATTATTATAATAAAATAAATATTACTCAGAAATGAGCCTAAAGTATAAAATGGTAAGTTTTCTTTCCATGTGCAACTTTTTGTTTTCTCTAAAGGAAATACTGCCTTTTTTTATTTCCTCAATTTTTTTATATACTTACCTCTCACTACTTTATCCACAATTCAACAGAATCTAAAAATATTCTCTCAAGTTCAAACTCATCAGGTATTCTAGTATGTTTTATTTTCCTTTAAGAAATCACTCTCTTGGGTATCTCCATCCTTTTCCATTATTCTAGACTGACTGCACTCTAGGCTCGCTATACCATTTCCCTTCACAACCATCTTGGGAATTTCTTCCTTTTCCACTGTTACATTGGATCCTTGTTCTCTGAATCCTGTGTCTTCCACTTTCTTTGTTTGTCACCTTGTTTTGGCAACACACATGCTGAAATTGTTTCCTAAAAAGTAGAAAAATTTTAAAGATATTGCATTTATCTTACTGACAAAAACACATTGTGTTTTTGAATTATAAATTGAAAATCTTTAGTCAGAATTTTAAAGACACTGTCTTCTAATTTTAATCATTGTAGTGGAGAAGTCCGATGCCCTTCTGATTCTTGATTCTTATTCTACAACCCGTTTTATTATGAGCATTTGTTTATGTGAAAATTTAAAATCATTGATATGTCAAATAATAGGAAAATGATTAACTTAATTTTGGTACCTTCATATAAATTTTGCCATTAAAATAATATTTTAGAGACATATTTAATGTCATAATAAAATTACCATGATGAAAAAGATAACATATATTGTTTTAAAATACTAAAAGATAATTCACGAAAATATTAAAAGTGGCACAGCTGTATGAATTTTGAGAGTTTTCTTTTGTAGTAATTTCTTGTTGTAAACTGAATAGTTGTATCATCTCCCCCACAATTCATATGTTGAAGCCCTATCTCCCCATGTGATGGTATTTGGAGTTAGAGTCTTTGGGAGATAATTAGGTTTAGATGAGGTCATGAGAGTTGGTCTCCTATAATGGGATTAGTGTCCATATAAGACAAGGCAAGGAGACTAGAGCTCTTTCTAAAGGCCATGTGAAAACATGGGAAAAGGCAGTTTTCTGCGAATCAAGAAGAGGATTCTCACCAGGAACCAAATATGCCAGCACCTTAATCTTGGACTTCTTAGTCTCCAGAACTGTGAAAAATAAATGTCTATTGTTTAAGCAACCTAGTCTATACTATTTTGTTATAGCATCTGAAGCTAAATAAGACACTTCTATATTAAATTTCTGGAACATGTTTATTTTTACAGTTGAGTTTGAAAAAATATCCCTATGCTATGTTAAAATCCTCTTTAAACCAGTAATAAATATCATTACATAAGAAAAATTAATAAAGGTGTAGATTAATATAAATCTTTATAAATAATTTTATTTCGATATTTCTAACATTATAAACATTTTCAACCTATAGCAAAGTTAAAAGAGTTTGCCAGTGAACAACTATATACCTACTACCTAGATTATGCCAATAACATTTTACTATACTTGCTTTATCACATATCTATCCATTCCTCTAGCCATAAATCAATCTTTTATGTATATAAAAGATTCAGCACAATTCTCTTTAAATGTTTCAGCATGCATATTATTAACTAGAATTCAATATTGTTTGTCATAATTATCGTGATTACAGCAATTTTCATATACAGTAAAGCGTACAAATCTGAAACGTAAATACATTGAGTTTTGAGAAATGTATGTATCTGTGTAACCCAAACTGCTATCAAGATCTAATATCACTGCATCACTTCATGTGAAATGTAAAACCTTTGCAACCATATAGGTCCACTTATCAGCCACCTCCATCCTTTATGCTATAATTGTTATATGTATATATCTATATACATTATAAACATTATAAACTCATGAGACGATGTTACAAGTGTTTCTTAAAACTGTCACATATTTTAAAAGGACTAAGAGAAAAAATATTTTACATTTACTAGTTCTAATGCTCTTCCTTCCTTTTCTTCTCTCTCCCTTCCTCCTTCTGTCCATCCCTCCATTTCTCCCTTCCTTTCCGAAGAATCAGGTTTCCATCTGGTCTTATTTCCCTTCAGCCTAAAGAACTTCTTTTAGCATTTGTTTAACATAGTTTTGCTGACCAGTTCTCTGAATTTCTTTAGCTTTCTTTTATCTGAAAATATCTTTATTTGCCTTTATTTCTTTTACCCCCTTAATTTCTTGAAGAATATTTTTGTCGATATAAAATTTAATATAATATTTTGGGCCAACAGATATTTTTTTTCTTACAGTACTTTAAAGATTTTGGTTGTCTTCTGTCTTTAGTGTTTCTGAGACTTTTAGCAGTCATGAAAATCATTGTTCCTCTACACGTAATGGCTACTTTCAAGATTTTCCTCTTTATCCTTAGTTTTAAGCAGTTGGATTCTGCTCTGCCTTGGTGTTTGATAAGCTTTTATAAATTTTAAATTCATAATTTACATAAAATTGGGAGAATGTTTGTGCTGCATTTGCTTTTTCTTCTCTTCTGGGACTCCAATTATATATATGTTAAACTTTTTGATATTGTACCACAAATCCATGCAGTTCTATCCCTTTGTTTTTAAAAGTGTTTTTGCTCACTATACTTCAGATTAGATAATTCTGTTTATTTATATTTTGGTTCAGTGGTTCTTTTCTCTGTTATCTCTTTTCTGCTGTTAAGCCCATAAAGTAAATTTTATATTTCAGGTAATTTAATTTTCAGTTCTATTTCCTTGCTGAAATTTCCTATGTTTTCATTCATTGTGAGCTTATTTTTCATTATATCATTGTGCATAGTTAGAATAGCTGCCTTAAAATGCTTTGTCTGCTAACAAAAGTAGGATCATATCAGGTTTCATCTTTTTTTGTCTTTTTTCAAGAAGAGATCATATTTTTTTGTTTCTATTACATTGAGTAATTTTGGGTCATATCCTAGATGTTGTGAACATTAGGGAGATTCTGGGTTCTGCTACATTCCTCTGAAGAGTATTACCTTTTGGTTTTTGTTGTTGTCGTTGTTTTGGTTTAATAGGCAAGTAAATTAGTTGGACTTAAACTGCAAGTTTTTGTCTCTTGGGCACTAGCCCAAATCAGTTGTTATTTTATCCTTAGCTAAGCTACTTAGAATCTGGCCTATCTATGCAAAGTTCAGGGATCAGCACAAATTTTAGCAAAATTTTTGGACAGAATTTTTAGTTCCTCTCTCTGGATTTCTTATTGCCAAGATTCCTTCCTCACTCTCCAATGACTACAGATGTCTTAGGATCTGTTTTCTGATTCTTCAAGCCAAAAAGACTATTGATTTTCCATAGACAATTTAGCTTTCCCATGTAGCCAACTAGTCTGCCTTGAAGCTAAAAGCTGTAAAAAAAAAAAGAGAAACTCACTCTTTGCCATTTCCTACTTCCAAATGCCTCTCCATAATCTGTTTGATTTTGCTCAGCCTCTATTGCTTCCAGTAGTCTTTTGTTTGTTTGTTTGTTTGTTTGTTTCCCAGAGTTCATAGCTGTTACCTCTGGGAGGATCAGTATAGCAGACTTTTCTGAAGTGAGCCACCATTGCAGGAGATGTTAATTTTCTTTTTAATACTTTAATATATTATCCACATTGAACCAGTTATTTTTATAATCAGGAAAATTTTATTATAGTAGTTTTGTATCACAAATAAAAACTTTCTGTACTAAAAAAAGAAAATTTACATTTATATGGAGAGCAGGGGGAAGTAGAAATGCTTTGGAGAATGATAGTGAAAGTTTAGGAGCATGAAGCAGAGTTGAAATTTACACAGCAAGAATTCAGACTACAAAATAGTAAAGTTTCTAAGCCAAAGGACACCTCTAAGTAGGTATTGTGCCCATCAGCAGTAGCAAGGAGGAAGGCAAACCAGAGCTTATTTGGTCATTATTTTCATCTCTAGGTATCTTTGTTAACACTTACTCTCTCCTTCCCGGAGCAAGCCTCTCTTCTCCCAGAGTACCTATAATCCATAATATACTTACTGAATTTGATGCCCAGTTTCCTCTAAAGCATAAATCTCTCCTCAGTTGAACATCTGAGTAGACAGATGAAAACTTTCTAGTTCCATGGGAACTAGTTTATATGTTCAAAAAAAGGTTTATATGTTCAAATCATCATTAGTAATGAGATCTATGTGAAATCAAATGTGTGACCTTGGGTGAGTCATTTCTCCTTTCTGGGTCTTTATTTTTCTCCTGCACAATGAGGAGAACGAACTAACAGAACTTTAAGTTTAATTTTTTTATCTTCGAAATTCTACAGAATTGGATACAAATTTATAGACCATGAAATATTTTAAATATATTTTTAAATTCTTTTTTCCTCTAAAATACGCTATCTATACCATACTCAAGGTATCATGTACTATATAAAAATCCACTAGAGGGGAGTAAAACATTAGATGAGAACATACCACAATTCGACTGGGGTACCTTGTATAAATTATATTTGCAACTGTTGCCTAATGTCTGTTGTTTCCAATCAATGCCTCTTAATTGCTTTAAAATACTAAGATGTGAGGGAATCTCCATTTCCATGTGGAAATCTTCTGCTTTGTGGACTAAAGCCCCAAGCCTGGGGCTAGGAAGTCTTAGAACTCTTTAATGTCACTTGCTAATGGAACGAGGCCAGTTCCTTAAAAAAAGCATGCCCATTCCATTTCTCTTTTTTTTTTTTTTTTTAATGTACAACTGAGTTACAGTCACCAAAAGGATTCTCTAATCCTTAATTCAGAAGGGATGCTTCATCCTGACAACTAATTCTTACTAAAACACAGGGGCAACCCAAGTGTTCCCAACTCTTGAGTAGTTTGTTCCATGTTTAAAGAGACCTCAGAAACTTGTCTGCTTTCCACATTCTTTGTACTATAAGGCTGAAGAAAAGGTTCCTGAGGTGGGATTCCCTTCATGTTAAGATGATTAGAGACTCCTGGCTCATTGGTTTAATACTTTGAAGGAACATAATTTTAATAGAATTCACTCAGCTTCTCTTCCAAGCAGTTTTAAAAGGAGACCTGGGCACCTGGTTCTTATTCTCAGGGAACCAGTTTTCTGGGAAGGAAGGAGGAACAGAGGCAGGAGAAGCAAAGTAATGGCCTGGTGGGGCTCCACTGGAGAATCGGCTCAGAGGGCCCGGAATCTGGAGAATCTAGTTACTTATTCTTTGAATTCTATTTCTGGGGGGTTTCTTAATTTCTTAGTTTCCTAGTAGTTGCAGAATGATAAAGTAGAGAGAGCATTAACTTTGGAGTCAGTTGGACATATCCCAGATTGAGGAATTGACTTCTGTGTGACCTGGAGCTATTTATGTAACCTTTTCTGAGTCACCATATATGAAGCAGGACTCTTGGTTTCAAAGGACAGAAATCCAATTCAAATTGGGTTAAGTATACAATGTTATCAGATTTGCCTGTCTGCCTCTCTCTTTCTCTCTCTCTCTCTCTCTTATTCTCTCTCTCTCTCATTCTCTCTGTCTCTCTCTCTCTCTCTCTCTTCCTCCCTCCTCTGTCTCTTCTATCTTTTGTTTCTAGAGTCCCTGGAATTCATTCTAATAGCCTACTGCTTCCTGCATTTGGCTAATAGAGGAGGATCTCAAAACTGACATCATCCCAGAAAGGCAGTCTCTTCCTTTTGACAGCTATAAATAAAATCCTAGAGATAAACTTTAATTGCCCTAGCATGAATATTGTACCCATCTGTGTCCTAAGTCATGTGCCTATCTCTGTGCCATGGAGAGCAGATTAATGACTAGGGTTGTAAGATAAAATACAGCATGCCTCACTAAATCTGAATTTCAAATGAACGATATAAATTTTTAGTGTGATTCCCACGTAATAGTTAGGACATATTTATACTAAAAAGGTATTTATTGTTTATCTGAAATTCAGGATGTACTTATCTGATCTGTATGTGAGCAAATGTAGGGCAGTCTGGGAAGTCACATGCATGTCAGGTAAGTTTCTGTATGACGTTCTGATGCTTATGTGGTTTGTACCACATCCACAGGACCCTAAGGACATCCCTGGCATCACCACCTCTGCCAGGAGCCTACTACTGCCTTTGCTTTGCATATTGTTAGAGAGTAGTTAAGTGTGCTGTCTTGTACCGCTGATTTTTAAAGAGATTTCTGTGAACCAGTTTACAGTGATTATATTCAACTGCACTGTCCCCAATAGAAGGCCATCCTACACTTTGGGAGGACCACTGAATAAGCGACTGATTTTTTTTTTTAAATTTAGTTGTCACTATTTTCAAGTTTTCATTATTTGTTAGCATTAAAAAAAACATATGCTTTTTTCATACACTTCCTTTACATTTTTTGATGTAAAAGTAAGGTACAGAACAGTGGGTATAATAAGCTACCACTTATAAAAAATAAGGGCTATTTAGACATACCTGTGTACATAGAATCAGAGTAACAGAATTTGCTTCAAGGGTGGAGAACTGGGGGACTGGGGATCAGAGCTGGGAAGAATGCTTTTCGCTATACATCTTATATCTTATAATGTTACATCTTATAATGTTTACCTTACCATTAGTAATTTTAAAAGCAATATAAATTCTATTGTGAATTCTCGCCATACATATTGATCATAGTATCTGCTGCACCTGTGACACATCTTTGCATAGAGTAGTCAGCCACTGCTATCCTTCTCTTTGGTAAGCCTCTCCAAAGCTTAACCTGTTATGACAGCCAAGTGATACTCCCCAAGAAGGCATTGCCGCTTATGATTTTTTCTTCCTCAGCAAACACATGATTTGTGCCAGTTAACTTTTGGGGCTGTAGCGATTATGCTCATCATTGGCAAAACCACCCTGTCCCATACGCCTTGTGTGAAAAAGAGGAATCCCAATAACGCATAGAGCCAAGTTTTCTGGACTAGCTTTAGTGAGAACTCCAGAAAAAAGAAAAGAATACATTTTGTACCCATTTAAATGGAAACAGGGCATCTCTGCATAGGCTGTGCATCTTGATTAAGAAATCAAAGCTGCACCTACCATGGAGGAGGCAGAAATATGGCCTGAGGTGGGGCCCTCTTTCTCTGGTATTTCTCTGATAAAAACTCACTTTGTGGGCTTGGCCTTAAACGATGATCTATAGTCTCTAGAATCATGGCAGTAAGTTGAGCACACATCAACTTACTTTGTATTTTAAAAAACCCACAGAGAGCTTCTTGTTATCACAAAGCCACGGATATGAATGAGAGTGAGATTTGCCAGCTGGAACCACAGAGGAAAGTGCTCTTGGTGGTAAAACAACTACGTGTCTTGAGAAAACAATTAGTATGTGTTGCAGGCTCGATGGAATGTGCTTAACAAGTTGCACGTTTGTCATTGTAGGTCAGTTCTTTGGGTGCCAGAGGACATAACTTCATTATATAACCAAATATTTGTCCATGCTGGAAAATGAGCACTGAAAAAAGTCAATCACTCTGCCGTTGCCAAAAGCCTTTCTCTGGACAGCTGGGTGTACTGTATTGAGCCCATCACAGGGAACATTCTGAAAGCTAAGTCTGCCATTGGGCTTTGGCCCCTCTGCCACTTAATTGTGCACCTTCTCTGGGAGACTATGACCCGTCCTCTTTGAACAGGTGGCTGGGAAGTGGGGAGGGGGAGAGCATCTGTTTGCTCAAGGTCTTAGGCAGAGGATTCCACATTTTTCAACCTGCAGGTTTCTATCTATTTGGCCATAGATTTTGTCACCTACAGCAACGTCTGAATTACTACGAGGGACTTGAGACAAAACAGCTTCATCTTTTGAGATATTTTCATTTTATGGTGCCCATACCCATATGTGTTTGGCTCCAAAATCTTTGAAGACTTTTTCCAAGAATAACAAAACTTTTCTCCTAGGGTTAATCTTGGGTTAATCTTCCATATTTTGATTTTGAGCAAGTTCAAAATTTCTTCTGGTATGTTTTTGCTTCAGAGTGGGCAAATGCATGTAAATAATTTGATGTGCTCCAGAGAAAAGACCTTTGAAAGTAAACTTCCTACAATATTTATTCAGAAGGTGACTTGAAGAAGATAATTTGCTTCTGATAAGTGAGACATCGAGAAAATGAGTCTTGCCACCAACCTAGAAGTTACACATTTATCATTGTAGGTCAGTTCTCCTTTCCAGTGTGGAAGGAGACACTACTTAGGAAGGAACATTTTTCAGAAGCCCTCCCCCGACCCCAGTGCTTCCCTTACGTCACATTCTTCAGAAAAGTTGAGTCATATGCCCATCCAAGCCTATCACTTACAACTGGAATTGGGGCCGCTAAGATTAGCTCACGGCACACAGGAGTCTGCTCTAAAGTTAGGACTGAGTCATGAGGGAAGGGGATAGACACCCATCCTCCTTGCTCTGCCAACAAGGAAGAAATAAATAATAATGTTGAGTATACGACCAATAGCTACATATGCCCATTTTTCAGATGTGGAATATAGGTTCACTAGTAAGTGATGTAATAAAGATTTTAACCACATTTGGTTCCAAAGTTCCGATTCTAATCACACAATCTCAGGTCAGTTCTTCTAACCTGAGAAAAGTCTGATTTGTACTAAGTGAATTTGAGCTATTGAGCACATACCTAATCTGATTTTAGAAAGGCATTTTTTTTTTAGGATAGTGCAGAAACTCCTAACCATATTTAGTGTCAAGGCCTCTTATTAATGATACAATTGCATACACATATATGGGGGGGGAGAACAATATCAATATTAAAAATATATGGTTTTGGTTTATAAACAATTCATGGTAAGCATATGGGTTCATATCTACCTTTATATACATGGCCACTTTGAATACCAGCTCAGTCACATAATGAGAGTCCTTGTGTAAATCCCTTCACCTCTTTAACCCTTTCTCATCTGTAAAATGAGGAGAAGACTTACTTTGAAAGGCTGTTGGATTAGGACAAAAGTATATATAGAGATTAATATGATAACTGGTTTATTACAGGTAGCCCAAAAGCATATGCTGTTATTTTGTGTTTATACCTAAGCCAAATCTTAAGAAACCTCACAGGTAAGAATTTTGAAAAACTTTTAACCAATTAAAACAGAAATTTGAATTCATGGAAAGGTTTAACACCATTAACATGTGAATACTCAGGCATCTAAGAATCAAAGTAACTTTAACAAATAATCAAAATCTTGAAGACTTTGCAGAGTAGACTGTGAAATTGCACATTTAAGAAAACCTCAAGAAAAACTCATTAGCAGCCAATAAAACCATTCACATCTATAGAGCCACTATGATACTGCACGAACCAGGTTCGCCCTATGTTCTTATACAAATGAACTGCATCTCTATGATTCATAAGGTCGAGGAGTATAGGAAGCAGATTTTGGTCCAGTATATTATATACATGACATGAATAATAAAATTGTGAAATCAAACTTGTGAGAAAAAACCTTCAGACAAGGACTATGCCTGAGCCCAAATAAAACAATTTTAAAAACCACATTTTGTTGGTTCTATTCAATTTACTCATATTTTTTAAGAGCACAAGATTTAATTCAATCTGTTTCCATATTATTGTTGAACTTTATGAAAAAAGCCATTGCATTCATGTCATTTTCTAAATGAAGTTTCTCTTTAATGACATTTATTATTTTGATTTCTAATTAATTTCCTGTCCTGGCCCTTAAGGAAAAATTTCCTTACAATAATATCAAAAAGTTTTAGAATGGCTTATTACTGCTAGATGTCTTTTAATTTTTCCTTTTTAGATGAACCATTATTGGCTGAATTTTAAAATTATAAAAGATGGTTTTATTGTATTATAGGTTTTCCAGTTGTGTTGGTAAATTCCTAGTTGCAACACAACCTCATATAATATCCTATTCCATAAACCTCCACTAAGGAGTAAAACATTTTTATTTTTTCTACATCCTACTAAGAAAGCAAGTTAAACAAATTTCACATGTGGAGAAGCCTGTTGAACTCATTTTCCTCCTCAGGAGCATGGGGGAGAAGTGGAATGAGAGGGAAAAGGAAAGAACTCCCCTTTAAAATGAATTCCAGCTCACCTATAAGCCAAGCCAAATAAAGACAGTATAGGAATTAAGACCATGAGCGCTGAAGTAAAAAAAGAAAAAAAAAAATGATGAAATTCGTTCCTCAGTTATGGCAAATATATCATAGTGATGTAAGATGTTAACAATAGGGGAGTCTGAGAGGTATATGGAGATTCTCTAATATCTTTGCAATATTTTGAAAATCTAAAACTATTTTAAGTGGTTTATTAAAAAAAAAAAAAAAAAAAAGACCTGGGTGTGACTTCTGGCTCTGCCACGTGTTAGCTATGTTAACTTTGAGCAAATTATTTAACCCCTTACACCTTGATTTCATTCATCCAAAAAGTGCCTACTTCAAAGACGCTCGTGAAGATTAAGCAAGCTAATGAAGTGCTCGGAACAATGCTCAGCATGACGTTAGCACCTTTAAATTCGTTTTAATCATTAATGTGTACCCACCAAAGGGCCAGGCATTGTAGTATTCAATGGAAGGCACAGCCACTTAAATTCACCATGTCCTCTTTTCTTCCTAATTTCTTAATACCTGTTGATAGATAATTGTTGATAGACAATAATCTTCACAATCACTCAGGCTCTAAACCCCTTTGGGTGCTTCTCTTTCCTTTGACCTTGTGTTAAATCAGTCAGCAGGCCCTGTTAAAGCTATTGCTATATTCTCAGTCTTGTCACCTCTTTACCCCTACCATCTCCGCCTTGGCTCTGGCCTTGTTCCTAATTGTACCAAGACATTGTCCTCCTGGCGTCTCCTCGGCTCCTGCAAACCCACCTACAGCATGATCTCATTAATCTCTCTAAATTATGCTATCCAGTCTTCAATAACTCTCCATTTTCTATGAACCCGATTCATTCTTTGGCTTTGGCATTCAAAACCAACCATGACCTAGCTTCAATTTACCTTTCCAAGGGCATCATCCACTATTCCCCTTCAGAAACTCTTAGGTCTCCTTTACCTAAATCATTAGCTTCGTTGTGAGATTTGCCTAAACCTTAATAACAGCAGACATTGAGATCCAGAGACACTAAGAGAATAGCCAAAGGCCGCGGAGTTAATGGCAAAACAGACTTTAGGTCATTGTGAGTTAATACTTGGGGAGTACCCAACATCCCCAAGCCATGATGGAAAAAAATAGAAAGAGATAAAAGACATTAAAAAGCAAGATATCTCTGAGGACTTGAAGAATAAGGTACGACCTGCTCTGGATCCCAAAGGAGAAGCCAGGAGTTCCTGCAGAATAGCAAAGACTAAAAGCATTCTACCTGATGGAGACAAAGGACAAGCTAGCTGCTTAAACTAGTAACTCAAGTAGAGCTCCCTGACCCCAGGGAGACTGACAAACTACAATCGCTGCCTGAGGCCACAGCTTATATAAAAGCTATGCAGTAGAGAAGCCAGGAGGATATAGGCACAGCCTTGCAGCCAGGACCTGGGCCAAGCTGCCTGCTGGTTCAGTGACTAGATTTAGGATAATGCTAATGAATCAGAAACCACGTATATAAGACGTGATTTTGGACTGGGCACACAAGGGTCCAGGTGGAGTCAACCACAAAAATCTAGACAGGGTGGAGGGAGAGAACTCAGAAGGAAAAAAAAAAAAAATCCTCTTCACAGTAAGACTGCAAGCTAAAATTCCATACACATGGGAGAAACTAATTCTATGAAAGGCAGTAAAAGCAACAATTTGGATATGATTTCACTCCCAAGTGATACCATAATTACTCTAGAAGAAACTTTAAGAATTTTTAAGTCTTTAAAAATATAAAGAAATAGAATTTGAAAAACCAAGAGTACTAAATAAAACAAGCAGAAATTTTACAAAAAGTGTAGGTATAAACATACCAACTAGAAATCCTGGACATGGAATAAACAAAGAATCAGCAAACTGGAAGATGGCACTGAGGAATTCCACAAAGCAGCAAGGAAGAGATAAAAATGTACAAAAGAACAATGAAGAGACACAGAGGATGTGTTTAATAAGAATTCTATAGGTAGAGAGTATAAGAAATGGTGAAGCTATATTCGCCTCCTTCAAATCTTCACCCAAATGTTACCATCTCAGTGTGATCTCCTGAGGGGGGTCTAACCACCCCTCCACCACCACTCCGTCCTTTCACCTGGCTATAACTGTCTCCATAGCACTTACTAGCTTCTAACATCCTTCATAAATTATGTATATTTACTGTCTCCCCTAGAACTAGAGTGTGAGAGCTATTTTTAAAAATAGAGACAAAGAAGAGTAAATTAAACCTAAAGCAAGTATAAGAAAGGAAACAGACAAAATAGACTTTAAGACAAAGGCTAGAAGAGACAAAGAAGGACCCAGTAATCTCGCTCTGGGTATTTATCTGAACAAACCCCAAATACTACTTTGAAGGGCCACGTGCATCCATATGTTCACTGCAGCATTATTTACAATAGCCAAGATATGGAGGCAACCTGGGTGTCCATCAATGGATCAATGGATAAAGAAGAGGTGGTACATATATACAATGGAATATTACTCAGCCATAAAAAAGAATGAAATCTTGCCCCCTCAACAACATGGATGGACCTATGGGGTATTGTGCTGAGTGGAGTAAGTCAGACACATAATTTCACTCACATGTGGAATCTAAGGAACAAAATAAGCAAACGAAACAGAAACAAACTCATAGATTTCATAGAAAACATTTTGATGGCTGCCGGGTGGGAATGGGGAAGAGGTGAGTGAAAAGGGGGAAAGGGTTCATATACAACTTTGTAGTTACAAAATAGTTATGGGGATGTAAAACATAGCATAAGGAATATAGTCGATAATATTGTAATAACTATGTATGGTGTCAGATGGGTACTAGATTTATCAGGGTGATCAATTCATAAGTTATATAAATGTGTAATCACCTTCTTGTACACCTAAAAATCATATAATATTATATGTCAACTGTAATTGAAACATTAAAAAAAATTTTTAAAAAGATTAAACACCATGATGAAGTTAGATTTACATGACCGTGGTGATGCCTATGGGGCTTGTGCCTCCTTTATGTTCTCACACCACACCTTTTGGACCAATGTAAATCACCAGTGCTGGTTTGGCTGTGCAGTCCCTTCATTTATACAATTATCAATGTACACATTCCTTGGTGGTTGTGTGTAGGGTGTTTGAAATAAAGTAAGCTAATCCTATTGATTAGGATAAAATTATGGATATAAAAAAAATTAAGTTAAAATTATGACATCGAAAGAGATTAAGGACATCATAAAAGGAGCAGAAATCAAAATTTCCCATTTCAATCTTGATGCTGAGGATTTAAATACCTGACAAGAATTTAAAACAAAAGATGAAAAAGTAGGGAAGCAAAAAGCTAGATTCTCAGGTGTCATACCCACGGCTTAAAATGATCAACCGCCAACCAGATTCATAAATTCTGCTGGTAAAGGAGTTTTCCTAGGAATTCCAGCTGAACTGTTGGACAAGGTGCATTGACTGTATCCTCAAAGTGAGACTCTGAAAATATGGTGTGTTCTTTTTTCTAACTGTATGTCAACTCAAGCACTGAAATCCTGTGCTAATTTTTAGGCTTCTCTACATTTGGTCACCAGTTAAGGTGACACAGCTTTCCAAACTCCAGAATGTCCTCTTCTAGGTTCTTGCTTTCATAGATGCTTATCAGGAGTATGATGCATCTTGCCACCCATGCCACTACCACCCACATTAGCCTGGTTCTGGGTGGAAAAACATATTGAATCGACACACAAATACAGTCCACAGTGTGGCTGTGGTTGACAGATATGAGAGAAGTACTTGCGTACACCATTTCTACTAATTGAAAGCAAGGATCAAAATTTTGAGTAGATATTTCCAGGAAAAGTATGTCTACAATAAGTATATAATAACCTCATTAAACATGGCCAATTCCAAAAACTAAATTTGACTGATCACATGTACAAATCATTAAAATTCATGTTTTTTTCTAAATTTTGAACATGTTAATATAAGATTTCTATATTATGAATTACAAAATAATTCATAACAATTCTATAGACCATATGCAAGTTTATTTAAATAATTTAACACTGCACAGAGAGCTAATTTATAAATATAAAAAATAGATGGTTTAGTAACCAAATATAAGCACCACAAGGAAGGAGATTACACATAAACCATCAGCCTTTGAAAGATTAAGGCAACATTAATATCTCAAGTAATTTTATGAGAATACTTTACTCATATGATAATCAGATGTTATTAAAACATCTCAAAATAGGCAGAGCCCACAAATTTTTTAGTATGAAGTCTTCCTTTCCAGTCTTCTCATCAATATATTCTTCTTAAATACTGTACAACAATTAGTCAAGATTGACAAAGGGACTATCAAAGCCACTATCTTGTTGGCTAGATAGAGGAGCAGTTAGTTTTCTCAAAGGCTGCTGATGCATGGAGGATGGTTCTGTACTGCTCAGTTTTTTGAAATCTGACTTTAATATGTCAGCCTTATGATGAGTCGGGTGCCCAACAGTCATTCTGATTTTCCCTGGCTGGGAATACATGGTTTCTTCTGCCGGGTCTGGAATGTGACTACTCTGCCATTTTATCGGTTGACAATTCGTATTATTTTTCTCTGTATCTGAAAGACAACTGGCTGCTGACGACTGTTTGAAATTACCAGACTCAGCTAGCATATCCAGAGTTTCTTGTGGCCTGTCTTGTAAAAATGACACTTCATGACCGTTGTAGGGTAAAGTGGCATTGTTGGAATACCAGCTAATGGTGTCACTCAGGTCTTCTCCATCCCTTACTGGAGCTTCCTGAACACTCAAACTTCCATTTTTCTCAGATGCAGCATTTTCACTCCCCATTAGTGGATTACACTTATATACTTTTAAACCAACTCTTTCATTAGGACCTTGAAAGGTTATGTGTGTGGATCCAGATTCAGAAAGACTAGGGGCATTTCTAGGTGAGGACTGATTTCCAAAGTTCCCCAGAAAGGGGTATTCAGCTGAGTGCAGATGTGGTTCAGAGCCAGTATCACTGAGCAGGTCTTTCTTCTTGTGCAAACCAAAGCCTCTTTCACCTTCGCAAGGGACAAAGTCGGAAATATTCCTTGGCAAAATGTCTAGATGTTTGGGACCGTTATCCCCAAATCGAAAGTCTGAATGTGACCCTTTGGGACCCATGTGCTTTATGTCCTCATGCTCTGAGTCCTCCAATCGCCTTCGTAAGTCACAAGCGGCCCTCCTCTTAGGAAGCTGGTTACACATACTTCTGGGGACGGTTTTCAAACTGTTTGATTTGCTTTCAATATGACATGGTATATTCTGATTCACATCATTCCTTTTTGATTGTTCAACGATTATCTCTGAAGTCAGAGGCAGTACTATAATATACAAGGGAACACTAGATTAGGAGAAAATTAACACTGAAGAAGAAAAAAATTTACATTTTTACATATTCCCAAAGAATGCTTATTTCTTTTAAACATTATCAAAGAGAATACATCAATGCTGGACATTTTAAAGTAATCTTTTACATATATTCATTCGATAAAGCTAGTTAATTTTGTTACTGAAAGCTGATATATTATTATTGCTATCCACCTGATCTATTATTTTCTGCAATAACGTTACAGCATTTAACAGCCAACTGCAATGTTTCCAATTCTGCTCTGATGTCGAATATGAAGTTTACTGGAAGAAACCCACTGCCCAACACCTATGCCTACCTGCACTCATGCATGCGCGTGCGCGCGCGCACACACACACACACACACACACGCACAGCACAAACTAATCAGTCTCTGATTTAATTAGCTGAGACATTAAATCTGACCAGAGGCAAAGCAGCCACATAGCAAAGAATCAGAGGCATCGTGGCATCATGTCTCAGAATAGTGTACCTTGGACCCTGGAAGCCTCACAAAAGGTTTGCTTCTACTGGGGACATTTATTTGCATACTATTGCTCCAAATCTAGAAAATTCTTCTCTTGTTATATGTCACTGCCCTTATATACCCAAGGTTCACATCACCATTCCAAGATTTACACAAATAATCTTTGTGCTTCTATTTGAAGAATATTTACCAATATCAGACTCATGGATTCCTGAACAATCTCTGCTTGAAGCTTTCCAAAGTCCAAAAATCTCATTTCCCCACAGATATGTTCAAAATCTCCCAGTGTAACTGGGAATTTACCAGTGTGTTCATGGATTTTCATCAGCATTTGCTTTACATATTCTAAAGCTATTTTTTTTAATGTAGAGAAAGAAACCATTTATATAGTTCTTGAGAGGCTATTCTTTTATCATGCACTTTGGTCCTTTTAAATGCTAACTCTAATTTACCTAATATTAAATTTAAATTTATAATTTATCTAATATCAACACTGCATGTGCTTGGTATGTCACTTTTCATCCCTTTATTTTAAATTTTAGATGTTCTTGTAAGAATAACATACGTCTGGATTTTTAAAAATGGTTTGAAAGTTGTAGTTTCTTAATAAGTGAGTCTGAAGTAGTCATAGTGTGACTGCTGCTATTTTAACCAACTATTGTTTTCTATTTACCCATCTTTCTAGCTGTACTTTTGCTCCTTCTTAATTCTGTTATATTGAAAGTTTGAAAGTTACACACTCTATTTCCATTTTTCTATTAGTTATCCTATTTTCAATATACATACTTAAACCTTCATTTTTCTGGCAATGGCTAGAGTTATCAGTATCTATACCCTCTCCTTTAAAATATTAAAAATTTTAGCATGTTGTTAGTTTCCTGTATAATATCCTCTTACATCTTTCTAGGAATACTATACTTTTCTAACGTTCTCAGGCCCTGTTTGTTCTATGAATTCCATTTCCTTAGGTATAAGTTCTGTTGGTTTTTTTTGTTTTGAGTTCGGTGTCTTTTTTTCATGGTGCTGGCTTTCTATAAATATATGATGATTTCTGGTTGAATACTTTATCTTTTAGATGTCCTGAATGTGGGATCTGTTTGTGCTGCTTATTTAAAGGAGTTGAGAGTGGAGTGGGAAGGAACAAGCTGCAAGGTAGAAAAACCTATGAGCTGGTACTCCGGGCATGTGGGCTCTCAGTCCCTTCTTGGTGTGGCTAGCCACCTGGAGCACTGCCCTGCTTCCAAACTCTTTGTTCCTGTTGCTCTTACCCAGCCTAATGTTGGGTTTGGGGGAGGAAGAGGAGAATGAGAGATAAAGAGGGTAATCCCACCTGGTTATTGCTGTTCTACAACACCAACTAATTATCCTACCAGTATCCTTAGGCTTACTACACCTCCTGGAACATACCACCTTCATACGTGAAACAGTTTTGCTATTGCTCCTTCTCGTAGCTGTCATCTTCTGGCAGTTTTGAACTGAGGTTCCCATCTTCAATCTTATACTGTCTTCATTCTTTCAGAGATTCCTCATAGCTTCTGGTCTATCAATTGTAACTTTTCTAAGCCCGGTTATAATTTCTTCTTTTTCTCCTTTTTAATTTGTTGTTTAAAATCTTTTCTATCATTTCTAGGGATGAAAGCAGCAATAGGAAGCTGATGGGTATGCTCAGTCTGCCTACTTAAACTGGAAACTACTCTCTTTTTTGTAAATTTCCAGTTTAAGTAAAACACACACACAACTTTATAAACTACCTCTCACTCACACTTTCTGCTTTTTCATTCTAAAAATATTAAGTATCTAAAAGAAGAGAGAAGAAAAGAAAAGAAAGAAGAAAAAGAAAGAAGAGAGAAACCCTTCAAGTGACTCGTTTTGACATACCTGACTCTACAGTTTTGCTCTGGGATCTCTTAGAAATAGGCGTTTCCAGCAATTTTGCCATTGTAGCAAGTTTGCTAGCAGCATTCATAATCTTTTTCTCAGGTCTGTGGGAATTCCAGAATATTAAATTAATATAGTTTAAAGGAAAAAAATGAATTTCTTTAGCCCCAGGATTTGTTTCCCTATTAGCTCTGCCAACATTTAGGGTAGCGCAATAATTAAGCCTCTCTTAACCCCCAGTGGCTGATCATGTAGAAATAGTTAATACTGTGGTTAAGGAAAATGCTTAGAGAATGACAACTTGCCATCTTGGTACTCCAAGGACACAATGTTTGTTTAGACTGAACTTACCCTTCCTGTTTTCCATTATCCTGCAAGATCTGTTGGAGGCAAGTCAAGTAATATTTGCGCATCTTTCGAGCGGTTTCTTGACGTTCTCGTAACACTTCTGCCTTTACCATTTCCGCAGCTCTTTCCTTACTCTCCTGAATATAACGAAGCATATCACCTGGCGGGTGAGGGAGGTGAGGAGAGGGGTGTAGAGAAACCCCCACAGAAAGCATGTTCATTACCAGTTTTTCAAAAACAGGAGAGGCAGACTTCAGATCAATTTTCTGGGAGATAAAGTGATTAGAGGCATAGTTTAAACATTATACTTTTTCACAATCATTAAAATGGAATATTTCAGATCACTATTTTGGTAGATACAAAGGAGAAGGAATCTAAAAGTCCTTTTAGAATGATGACAGCCACATATGGTAAGGAAATTCCCTAGGGAAATTTTGTCATATTCTGAAACAATGAGGCAAGAAGAAACCCATTAATATGAAGCACAGAAACATATGCATTTCAGCTGAATATTGAGGGAAGCAGACATAGAAAGACAGAAGGAGGCAATATGAGCTGGAGAGAGTCATACTCTTTTTTACTTGTGCTCTAAAAATCCATGTTTCATTATTTATTCAAATCTTTCATCATCACTTATGAGTATCCAACTAAATGCAGTTTTATCACCCATGAGAGATATGTACAAAATGCAACTGCAGGGAGAGGAATGAGACTTATGTTACCTTCTATAACTTACATTTAAAAAATAGTTCACAGGTTTCAAAATCTCTTTTTATCTTTAGTTCAACATGTTTTGTCTCCTATAACTACTGGTAGTTAAGATTAACATTATTTACCAAATCTAGGGCTACAGCCTACATCTAGAATATCACATCCCTGTTATATTAAAGGATATAGTCATAGAAGAAATCCCCTAACATCAGTCAGCATTTCTTGAAAATCAGACGTTCTCTGCAAAAATCTAACTGGGAAACTATTTTTCATTATTTGAAGTGGGAAAAATTAAAATGAAGTACATGTCAACACGAAAATTTCCAATCAATTTCTACCATGTAAAACAACACATACACACACACACACGTTATCATCTTAGGATCAAAAAAATACGTAAAATTTCACTTCCTAATTAATATGCTTGCTAACAAAATATTGCTTTGTTTGTAGTAATATGGCCTCTTAGCACCAGCAATCACTGAAAAGCAAATCCTCTTTACTGATAATAACTGGGCTTACAAAACATCTACGCATGAGTCTGATGATCTAACAGTTATATTTAGAACTTGAAATACTTTCCACTCATTTTATTTAAAATGAACAGAATTTGGGGAAGTAAATATATATTTTTTTCCAATATAAATACTGATTGTTGTCCTAGGATATACATGCATTCTATGTGATATTGTAATTAAAATCCAGGAGGAATTCCACTGGAAAAACAAACCAAAGAAATGCTCTGCAGCGTATGCTGCACTCCGTAGCACTGCAAAGGACTTGATAAATACATCTACATCTGTGATTTTTATCCATTATCAAAATAACGAGAAACAACAGAACAGCTCCTAACGACATCCATTTTCCATGGTCCTTAAAAGTTTTTGGTAGGAAAAAATAGTTGCTAATATAAAACTAATGTGACATTTACTTTGCTACCAGTTATTTAAATTGTAAGATTATGAAATTTTTAGTTTAACATTAGTATCCAAAAACAAAAAAGGATAATCAACAATATAAAAATAACTATCCTCATGTCACTTTCAAAAGACATCACTTTGGCAAAATAATCATTGCTGTATAATTAGGAAAGGTGTCAATGATGTCTCCTATAAAGCAGGTAAGATTCTAGAACAAGGAAGTTTGGAAAATTCCCCCGAATCACTACTGTTAGTAACAAAAAAGGCCTGAACTACCTTAAAGTCTTAGGAATGTCTTTGGGGACTTACGCTTGATTTTTTTTACAGCTTTAATGTACTGCCCACGAAGTTCTTCCAAGGCCCCCTGACTGCATGGCGGCCCAGCATTTTCAATGGCCCCTTCTGACAGGGACCTAGAAACAAACCAAAAATTGCAAAAGCACAGATTGTAAATGAAAAACTTCATTTGAAAAAAAAAAAATCCATATAGCCCAATAAAATAAACTGAGGTATGCTAAAAAATTTTTCATATATGACGATCTTTATTATATAGTTATTTAAAATAGGAGAAAAATGGAAATAATTTAAATGTTATGGTTACTTAAATAAATCTTGGTAAATCCACATGATATAAATCTATGCAGCTACTGAAAAGCATATTATAGGAGAATATCTAATGATATAGGAAGATGTTTATCTTATAATGTTAATGAAAGGTTACAAAATAGCTTATAGTCTCAATTTTTAAAACATGTGCACATGGTATATGTGTCTAAAGTGGGGCTTAAATGATATAAAACAATAGGTTAACAGAAGGTATCTCCTGGGGATAGGGTGTTAGAAGATTTTCTTCTTTTTTATACTATTTGTTAATGTGAATGTGAATGACTGAGGTGTATTCTGAGAAATGTCATTAGGCAATTATGTCATTGTATGAATATCACAGAGTGCCCTTACACAAACCTAGATGGTACAGCCTACTACACACCTAGGCTATATGATATAGCCTATTGTTTCTAGGCTACAAGCCTGTATAGCATGTTACTGAATAAAACAACATGAGATTAAATCAAGCACAAGAGAAAATGATGCAATCGAGAGACATGGTAAATAAGATGTATGAGGTGTAAGACAGCACACTGTTTCACAGCAAACTTTACTCTAAAATAAGGATAAAAAGTATAGTGTAGTAAATACATAAACCAATAACATAGTTATTATCAGTATCAAGTATTATGTACTGTATATAATTGTATGTGCTATATTTTTATACAGCTGGCCCCGCAGGTTTGTTTACAGCAGCCCCTCCACAAACACACAATGCCTTGGGCTACGAAATGACAGCTATGTCACTATGAATCAGAATTTTTCAGCTCCATTATAGTCTTATAGGATCACTGTCATAAATGCGGTCCACCATTAACCAAAATGTTGTTATTCAGCACATGACTATATAACAATAACAATAAATGATATTTTTGATATTATATTATTGATATGATTAACAAAAAATTTACTTAGAAATTAGCAATTTCTTTAAAAGAGTAAAAGTATACCTTGGTGGTATTTTACACAAGTTTCTCAGTTCTTCCAATTTATTCTTCATTTCATTGTTTTCTTCTATTAATTCTTCAACAACTTTACTATTCTCTTCTAAAAAAGATAATTGTAGTACATTGGTCAATTAATGTCTTTTTTCCTCAGGCTTCTTTTCTCTTAACCTCTCACTACAGATGTTTACAGAGGAAACTTTGAATTTCCAGTTGCACCCTATATCATTCATTCCCTGATGAATCCTAGTCTGATCACTTCATGTTCTCTCAGCAGTTAAAATCTGTATTCCATCTCCATCTTGATTTGGGTTACACACTATTGTGGAATAGGTTCCCCAATTTTTCATGCACATATGTTTTGTTTTTCAGCTAGACTCTGTAGCTCTATAGAAAAATACTAGGTTTTCCAATTCCCTGTTCTCCATGGATCCTGGGGTACAGACTATGATCACATAAATGATCATTGAACAAGGCCCTCAATACAAAATTTTTTTAAAAATTAAGCTTAAGTAGGAGCCATTTTCGGAATTAAGGTTAAGATTTTCAATTCTTTGAACTTCTAAAAAGATGAGACTGATCGAGTCCATGTGGTATAGAGAACAAAGCATGAATTTCAGAGTGAGGGAGACATGGATTTAAATGCTAGCTCTGCTTACCAGTTGGATGAACTTAGGCAAATTATTAACCTTTCTGAACCTGACTTTTTTCATATGAAAACGGGGATATCGTTACCTATTTTGAAGATAATAATAAAAATAAAACAATAAATGTACGGCACCTTATATAAGGTCTGACAATACCAAAGTTCAATAAGTAAGAATATGGCACCTCACGTATCCTATTCTCGACCCTCTCAACACATCCCAGAAATTGGAGAATGAATCACTCTATTCTCCCTAGTGATTTTTAAACCACTCACTCTTACTCTATCATTTTCTAATAAATGCTATGAAGGTAGGAAAAAATGGAATTTAAGAAACAAAACTGATACAAACACAATAGCAAAAATATTATCAACTATGAGATTTATGTTAAGACAAACACTGAAATCAAACTATCAAATGATTTAAATTCTGACCCTGACTCCTTTGTTTTTGAGCGAAGTACCAAGTTTGATAATTTCTAAGTCTACAAATTATAGAAGTTATCAGCCTGAGAAAGCACTATGCAGAATAACGATTTCATGCTCACAATGTATGGTGCTAATTATTATTTAGAAAAAATCATATCCAACTGCCCTTCTCATTTTATTAGGTAAAATGGATCTTTTATTCTTTTGGTTTTCATCAAATTTTACAATAACTACATTGTTATCTACATCTACAGTTGGACAAATATCTCACTCTCCTGGCCTCTACTAAAGAATTAAGCAATCACAACGGGAACTGTAGTTGTTAAAATTATCTCAAAATTCTTAAAACAGTTGTTGTTTTTTTTTACTTTAACATAATAATTATGCATCTCTAACAGACTTAGCAAGCAGTAGGTGAAGTAGGCAGCTTCTCTTGGTCAATAGTATTTACAAACTATGCTATGATACCAGGTACTGTGCTAAATGCTGGGACAGGACTTGGTCCTTGTCACCATCAAGCATACACTCTAAGGGGAAGTACAGACAATCAATAATTGCAAGGATGATGAATGCTATAAAAAAAAATCACAGGTTGTATG
This sequence comes from Pteropus medius, assembly GCF_902729225.1. Lineage (NCBI taxonomy): Eukaryota > Metazoa > Chordata > Mammalia > Chiroptera > Pteropodidae > Pteropus > Pteropus medius. The sequence continues at coordinate 22,502,089 of NW_024349801.1, read as the reverse complement.
GGGAATGTCTAACGGACATGGGGTGGGTTGGATTACTCCCCTGAGGAGGTAAATGCATCAAGGAATAGATAAGGAGGAGTTAGCCAGGCAATGTGATCAGGATGGGAGGACAGACATTTTGGTAAAGGGAAAGAATGCAAAGAGGACCAAAGAAAAGAGACAATGAAATCCATGCTATGGCTCTGTGAAAGAGTAAGGGGGCTGGAGAAGGATGAGGCTGGAGGGGCTGGCAGATGTTGGCTCATGAAGGGCTTTTTAGACTCTGTTAAGTATTTGTATTTCATACTGAGGACCACATCCGGCCACTGAAGGGCTTTAAACAAGAGTGTCCTGATTCAATTCACTTTTTTAAAAGGTCACTCACTATAAGGTAGCTCTAGCTGCCTCATGGAGAATGGATGGGAGGGGCGATATTGGAAGCAGAAAGACTCAAGAAGTAACTGTTGTCCAGGCAACTGATAGAGGTGAATGAAGGAAAAATGTAAACCTATCTACCTGGTCTTTCCGGATGATGTGAATATTTGGGACCATCAGATTCAGTCCTCATTCATTCAAACATTTACTATTGGCTGGTATACAGTGGACACTAAAACTAGTGTGAACAAAACAAAACATTCCTTATCCTCAGGGTACTTATAAGCTGGAAAGGGTACTTGGCTAGTAACCAAAAAAATCAAATACAGAATGGTAATAAAGGAGAAGCCCGGTAATATGGGACCACACAGGAAATATGGAGGAGCCTGGTAATATGGGGCCACATTTTCCCAGGGAAAAGTCAAGGAGGGCTCTGCAGATAAGTCATCTTCTCAGCTGAGTCCTAAAGGATGAGGAAGAGTTAGGCCAAAACGAGAATGAGAGGATAAAGTGTAGGACCAAGTGACAGTATCATATACAAGATCTAGCAGGAAAAGAAAATTCCTGACCAGGAATCTGAAATATTTCAAATGTAAAGAGTATAGAGCATAGGATATAAGTGAATAATAAAAGGTAAGCCCAACAACTTCCTTTCTTAGAAGTGCAATAGAAAATGGCAAAAGACAATTATTTCACTAATTTCCGTAAAAACAGTGTGAAGAATGGACCGGAAGGAGGCCAGATCAGACCCATATGGCTTTGTTCATGTCCCTCTGCCTAGAACACTATTATTCTCTTTGGCAAAGACCTTCATCTTTCAAGGCTTAGTGAAGGCTTCCTTAACTTTAATAGGAGGAAGAATTAACATCTTTTCTTCCACGAACATACTGCCAGTAGCACACATTGCTGCAATTATTTATTAGTTTTTAGTTCTCCTCACTTGATGATAAGCTTCTTGAAGAGCAGTCTTGTACTTCTACATCAGAACTGGAATTTTGTCTGATGTATTTAATGCTGTATCTCCCAGTGCCTAGAATACTGCTTGACACAGATTAGGCACTCAATATCTGTTCAATCAAAAACAGGATGAAAGGAATGTGACCTTTTAATCAGAGTGCCAATTTTCCTCTTTTGAATTCAGTAATAATGTGGTTAGTGAAAATAAGGTCCAGATTAGTTTACATTAATCCCCCAAAGAGAATCAGTGCCTACATTAACTAAATGTCACATTTGAACATTTCAACAAGGATCAAAGAGATTTATGCTGGTAGCAGTGCTACCTTAGATGCTAACCTCCGATTTTTTCCACTACAGCTTTGTGCTTCCTTTCTAAATGCTGAAGATGCCTACAGCATTTCTCCAGTTTTCTTTTCAGATCTTGACATTCCTGCTTTGCTTTTTCAAGTTCTTGGAAGCAGTGTCCACACCATGAATCTTTAATCTCAAGGATCTTTTTCTCATCTGCAAAAATTAAATGATAGCAAACTTTTATATCAACTTAGACTAAAAGCTGGATGGACGGAAGGAAGGAAGGAAGGAAGGAAGGAAGGAAGGAAGGAAGGAATCTTGATGACATCACTAAAGGCAACAGTATAACTAACTGAAAAAAGCATGAGACTTGAGAGAGACCCGGGTTTAAATCCTGTTTCCACTACATAATGGCTGTATGACTCAGAGTGTATTACTTAACCTCTCTGAGACTTAGTTTCTTAATATGTAAAATTGAATAATACCATTTATTTTAAAAATTGCTATGAAACGTAATGCTCAGATCTTAGTACTGAATACCATTCCCCACTAAAAAGAACCAGGGATCTTCAAGAAATAACTGACTATAGTACTGGATCAGGGTATATCAAGATGAGTCCAGAGTATTTTGCTATGCCAGAAAGTTAAGAAATTAATAAAAAAATATAGCATATCACAAGGGCAAGGGGCTCCACTAGCTGAATCTGGGACATTTTGAACAGTAATTTAGTAATAAATTATAAAATATTTTTTAAATAGGAATTCATGAGTCATACCAATAATAAGATGGATAAATGGATAGGTAGGTAACTTGTAGGTAGGTAGATGGATGGATGGACAGACTGATAAACAGAGATAAATAAATAATACACACATGCTAGAGGGGAGGTAAAAGTAGAGGGAGGTCTGGAGTTGGAAAAATTAAAATTTTGCAACCACCATAGTAAAGACTTGATCAGGTAAGTAACATCGATGATTGTTAAATAAAAGAGAAAGTTTTAATGAGAAGAAGAATATTTTCATGATCTTAAAAGTATCCCCCCACAGACTGCTTATCAGTTGCAAAGGGGGAAATCTTAGAATCTTAGTAATTATACAGTGAAGACAGCTGGACAACACCTTGACCAGGTGCTCAAAATGAATCTCACCAATAAAAGACATCATGCACATCCAGATGTGATAACACATCACCTATGCCGTGCTCCAGCCAAGAAAACACAACATGAATCTAATCATGAAGAAACATCAGACAAACCTCAAATGAGGAAAGATCTATCAAAAGCTAGTGGCGTTTAGGTAGGGAGAGAGGAGAGAATATGTCTCTCAAAAATGTCAATGTCATAAAAGGCAAAGAGAGACTGGAAATATTCTAATATCCTAGATTAAAGGAGACAAAAAAGATATGAGATCTAAATGTAATACCTGACCTTGGACAGATCCCTGTACTGGAGAGGGGAAAATGCTATAAAAGACATTATTGGGTAATTGACAATAAATTGACAACAAAAAATAGAATATAAACAGTAGATTGCTACGATATATTTATTTAATGTTAAATTTACTGTATTAAGGTTATACAAGAAAAATTCCTATTTTTTGAAAATATACACTGAAGTATTTAAGGGTTAAAGAACACAAGTATATAACTTACCTTCAAATGGTTCAGGAAAAAAATGAAATATTCACATTAACATCCACAAAGAAGAGTACAAAATGGGGTAAAATGTTATCAATAGGTCTATCTAGGTAAAGGGGATGTGAGTGATCTTTGCAACTATTTTTATTTTTGCAACTTTTCTGTAAGTTTTAAATTATCTCCAAATGAAAAAACTATTTTAAACTGTCAGGAGGTATAAATGTATAAAAATTGTTTGGCACAGTACCTGGCATAGAGCACATATACAATAAATAATACCTATTGCCATTAGTAATATACAGGATTAATAATATTTAAATAATATATAAAAATGATACAAAAAATAGATTATTACTATTAATATAACTGATATAATAAAGTAGGAATACAAATTGGCACAGGCTCAAAGGCCAACACCCAATATGTTGATGCAAAAATCACTGGTCCAGCAAAATTGCTCGTAGTTCTTTCCTGACTTTTTAGTTTCATTTAATTAGTTCTACTCATGTTAAAAGATTAATGAAGCATCACCTAGGTATCACACATTGAATTTATATTTTTAATTTAAGATACTGTTGTAAAACTAACAACCAGGCAAATGTCCTTTACAAGAGAATAATTTATAGCATATTCATATAATGGAATACTATACAGCAATGAAAATGCATGAACTAGAGCTACATGTGTCAGCAATGACAAATCTTAGAAGCTTGATATTAAGTGGAAAAAGCGAGTTACAGACTATAACAAGTATTAAACCATTTTTACAATGTTAAAATACAAACAAAATAAAGCAACAGCTTTTGAGGATATCTATACTTGAGCAAAACAAAGAAAAGCAAGAGAATAATTTTTTAAAAATGAGAATATTTGTTACCTCAGGTTGTAGAGAAGTAATAGGGATGAAACTGTGGTGAAACACACAGTGGTCTTTAACAGCATCGGTGATGTTCTATTTCTTAAGTAAAATAATGGGTCCCTGGTTGTTAGAGCCTTCAGAACTTACATGTGCATTACATATACTTGTTGCATGTGTGAAGTATTTCATAATTAATGTTTAAAATACTTTTTAAAATGATGAGATATCAAATATAACCAGTCAACAGTGGCACTCTTCTTGTGGTAGGATTGTAAAGGTCTTTATAACTTACTACATGTTTTAGATTATTTAATCCTTTCTAATGAATTTGATAATGTGTTTCTTTTTAGAGACTAAAGAAAGAAAAATAAATCCTTTTATCATCTGATTTGTCTTAGGTCAAAACTAATTTTTTTCATATTGACCAGACTTCCCAAAGTCAAATAATATCGAAAACTACCCATTTCACAAAATATAATTCTCAGGCTATTCCAAATTTAACAGCAGACACAAAATGGCATTTAAAAAGTAAGAAGCAAGGTACAAATTATGGTAGTATTACCATACATCTAATTAGGAATAAGATACTCTCAACCATCTAGAATCTAGAAGGGAAAGGGTCTATGGATGATAAAAAAAAAATTACTGTCAACTGAGTTAGAAATGTGTGAAAACTAAGGTTATTGGCTTAGTACATATGATTTGCTCTTGTAGTTCTTAGTTCTTTCCCAGATTACAAACAGAAAGAATGTGTTTGGGGGTGAAGGGAGGGGGGGCTGCTAGGGGTCAATATCCTAAAAAGGATGGGAACTAATAAAGGATATGTCAACTCTTACCTAGCTCAACAATCTCAGTGAACAGGCAATATAAGCCCTATGTTTCTCGGTGAGCTCTGAATACCTCAAGGGCTATAGTACAGCACACTGTTTCTTTTTCATAATGACAACTCTAGGTCACTAAGGAAACATTAGACTATTAGTTCATCAAATATTCAAGAAACATAAACTATGTGTCATTCACTGTGCCATGTGTCAGGGAAGAAGAGATAAAGATACTGTCCCTACCTCACACCTAATACACTTCAGAAAGATTTCCATTAAAAACAGTTGAATTAACTTCAGTAATTTGAATAAAAAGGTCTCAGGTATTTGGCAATTCTCTTCTGTGAAACTTTATTTCTCGATAAAGCCAGGTATTAAAAACATGACTAAAAAAGATAAAAAACAAACAAAAAACATGACTGCTCTGTTAAAATTCTCATTATTCTCCTTCTAATAAAAATCACTTGTGAATGGAGGGAAGACTATGAAAAGACAGAATTAAGAGGGCCTAAAGCAACCCTGTCTTCTAAATGCAAAATGAAATCTAGAGGGAGGACACACACTGAGTAGGAATAACAGTACACAATTGTTCACTCAAAAACTATACACTTTTTTTTAATCTCCTTTTATGCCCAAAGCAACCCTCCAGAACTGTGATTATGGATGTTACAAAAACCAGTAGGAATAAAATCCCATTACCAGCTTTTGTTTCTGTTTCTTGCAAGGTCAAGGGCTGAGCGTGGTGTCCAGAAGTGGGTGCAGGAAGGATGGCCAGGACTCCAGGGTCTCCTCTGCCAGTGACCCCTGAGGCAGAATCTTTAGAGATCTTCGCCATATTTCTCTGAAATAGATTATTTTCATAATTAATGCGTAGTAAAAATCTTTACACAATTCTCTATTTAAAATGCTTATATTAAAAATAAAAAAATACACGCTGCCTGAAAAAAATCTTGCCTGAACTATCACCAATATTTTTCTTATGGTGTTATGTGAATACTGTCATTACTATGAACTGGTTGGTCTCTTATGACAAAATTTACCAAATTAAAACATTATCCGACAGAGAACTCATGGGCCAGCTATAGGACAGACATCAGATACATATGAATTTAAGAAACTTTAATGATTTATTGTGACCAAACCACAGAATGGACTACGCGAAATCAGAATTGTTCTTGAAAATCCACTGCAGCAGGGGTCAGATTCATTAGAAACTGTAATACCAACCTTTTGCCTTCCATGAAATGAAAGTAACAACAGTACACAAAATTTTAACTTACATAGTAAGCTATGTGTTTCTAAATACTTTAATATACAGTGTCATTTTGAAAGGAAGGACAGTTGAGTGCCAATGTTAAAGAGAGAAACTTAGGCTCACCTAAGTTAAACATCTTGCACAAGACCATATCTTCACTAACAGGTATTGAACAGTCCTTGTTACAGACAGTGCAGCCACTAAACTGGTTAATAGTGAGACATTCAGTTAAGGTGATATTTTTAGGTTCTGGACAACTGCTAAATCCCAAAGGATGATTTTAAGACGGAGTCTTGTTTGATGACTTCAGACACATTTTTATGCTTGATTCTAGATTTTTGACTACAAGAAACTCATTTAACTGACCCTCAGGAAACCTATCTATGATGCCCAACAGAAGCAGAGATCAGAGTTACAGAGAAAAGGGGGACTCCGAGCATGCAAGAGGATATAGATGCAGTTGAAAACAAAAGGAGTAATAAACACTAAACCAAAGGTAGTCAGTGTTTCCAGTTGCTACTCAAAACTGGGAAAGCTAAGATGGAAAGCAGCAACCTTCTGTCTTAGCATTAACTTGATTTTCATGGTAAGATAGAAGGCATCCTTAGGTTTGAAATTTTTATTTTGATTGATATTTCTCTTTTAGCTATTATGAATGGTTGTATTTATTTATTTTGACAAGGCATTCATTCCCTTGGAAACTTCATTTTTAATTCATTACATCCTTTCCATTTTAAAACCTTTTGATCATTTAAGTTATTTTAACGAGGACTTGTTTTATAAATACTGATGATTTTTTCCTCTTTCAATTTTTATAAACAGTTCTAAAAACTAAATTTAATAAATTATAAAGCATAGCCCTTCACATTTATGACACCTATATTGCAAATTTATAATCATTGCTTTACCTCAAGGTTGTGAACTGAGTTAACTCTAAAATGGCAAAAGTCAAGTATTACTCCAGCACAAATGCCAGAGTAGGCATTTCAAAGCCACCCTTTTCTCAGGAATGGAATCTGATCCCACCCAACAAAAACCACAAATGTCTATAAGTTCTAGCCAAATTACGTGATTTGGTCTCCAAAGACATGTGAGCCATATTCATGCATACAAATAATCGTATACTGTTTACATAATTATAAAGCCTATAAAAAGACCTGGGGTTGATTATATATTGACTGCAGGGAAAAGGTGTTGTGTTTTCTTGATTTTTATAGCAGAGACTACCTTTGCAGAAAAGCGAACTTGAAAGCCTAAAATATGATTTTCCCACCACTTCTCATCCTTAAAACTTGCTATAGATAATTCTTATTTCAATTATCTATTTTTCCCCAATAATTATCAATAAAGTATTCTAAACAGTATTCATGGAAGTTATCTCGCCCAGTTATTCTTAAACTGAAAGCAATTACTAAGTAGTCACATCTTTGTGAAATCGAGAATAAAAATATCAATTGGAGTGAACTGGGAAGGAGTAAACTAATCTTTTAGGCCCCCTTGGCTCTGAAGTTCCAGGATGCAAAAAGGCCAAGTCAAGCTCCGTCATGTGTATCCTACCAAAACCAAAAGAATGAGATAGGCCCAGGATTTGTACTTTTTCCAATGAGCAACTATACGATTACCCAAGGTAGTAAGTTAGTTATCTCCAAGTGTGGGACTAATCCCAGGTTTTTTTCCTAGCTTGTAACTCTTTCCAGTAGGTATTAATACCAATTGCCCAACATCGGCCTTGAAAATCTTGAATCACAACATCTTAATGAACCTTAACTCCTGTCTCAAGCCTCCGATCAGACCTTACAATATGAGCATTGTTTTCCTACCTCTAATTCCAGATGTTGAAATCGGCTGATCACAATGACTAAAATAGTCTGGACTTTTCATGTGTACCTAGTTTCTTTAATCATAAGGGAGTAAGACTTTGGTTTTATCAGCCCTTCCACACAAACTAAAAGCTGGTGTCATGGAGTACTAATACAACTAAAAGAATACAACTAATTCATGAAACATGCACACAGATAGTACACTGACAAAACTGAGCTTCAGAGTTTTGTGTGAGTGAGCCATACTTCTGTGTGTTTCTACATCAAAATTCTTTGTACTTCATTGGCATTTTTCGCCTACACGAGATATAAATTCCTTGAGGGTAAGAAATAGGTTTCCAAAGTGTTTAGAAGCTCTTAAGAACCCCTAGTTTAATATGATGCATATTTCTTGAAGTGGTCATGCCCAAAAAACAAAATGGGAATGAGAGTTATTCAGTTTCTGAAATCTCAGGCCCTTACAAAGAATAGCATATTTTTTTTTATTAGGAAAAAGATGTCTAGAGGATAAAAGGTCTGCCTCATATTTATGGCACTATGAAGAAAAAGTATTCTTGGCAAAAAAAAAAAAAAGGCAATCCTTTGGATTTGCTACTAAATGTTTTTTAAACCACTGGTAAAAACACAAGTCTTACATCTATTAAACTGTAAAGTGAAGAAAGGAAAAAATACCATATGCAACTTCTGCAATCATCCTTGATGTTCAATAGCTCTTTTCACTTCTCAGAAACATACCTTTTTCCATTTTGGGTCGGCATTTTCTATAAGTAGTGAGAGGATATCTTGAAATGCATTCTGAATGCAGGCCTTTAGTTTTTCAAAATATTCCACAGACACCCATTTTGAAGAACAAGTTGACACAAGCTCCGAAAGTTGCTTGTTCTCTGAACCACTGACATCCTCCTTTTGGGTATCCTTTAAGAGAAATTCAAGTACAGTTAGAATGTCTTCCTCATACTGATAGATTTCCAGTTGGATCCGCCTGGCTTCCTGCATAGTCCACTCTCTGCGACTCTGGTCTAGACATGTTTGTAATTCTGCCTCCTTCTGAAGAAGCAGTTCAGTTTTTTGTTTCACAAAGTCTTCTTTAGCTGCCGCAAGCACCTCATTAATTTTATTTCGATGATCATCTAAAAATTGCCGGTAATCTTGCTCATTTTGTTCTTGAATTCTGTGGATTTCTTCTTGCTTTTCTTTGTTCCATTCACTCTGGGCCTTAGCCAACTCAGCCCTGACAACCACAGGGACTTCCTCATTCTTTAATTCTAGCTCTCTCTGAAGAGAATGAATCTTCTCTTCCAATTCCTTTGCAGGTATTATATTTTTCTTTGTATTTTCAAGCTCACTTTTCCATTTCTCTTTAGCTTCAGAAACAGCAAATGATATCTAAAGGACAAAACAATATACATTTAAGTCTTTAAAATTCTCCTCATTAAAAAAAAATTAAACTAAAGTAACTATTTGGGTTAACTTCTGAACTTAAGAGATTTACGATTGAAATTAAAGAGGAAGAGTGAATTCAGAAAAGACATTCTTAAAATATTCTTACACTAAAAGATCTTTTCCTTCATTTTAAATCACCTAATAATATAGGTCTTCTGTTATTTAAAAAACAAAATATCAGTTTCCTCATGAACTAGAAGTTAAAATTTACCAAAAATACATATACGTAATTACATAATTATCCAAAACTAATTTTTGAAAAAAATCCATATTATTTTTTTACATAGATGCAGTCTCAAATTTTATCAACGCTCCCAACAAATTAAGTGTCTTTTACATGAACCAAAAGCAGCCTCATAAGGAAACCTTACTATTATTTAGGAATATAACATATACATGCATAATTATAAGCTGACAAACATAATTATATTTTAATGCAATTCTAGTGGTTAAACAAGTCATTAAATGACAATAGCAAACAGAAAAAGTCCTTTTTTAAAAAAAATCTAACTTTCTTTTATGACAGAACAGAGTAAGTAGATTACAGAAAATAAAGTACATAACCAAAAAGTAATAGAGAGTCAAAAAGCCTAGGCTCCAGCTCTAATCCTGCCATTGATTGCAGAGGCAGCCAAGTATAGTATGGTGTTCAACAGAGTGGCCTCTACAGACAAACTGCTGGAATTAACAGCCATGGGACCTCAAGCTCAGCCCTAAACTTCTTTGAGCCTCAGTTTCCTCATCTAGAAAATGGGGATAATTACAATGCCTATCTGATAGTTATTTTAGGATCGAATGACAAAAGGAGATAACTCATTTAAAGCACTTAGCCCAGAGTCTGGCAGACAATAAGGACTCAATAATGTTATGCAGTTATTATTGCTTTCTTCGCCTTGGAAAAATCAATCTCTTTAGCATTTAACGTCTTCATCTATATAATGAGCAGATTGGATAATGACCTTGAGTCTCTTTTACTTCTAATATTCCCCAACTGAATCCAAAGAAGTCATAAGAATACAATAGTGTTAAAAGAAGAACTAGGTTTCCCCAAAGGCTTGCCCTAGGCAGGGGTGGCTGCTATTAATCAATAAAGGCTTGCCCTAGGCAGGGGTGGCTGCTATTAATCAATACTGTACATACACTCTGAATGATGAAATCGGGTATCTGCTTCCTAAATTTTCTGCTAATATATAATTAGAGGAAACATCTTCACCTATATAGACTTATAAACACACATTATATAACTTTATTCAATAGTATGTGTTCTTGAACAGTTGCACATGACAAATTTTGAAGTAATTGTATTTTAATTTACTAAAGAAATCCACTAAGATGAGCTTTCCAAAGGAATTTACAGTAAAATTCTTTTGTTACTAACAGAATAATCCAGTAGTGATATGAAACATGTGTAAAGAATGTTTTTAGAGAAAACAGGTCGTGTCGCAATGGATGCCTAGACTTCATTACCAGGTGACTTGGATAGGGGTGTGGATCCCCTGGAATTTGGATGGCCGGCCCGATCTCGCCCAAAGGGCACACCCTCTCACATGAAGTTTTACAAGGAGAATTTGACAGCATTGATGGATTCAGTGGTTCCCGACATCATTGCACATTAGAATCACCTGAGGAGCATTTAAAAATCCTGATGCCCAGGCACATCCCATACCAATTAAAACGTAAAGCCTGGGAGTAGGAACCAGGCAACAGTGTTTTTAAAAAAGATCCAAGTTTTTCCAATATGCAGCAAAGTTTGGAAACCATGGAACTAATTTGACTACTTCTGGACTCTGCATATTGGCTTTAAATTTCTACAGATCTTGATGATCATTCTAATTCTGCTAGAACTCTGCAGACAATGCTGTGTAACTGGTCCTTGCCCACCTCCGTTGCTTTGAGGATGGGTGTGCAACATGTTAGCATTATGTTTTGTGGCTGAATAATTATCTAGAATAGTGCTACTCCCACCCACACGTGGTCCAAAGACCAGTAGTGTCATATCGCCTGGGAGCCTGTTAGAAATGCAAATTCTCAGGACTCACTCCAGAACCACCAACACAGAATCGCTTGGAGTAAAGCCCATGAATCTGCTTTAACAAACTATCCAAATGATTTTTCTTGCCAGCTAAAGTTTCAGAAGCAAAACACTGTCTTCTCATTTCTATTTCTGCATTTACATACACTCAGATCTTCCATGTTCTTAAGGAAAGATCTCTTGCCTATTTTATTTTCTATATTCTACCCAACTTTATTATTCCTCTTGACTTCCGAGCTCTGAGATACACATGCACACCATCATATTGTTTCCTCTCTCTCCTTCTTAAATTTCCTTTTGAAATACTTCAACATACGAAAAAGTATAGAGAGTAATATAATAAACACCCAGGTACTGCTACATAACTTAAGAAAAATATTATGAAATTTATGTTGAATTATTTCCTTAGGTAATTTGTGAAATAAGCTTATGATACAACATATGAATTGTTTGCAATGTGTTATACACATTATTTTCTAAAATGATTGTGACATTGGAAGAGTGGTGTACGCCTGACATTGCAATCTATTATATCTTATGTACTACAAGTAAGAGAGGATTTATAAATATGACTTAAAATGGCATCTTAAGTTTGTTCTAGTTTTCATGTCTCTAATCTGGTAGGTATGAACATTCTTCCATTGGTTTTTTGCTATTTGGATTTCTCATGAAAATTACTTGTTCATATCCTTGGCACACTTATTATTCATAGATTCTTGTTTTCCTTGTCATGTTAGTATTAGTGTTTCTCATGTTTGACTAATTTATTTTCCTTATTTTTATTATCTTTTGTTATTTTTTATTACAAAAGTTTTAAATGTTTGTACATATTTTATCCTATTACTTTATCTTTGTTACTGTGTCTGTTACCTCAAAATTTGTTATGATATAGATCTAAAATATTCAATTTCATTTAAAAAAAGTAATAACTTAATCAACCTAGATTTTATTGTAATTCAGGTTGCGGATTAATTTAAAATTAAAATTAATTTAAAATTAATTTTTCCAAAGTGTTATCTGGCTCTCATAAGGCTATTTATTATAATACTATTTGTCATTCAGATGTTTTGAAACAATTTATTAAGTTTTTATTCAGAGTTGGGCTTAACTCTAAAGTCGGTATTTTACTGAACGAAAAAGAATTCTATTTGTGACTCAACACAGTCTGAATTGTTGCTTTCCAATATATTCTGTTAGGGCTGGACTACTACTTCTTTCCTAGAATATTAAAAAAATCTATAGTCTTTTCAGTTTTCCAAATAAATCTGAGAATGATTGTGTCGAATTTCAAAACTATGTTCAGTATGCTGGCATTTTTATTAGAATTAATTTATACTAGGAGGTTAAGTTAAAAGAATACAAATAATTGTATCTGATGTTTCTAGTCAGGGAACATGACATCTCTGAAAAGAAAAGTTGACTATTTACCAAGGAGACTGTTCCAAGACTTCTGACACAGTACAAAAAACAATCTTTAGGCATGTGAAACGATATTGTATAGCTAATAATAAACAAAAACCTGCTCTCAATTTCTCCTAAAGATATAGCAAAACAGAATGGAATTTACTTTCAGTTAAGGTTATCTTCCTCATTATGAGAGATTCAAGACCCTAAAATGCATTCTTTCTCCCTGAACAACTTGACAATGATGAGAATGGCTACCATTAGCCAGGTCCTGACCTAATATTTAACATGCATTAGCATATTTAATCCTTCAACAACACTGAGCAGGCAACAATTCTCAGGACTGAGATGAGAGAAGGCGTCAGGAGAGAGGCCTTCCTGAAGCTTCTTTCCAGGAAAATTCTTACTCGTTGGGCCATAAAGATCTCTTGTTGTTCTTCCCACTTTTCTTGTTCCGATCTTACGCGTGCTTTATACTCTGCAAGCTCAGGCAGTTCTTCCAGCCATCGATGACGAGCATTTTGCACAGCTGTTTCTACCTATAAGATATTGCAAAAGAAAGAGGAAAAGTGAAGTATAAAATTTCAAAAGATTTTGCAAATAGCAATTATATAGCATTCATGTGTATTTTACGTTGCACTATACTACATTAATTATAACTGATTTCAAGCACCCCACCTTATCTCAAATGATAGATTCTAATCTTTCTGTTATAAACTTCTCATACTGTCCCATGCAAATGCCACAACAGGAAGTGGGAATGCATAAATGTTTGACAGCCAGTACTATTTTACAAAGCTTTATACAAAGCACCAATTGCTATTTCCCCATTTATCTTGGGGAAAAGGACAAGGCATGCAGGAGGGCTGCTTGGCACCAGCTGCTGTGCAATCAGTATGCCTGCCACCTCCACTGTCCTCATATCCCACATATACACACACGCATTCACATACATGCATGCACAAAAGTGCCAATAATGTTTAGAGCCTTATACCTGGCAAATTTTCCTGCTGTCAAGAATGAGTTTGTGACTAACGAATGGGGGTGATATATCAATTCAGGCAAAAATTTAAGACTTGATGAACTATGAAGGTAATCTGGTTGTAAATCTGTTACAAGCTTCCACAAGATCATTTATTAATCCTTCCTTATTCTCTTTTTTGAAATATACACAGATATGCACATACATATATCCATACAGACACACAAAAGCAGAGTTGTTACAAGCAGCTGTATTTCTCACTAAAATGCTAAATACATTTACAGGGAAATTCCAGGGAGTTGAAAAATATGGTAAAAAGATAAAACTCCTATAGAAATTTATATTCTTTAAAAAGTTACTATGAATATTTCCTTTCTACAAAATCATGCTATTTGATTTTCTTCACAAGATCTATAATTTTATAAATACCAAAATAGAATCCTTAAACATGTGTTTGTTTATAGAACCTTTTCTTAACTCTGTTCAAATCTTACAGTAAACATTTCAGAAATTTATTTTTTTAACTGATGGAAGACATCTTTGATACCATTAGATATTTGCCTATGTTTCCAGACCTTAAGGATGCCCTGTAAAATCATGTAGAACAATTTAACAAATAAGCAGAATTTCAAGTATTTTCAAAAGCTGAGTATATTTTTTTGTTACTTTAGGTTATAATCTTAAGTCTTTTAGTAAGTAATAGTTCTAAATAACAAATACACAATAAATAATATTATATCAAGGTTCTAGGGACTTCTGAGGACTAGAAGCCCTATGGGATGATCTGTGGGGTCAAAACTATTTTCAAAATAATATTCAGGCATTATCTTTTTTATTCCCATTCTCTCATGCATAAACAGTACAGTTCTCCGGAGGTGACACGCTAAGTGATGGTATCACTGCTCTGACAGCAATGTGTGCTAGAGCATTCTTGTTTTTTAAAAATTTCTTAGATTGGTATATAGCCATGCCACCCTGAACAAGCCTGATTCCGTCTGATCTTGGAAGCTAAGCACAGTTGGGCCTGGTTAGTACTTGGATGGGAGACCACCTAGGAAGACCAGGTGCTGTAGGCATAAAAAATAAGGGATTGTAAGCTGACAAGGTCCTTGCAATCTATGGGGTCAACCAAGGGTTACTTCACCTAACAAAAAAAAATAAAAATAAAAAATAAAAATTTCTTAGATTTATATTCCAATACAGTAAATAAATATAATCCACACAAACAAAAGCTCTTTAGAATCTTCGATTTTTTAAAGTGTAAAGGTAACCTGAAACCGAAGAGTTCAAGAATCACTGTAATTGATAATATAGATAAAACAAATAATAGCTCTCCTTTATTCTGTTAACAAAGAGCTATATTTTTCTCAGTATGACATTTCTTGGAAATCAAGTAACAAGCCCCAGTTAAAAGTGAGATAGCTTTTTGATTGCTTCCAAGGGGAGGCAATGGCACTGATTTTGGGCAAAAAAATTGGATTAAAAGACAAAGTCCCACTTAAGGGGTATGCCTGAAGATTCAACTCTGCAAGTCTCAATGCAAATACTGTAAAGTATTTTATTCATTTTAAGTTTGCTTATCTATAACTATCTCAGTGGAGTATTTTCTATAAAGTTAGATATGAAAAATTCATAATTAAATTGTGCTTCATTGAGCTATAAAACCGCCATTATAAACCTTAGGCATCTGAATGCTTAGACTGACCTCTGAGGAGCAAACATTGTGTAAACTGAAAGAAGACATAGAAAAACAGAGAGGCATAGCTTTGTGACAGAAATATAATGAAAATCTTAGGAACTACATAAGAAGTTCTCTACCCTAGAATGCACAAAAATTTTAAAGTATAAAGTTATGAACAAGTTCAACAGTAGCATTTTATAGGCTTTCATTAACAGACAATCAGTACCAATAATTTCACTAAAATAAAGCTGCTCATTACCTGTTTGGCAATGTTTTCACAATATCTGAGTTCCAATTCGACCTCGAGTTTCTTCAAGCCCCCCTTGATAGCAATTTCTTTCTCTTGCTCCAAATCTTGCTGGATCTTGCGCTTCTGCTCTTCTATTATGATTGCCATCTCCTTCTTGGAAATAACATCAATGGTGGTTACTTGGTCAGTTTGGCTGTAACAATCTGAGGTCTTCTTTTTCATTGCCTTTATAGTTTGATCCAGCTTCGACTGCCACTCCTTTTCAAGCTGTTGAATAAGTTCTTGTTTCATCTGTTTTCAGAAGAAAAATCACATGAAAGAAAAAATAATCAAATAATTATTAGTAGAAACTAGAATAGCTAGCCAAAAAAAGCAACCACAGCTGTATTTGAAAACCATCTAGACATGGTTATAGTAATTACACGAGGTTTAGAAATTTAGTCAATAAAAATATATTCTGAAGTAAATTGTGAAAGATACTGTTTGACCTTCTCTATGAGACCGATCACATAGAAGATTTAAACATGTTGTGTAAAGTCAGGCTTTCTTTCTCTCAAGATGCAACCTTCCGGAAGTTTTGACAATGCCACTACAAAGATGGCATGATTTCAGAGAGAGAGGGAGAGGGACAGAGAAAGAAAAAAGGAAAAGAAAACTTTTGCTATTAATATGTGTTTTTCCATCAACACAAAGCTTTCTACCAAGCAGGCATTCAGTAAGTCTAATTAACGAATCTAATTTTACTCACTTGAACACATTAGAATCCTGTTTGTTATGACATTAAATTCTACTGAGTAGTCTGCATTCAAGAAGGGGATGTTTTTCCATCTTATGATTCTTTCCACTTTCAACAGTGTAGTGGGATGGATCCAAACAATCAGTCTTAGGCAAAACTGTGAAATAGTGAAATCTGCTCTTCCCTTTCCGGTTTCTCACCTCCTGGCTACCAGAGCCCCTGGCTATATTGCGTCACTTGAAGTGGCCATCTTGTGTAGCAGTTTATGCTTTCTTGACATACTTACAAAAACAATAGCTGTCTATCTCATCCCCTTGGTAAATAATTGATTAGCAAATCCAACTAAAAGATAATTAGCAACAATGTAAAAATAGAGGATATGTTTTGTGCTATTCAGATTCAAATATGTTGTGTAAGGTCAGGAAATATATACATACAAATATTCCAGAATATCTTTTTTACATTAAAAAAATGACTAGTAGAAAGAATTTCAGATGCCAGCACTAGATTAATGAAATGCTATTTGGGGGAGGGGTGGGGAATGAGGAATAGGGAGACCAAAAGATAAGACAGTGTTTTATTTTTCCATCTTGAGGTATTTCCAACCCCTATTAATAACAATTTTGTGGATAGGAGAATATAAGTTTAAATAAGTTTAAGAATGTATCAGGAGAGAGAAAAAAATGGCATAGATGATAGAGGCTCTGCTCATTCTTCTGGCAACCAAATCAAAGTTGTGATAGAAACAAGGGGCAGCAGCAAAGAAAAATCGCCTGGGATCTAGATGAACAAGCCATACAACTACGGAGAAATCTAAGAAAGCACCCTGCAACAGCAGAAGATAGGACAAGGCGAGGACACAGGGCTGCCCTGTCCCGAGCAGCCGAGTGAGGCAGAGGCTGTGGCAGTGGCAGTGGCAGCGGCAGCGGCAGACACCTCTTAAAGGGGCCACGTCCACGAGTGGATTTTCATGGCGACGGACCTGCTCACTCTGAGGACGAGTGCCGAGTCGCTGCACACAGAGGGCACCAGGGACTTACAGGGAGACACTGTCAGAGAGAGGGCCGAGGAGAGACTGGCTCTGTAGAAGTAACTGCGGTATCCATTGCTCTTTGTTGAGCCTTCCCCCCTCCCAGTGCTTGGACACAGTGCTGCCATTGCCGTGACATCATCAAACTGAATAACAAAGGTCGCTCTGCCCAGAGGATTCCTAGAAACCCCACCTCACCCAACTTGGGCCCCACTCAAGCCACATCCAGGTGTATTCTCAGCGAGTCAGGTGCTCCGTGTTGAGGCTCACACTGGTGGAGGCAGCTGGCCATGGTTTCTGGTGTGGCCTTTTGAGGCAACTATAAGCACAGCATCTGTGGATTGCTGGCTGAATATTCACCGGTGGCCCCAGAGGGGTAGAGGCTTGGGCTAAATTTGGCCTACAGCTGAACACCCCTCAGGACTGTGCCACTGGACACCTACTCCACAAATCCACACTAATAAGACTGGGAGACTTAGGAGCTTTGCTTAGTACATAGAAAGAGACATGGAAAGGCAGCCAAAATGGGAAGACAAAGAAGCAGAAACCATATGAGAGAACAGAACAGAGATCCAGATATAATGGAGTCAAGTAATCTAACAGATGCAGAATTCAAAACACTAGTTATAAAGATGCTCAATGAACTTTTGGGAAATGTAGAGAACTCCAACAAAGAGATAAAAATGGAAATGGAAATTATAAAAGGGAATCAGTCTGAAATGGAGAACACATTATCTGAGATGAGAAGTATATTAAATGGAATAAACAAAAGAATAAACAAAGTGAATAAAAGAAGAGGATCACATGCCCTATCTAGAGGACAGGAAAGCCAATCAGGACACTCAGACAGAATGGCATGAAGACAGAGGCCAAGACTATAAAAATAATTTAAGGAGGATATGGGACACCATTAAGGCTCCAAATATTCGTCTGATCAGCATAAGTGAAGAAAATCAAGATGTTGAACAGCTGTTTAAAGAAATAGTGATGGAAAACTTCCCTAACCTGGTGAAGGAAATGGACATAAAACCCCAGGAAGCTCAGAGGATTCCAAGAATCAGAGATCCAAAGAGGCCCACACCAAGACGCATCATAATTAAATGTCAAAGTTTAAATACAAAGAAACTATTAAAAGCGGCAAGAGAAAAACAAATAATTACATATAAGGGAACACCCATACGACTGGTAGCTGATTTCTCAAAAAGGAAACTATGCAGGACAGAAGGGCTTGGCAAAACATATTCGACAGGATGAAGACCCAGGATATACAACCAAGAATAATTTATCCAGCAAAGCTATCATTTAGAGTTGAAAGACAGATAAAGAGCTCCCCAGACAAAAATAAAGTAAAGGAATTTATCACCACCAAGCCGGAATTACAGGAAATGTTGGAGGGACTTCTTGAAGAAGAAAAAACATGTATCAAAAACAGGAATAAAAAATGGTAACAACTACATTCCTATCAATAAGTACCTTAAATGGAAAAGAATTAAGTACTCCAACCAAAAAATAGAGTGGCTGAAAGGATAAGAAAACAAGGCCCCTACATGTGAAAAGGAAGGGAATGGAAAAAGATATTGCTTTGATAGACCTAGAAGGTATTTAAGTCAGACAAAGATAAACACTATATGATCTCACTTATATGCAGAATTTAAGGAATAAAAAGAAGAAACTAATCAAAAACAGACTCATAAATATAGTGGACAATTTGGTGATGCACAGAGGGGAGAGGGGTTTGGAGGGCTGGGAGAATGGGGTGAAGGGTTAAAGAAGTAAGATTAGTAGCTGATAGATGGTCACAGGGATGGGAAGCACGGCATAAGGATTACGATTAGCATTAATACATTGGCTAGGTGGAGGGTCAGGGGAGGGAGGGAGCAATTGGGGGGATCATTTTAACTAACTATATAGATGTCTGACCAATGTATTGTATACTTGAAAGTAATTAAAATTCAAATAAATGAATGAATGAATGAATGAATGAATGAATGAATAAAAAGAATGTATTTCACTTCCACCTCAGTTTTTAAGATCATAATTTGGTTCTTAATGATCTGGGAAACTATTAGCATTTCCTAATCTCATTTGCTACTTAGGTAATAAGATAATCTTTGTGCTTCTGCACCTACCCAATCATTACTTCTTTCTTCTAATCTGTAATATGGGTTATTTATTTTTAATTATAGATTGGTCTAGAGTTATCAGAATCATTTCACAATATGAAATTAAGTCATGGTTTCTATTTAAATGATCAAAAATGTACCCTAAAAACCCATTATATCCTGAATTGGGTTGAAGAATCAAGAAGGGGAAATTTTTAAAAATAAAATTGGTGTGGGTAAGCTGCTAATACTACGTTTTTAAAAATGGTGACTAGAAAGAAATATTAACCCACACCTCTTTTTGTTCCTTATCACAGTGTGCTTTGGCTAACATCATTTTATTTTCAACCTGCTGTTTAATATCAGTTTCTTGTTCTTTCAGCCATTTTTTTTCCATCATAAGGGTATCTTGGTACTTTTCTTCAAGGTCCACCTGCAGTTTGCTTACATATTCTTCTCTTTTCTTCCATAGATGTCTCTTTAAACAAAATTTAAGTAAATATCTCAACACTAATATTCTCCAAGTCAAATTTATAAAATAATGGTTATATGCATGTAATAGAGAACAGCAACAGAGACAAATGATCTCCTTAAACGCTAACTCAATCTGTTGAAAAGGTGGCTTGTAAAGACCTATTTACAACTCAAATAATCGGGTAAAAAAATTTATGGATGACTATATTGAAAGAAAAAGCATCTAATGTAATAAATACATTCCCAGAAGACCAAACAATCTTTTTAAAAAGTAAAACTGAAATTTAGGTTTACACCCCACCCATCAGGGGACCCATCAGGTATCTAGAAAGAGCACATATGAAACCAGAAAATGCAACCTTGGATTCTTGGTATTACCTGTCTTATAAATTCTACATGCAGACTATGTTTCTGAGCTGAAGGTCAGCGCAGGGAAAATGGCTTATGTCCTGCAGAGAAAGGCTACCCCAAAATTCCCAAGTTTGCTCCAGAGTTTAATAAGATTCTTCAATTGAGTAAGTGTAAAATATATCATAGAGAAATAGATTGGTATATCTTTACCCACTTCTGGAAGATATGAAAAGATTAAAGTTTCTTAAATTTAAAGCTCTGTTCTGAGTGGCTTATAAAGACTACTAAGCCTTATAAAGGGCTTATATAAATCTAAATAAAAGACTAAAGAATTCCCAGAGAAGGAAGGAATTAAACTCCTCATGCATTAAGCATACTGGCCTTTTAAATGAGGGGTGAGTTTAACTGATCAATCTATACATGCCTTAAAAATTTACAGAATTGTACATCAAATGAAAAAAAAGAGACGATTTTACTGAATCGCAATTTTTAAATTAAAAAAAAATTAACCTGTGTTTTTGGAAGCCACTTGGCAGTTTTGACTTTCCTTCTTGTCCCAGTGCACAAGCACTCATGAGCCAAAATATCAGTCAGTAGCAGCTGTTAATTACAACTGGTTGATTATAAGAGATCCAGTTTTACAGCCAAACTGATTCTTTTAAAAGTAGCGGAAAATATATTTCTGAAAAGAATGACATCTTTGAATTGCTCTTATGTTCTTGCCAATTTATATATTTTTTTAAAAAGGAAAAGAATCACACTAGAGATTTTCTCCTTATTTGAATTTTTAAAACATTACTGAAAGCTAAGTCCTTAATTTCTACGTAATTTAAGATTCCTTCAATATACTGCCAGCACTAACTAAAACAGCTCCCTTTTGAAGTTCTTTTTCCACTACGTGATATGTATACCATGGCATGTTTTTTTGTTTGTTTGTTTTTTACCATATTAATCTATTCAAAACTAATCAAAATATTAAATGAACCGAATTCCTCACCTGCTCTTCACTATTCTTTTCAAGTCTATAGGAACAATAGCTCGTTTTCATGTAACTTACTCAGAAACCTGTATAGAACATTTACTCAAGCCTTTAAAAATATTTTCTAATCTTGATGCAGGTGGCTTTCCAAATGTGGTCTGTAGGCTGGTCCAAAGTAGAAGGGAGGATCAGATGTGTATCTGGAAGAGGCTCCAGCCGAACAGGGGAGAAAAGAGGAGGGCAGCTGTTCATATGTGATTTTACTCCTGGACACTCACCAACAGCAACTTGGAAGATTCAGAAAGGAGTAGAGTATACTGTAGCCCCTCCAATTTCCCTAACAAATAAGAGCTTCCCTGCAAGAGGTCACGCTAACACTGTGACCTTCCTCTCCACAGCCTCCATATCACCACCTTCCTGGTCATGAGACCCAAGTTCAAACACCACCCTTCTCCCTGGAAGAATGAACTGACGCTTAGGTACTGATAGAGAAATGGGTCAGAGGAAACATCTCTGAAGGAATTTATTGTACAGTGCTCACAGGACAACTTGGGGTTGCCTGAGCAGCCAACAAGCAAATGAAAAATGAGGTCCCTGGGTTCCAGACTCAAAGTGACTTGGGTCCGCTCTTGCTTATTTTTAGAACTACTTTTGCCTCTTAGAATAAATCTACAAGGATTTTCTCCCATATGTAGGCCACTTTCTACTAAGGTTTTAATAATCATCTCAATACTTTACTGTATTTTATGAGCTATATTAGTGTGATACAGCCAAAAGTAAAGAGATTTCTACATATCCCTTCCCCATCGCCCAAGAGAACAGTGTGTTGGTTTCAATGACAATAATGAGGCCGGAGAAATGAAAGTAAAATCACCACAACATGAACTCATACTGTACCTTCTTCTCCTGAGCCTGTTGCTCATTTTCGATGGTCTTCCTGAGAGTCGATTCAAGATTATCCTTCTCTCTGCACACTTCCAGGTAACATTCCTGCACAGCAGCCACCTCCTTATTCATCTTATCTAATTCAGACCTTGGATACACAAAACCAGCAACTAAATGATCACAAAAAAACACAAGGGCTGCAGCAAAATTTTCCTCTAAACTATGGAATGTTGTGTACAGCTTCGGGGACAGGGAAACTCTTTCATTCTCACCTAAGTTGTAAGCAAGTGCCCTCATAAACCTCAAAGAGCTGCTGCTTCTCCAAAGCATGCTTTGCTAACAGGCTTTCACGTATTTGGGCTTTCATGGCTTCATGGTGCTGCTGGTAAGTCCTCTCACACCTAGAAACAAAGTAGACAGCGGAGTCCAAGGTAGTGCCCAGCATTACTAGAAACACCAAGATTAACTGGTTTCTCTTTCTTCCTCCCCGCTCTTCCCCTCTAATGCAAATTATAATTATGGTCAGATTGGTTTTCCCCGACCAAAAACAGTAATAATTAATTGTCAATAGATGATCTTATAAGAATCTTCAAAATTTTTTCTTCAAATGTTTCCAGAAAAGAATTAGAAACTTGGATGTGAGGATGCCCTAAGTCTAACAGAGGTAACAGCCCGTGTTGAGGACTTGTTTATAAGAATGAATTGACAGAATCGAGGGTGTGGTTCCAAAATTCCAAGTCCTCTACTTTAAACAAAATAGTAGCAGAACCCAACTCACAAGTAAGTTATGTTCCAAAAGTCTGTTTCCAAGTTTATGATTTGGTATTTGGAAGACATATTCCCTCCCACCGATTTCCTCCTTGTAAAGAACAGTCTCCCAGACTACCCTTTAAAACACCATTTGAATGAACTACCGTTTTGATGGTGCTATAGAACCTAACCCACTACATACCATCATTTCTATGGAAAATGTGTTCCAAATTCTAATTTGAGAAGCCAGGGCCTCATCTTCTCCAATCTAAGATTTCAACAGGGAGGGTTCACTCAGTCATTTCTCTTGCTTTTTTTTTGGCAGGGGGTGGTGGGAGAGGACGGAGAAGAGGGAAGGGCACCTAGGGGTTAGGCCTCTATACAGACCTTACCTAACCACAGCTTCTTGTTTATCACGGTCAAAATCTTGTACCATCTGTCTCATTTGATTACATAAGTCCTGATTTGTATTTCTTAGTTTCTCTTCAGTTTCTTTAAGTTCCTGGATACAAAAGAATAAAGTATTTAAAAGAAATAAACAGCATTTTCATTGATTAGTCTAATCTCATTTTTTAACATCCTCAGTGCTTTATCATTATTCTATAACATTATCTGACATAATTTTCATAAATCTACAAAAGTCTCTTCATGCCTTGATAAGAATATAGATTCATTTATTTGACAACTAGCTTTCTGATAGCAGTGAAAATTAAAATTTTGCATTTAATTTGAAATACATGAAAACATTTAACCAGAGAAGTATTGGGTAATTGATGCCTTAAAAAAAGTCTTAGAATTCAATCATCTTCAGTAAGCACCCAAATAAGCAAAGTCTTACTTTTAGGTCGAGGGCTGGCTGAGGAGGAAGGAACACCTCTAGTAGCCATGCTGCTTACTGTATAGACAAGCAACTGGATTTATGCCGACTTACCTTCTAATGAAACGACTGCTCCATGACCAGTAATAAAGGGAAATAACTGATCACTTACTAATATACTTGTGTCCTAACTGATATTAACTCTGTATTTTTTAAAACTCTATTATATCTTTTGAATTTAAT
The DNA here is from genome assembly GCF_902729225.1 of Pteropus medius. NCBI lineage: Eukaryota > Metazoa > Chordata > Mammalia > Chiroptera > Pteropodidae > Pteropus > Pteropus medius. The sequence goes on along the minus strand of NW_024349801.1, from coordinate 22,477,937 downwards.
GAGACCATGAAAAGTCTCACAAAATATAGAAAAAATTTTAATTACCTGATTTTGTTGTTGTAAAACTTGAATTTCATTTTTAAGTTGCAAAATATCACCTTTGACAATCGTATCAGAAGTAGAAGACTCAGGCCATAATTGATTAGCTGGGTTTTCTGAGGTATCTGTTTTATGCTAAATGTTTAAAAGAAGTCAAAAGTTTTTTAGATTTTTTAAATCTAAATCTAAGTACTTGTTTTGAAATAATTTCATACTTACAAAGAAGTTGCAAAAACAGGACAAATAATTTCCATATACGTTTTACCATTGCCCCCACAGTATCATTATCAAAACCAGGAAATTAACTAGGATGCAATACTATTAACTAATCTATAGACCTTATACAAAATTTTCTAATTTTCCTCTAATGTCCTTCTTTGGTTCAGGAGCCAATCTATGATTTCAAACTGCATTTAGTTGTCATCTCATGTCTCCTCTAATCTAGGATAATTCTTCAGTCTGTCTTTCGAACTCATGATATTTTTAGTACTAACCAATTATTTTGTAGGATATCCCTCAACTGGGCTTTTCTGAAGTTACTTCATTATTAAATTCAGGTTATGCATTTTTGGCATGAATGCCACAAAAATGATGTGTATGCTTTCAAAAAGATTCATGATGTCAATATATCTCATCACTGGTAATTGATGAAGATAGTGTCTATAAGCACCTCCACAGTAAAGTTACTATTTTTCTACTTCTAATTAATAAGAAATATCTCATAAGGAGATACTTTGAGACTATGCAAATACCCTATTTTTCATCATATTTTCACCCACTAAATTTAGCATCTATTTATTTATATGATCAGTATTGACTCATAGATACATGTTTTATTCAATAGGTAAATTTTTAAGACTCATGATAGACTTTGGCAAATTGTTTCCAGAAAGGCTGCACAAATGTATACTCTCATGAGTCTGTCCAACTCTCTTTACCCGCATTGACAGTGACTGTCTTTAAATAATTGTATTTGGAGAAAAGGGCATCTAACATATGCTTTCATTTGTATTTCTTCTGTCACCATCAGAGTGGAACCTCTTACATATCTCTATTGTTCATTTGTTTTACATCTTCCTAGATTTGTCTGTTTATATGACTTCACACGTTTTCTTCTTACCATCTAAGTGTTTTCCTTATCTATTTTTACGAATTTTCTTATTCGTTGGGGGGGGGTCACAAAAAATTTTTTTTTAAATACTCTATTTGACTTGTTGGTTTATGTATTTACCTAAACTCTGAGCTCTCTTATAAAATGTTTAAAAAATACCCTGTACCTAGGTTCATTCTACTTATTGGGGAAATGGGAGAAGTATGTTTATCTCATTCCCATTCCCATGTGGCGTGACAGAACATCAAAGCTTTGACTCAGTCTTCTAATTCATAGAGTCTTTACTTCCTTCAGAGAGAAACCATTCCAGTTGCTGACTTTCTCCTTTTCACTTGCCATCACTTCCCAGAAGCCACTGCTCCTATCCCAATCAGAAAAGAGAATAGCTAAGAATACTTACTCTGTTAGCTTCTCTCCAGATTTGGAGTACTAAGGAGACTTTAAAAGATTTTACTGACTCATTTGAATGGCTTTTGTCTTTTTAACTTGGCCACTTTTTAAAGTTTATGATATTCATTTGTGCTTTCTTTCCCACTGGTGAGTTTTTATTACTAAAAATGAAAGTAACATCATATGGATACACTGAAAAACAATTTTCATGGTTAGCTATTAAACTCAGTTTTGACATACTATCCCACTGCAGGCACACAGGGACTAGGTACCTGTACTTGTCAGAATACAACTCTTACAAATATCTTTAAAAAGAGAAGGACCACTTGAATGTCACGATACAATTTCTTTCTAAAAGTGGATAATATCTTCGAGAAAACAAGAAATTGTAATATACCAACTCTCATACTAGCTTCCTAATTTATATTTCTAAAAAGATTCTAGCTAGGAAGCTTCTGAGCTGGCTACTTAACACTGCCTATCAAGTACCTTCGATTCAGAGTATGGCATTAACGACAATTTGTGGTAAGGCAATGACCTCTATTGAGTATCAGACACAGAAAGACCTTGATGTTTTATTTATTACACTTACAAAAATTAGGTGTAGATGTCAGCCCTGACTGCTAGTAAGATAGCCTGGTTTTCCTAAGGCCTTTACCTTTTTCTATCTTAATGGCCCAAGTTTAAATTGTTCTTTATAGGATGGATAGAAACAAACATAAAATGTACTACATGGTATGTAGAAACCAATAAATACATCAATACCTTTAAAATGTCCGTAAAAGAAACATACCAACTAAGACTACACGTGTAAATTTTTTTCTGGCCTTCTTAATAGTCAGAAAAGCTTTAGGGGAGAATTTGATGGCCTAGTTCTCTTTAAAAAATTGTCCAGAGAATTTAAATTGGTGTGTTCATTCTCTTATGTCCCTATAGCAAGAGAAAGACATTCAACCGCATTTCATTAACCTCAGGATTTAATGACCAGTATAATCATTCCTTCTGAAAAATAAGATATTGAGACATCTAAATGTTTTTGACTTCATTAAAGATTTTAGAAAAAATGAGCTTATACAATACAGCCTTCTATTCAGATGTCCTAGTCTCTAGTCACACCAGTTTATTTGCTACATCTTTTATATACTTCTGTTCAAGGCTGAAAAGACCCTTTCCAGCTGGCTCTCCTGTTATTTATTCTTTAGGACAGATATCAAATGTTTCCTCCTTAAAGCCTTCACTAAGGCTGACTTACCATTCACCACGATGACTCCCTCCCTCAAAGCCCAGTTACTTATTCCCTCTCATACACTCATTATAAATATCCCCTTATAGTTCTGTACTATTGAATATGGTAGCCATTAACCACTTATGGTTATGAACACTTGACATGTGGCTTGTCCAAACTGAAATGTGTCATAAGTAGAAAATGCATGCCAGAGTTCAAGAACTTAGCACAGATACAAAAAAATGCAAACCATCTCAATAATTTTATACTGATTACATATTAAGAAGATAATATTTTTATATACTGTGTTAAATAAAATATATTAAAATTAATTTCACTTGTTACTTTTACTTTAAATGGAACTACTAGAAGATTTTAAACTGCACATGCAGCTCTATTATATTTCTATTGGATAGTGCTGGTCTAGATTCTAAGTTCCTTTAAGGAATGGCCATCGTTTTTTAATCTCACAATACTTTGCATAGAATAGTATTTTTTTTTTAGTTTAAACTGAATGATTTGCTTTTCATACCTCCCAATCTTGCTCTCTGACTTTGCAGACTAAATAGAAAACTCCATGAGAAAAGATGTGGGAAATAAGTGACAAAAGCCAAGGTTTGAAGGTGTCTATAGGCTAACGAGATAACTGTGAACTTGAGTATTTATTTTAAAAAAAACAGCTGTTGGTTAAATTGCTATTTCCTCTCCCATTCCCCCACCTAGAAAGTGGATCAATATGTACATTAATTCAACAAATGTTTACTGAGTAAATATGCAGAGAATTATCAAGACAATATTCCCAAGAACTTCCTATATAGTAAGTAGAAGCAGAACAGACATAAGGAACAAGGACTAAAGTCATACTTTAAGAAAAATCAAATGCAGACTGCTGGGAAATCACTATGGCAAGAGAGTAGCTGGACAAAAAGAGTATTCAGAGATAGCTCCCTTCGATCTACTGATCAACTAAGGGAAAGGCTAAAAAAATAAAACAACATAAGACACAGCCACCATCACTGCCACACATATGAAGTGTATTTGTATGACAAATGTCATTAGTAAATTCAATATAAAACAAAGAAAGCACCAAGATACCTAAGCTCAGGTTCAGACTCTCCAACTCCTCTAAATCTTAGCGTACTCTCACCAAAAGGCATTAAAAACTCTGATCTAATACAAAATGAGAGACAAACTTTCATTCCCATCCTTTTTTAAGAAACATGGAAACAGTAAAAAAAAAAAAAAAAGCTTGATTTAAAGATGAAAGGGGATCTTTCTCATTTGGTTAACATTGAAATCAATGTTGTATTCATCAAATATAGTTATTCAGAAGTAGTAGAAATCAGACGGGGCAGGCTTTTAACAGTAAAAACGCACTATTATTTTTGGAAAATAAATTAGACACAATTAAAATTCCACAATAATAAGCACTATAGAGCACCTTGCATACTTTGCTTTAATAAGACTGTTTAATGAACACAATTCCTAGTTTAAAGGATCAGGATAAAAGGACCAGTACTAAAGTAGGAAGTGAAAACATTCTTCCATCCAGGAGGAAAAGGAATATACTTCTATAGTAATTTCCCTCCTTCCCTTTCCTTTTAGTTAGTAGGTCTTCTATGCAATATTTTCTATTGGGAGTACAGATGGAATGGGATTTGTAAAATACGGAAGGGTGGAAAAGGCAGCTGTTTAAAGGAGGGCAACACTAAAGATATTGGTGATAGCACCATTTTGGGGAAATAACCTTAACCTATTTATTAGTCAAGTATTTTAGTTTCAATTTGCCTAAAAATTGACTCTACAACCTCTGAAGGGCCACAAACGCCTCCAGTTTCATTTTCCTCATCTATAAAATAAGGAGACTAACTGAAGGACATAAATGACTCTGACTCTGACAGAGTCAATGACTCTGACATAACCCGACTCTGTGTCTCTACCTGTACCACTACCACCCCACCACTATAATTTCCTTACATAGAATGACTCTCACAGTAATATAGGCCAGAGAAACCTCATGGATAACATGCTAAAGGGCTTTGTTGTGAAGAATTTAACCAGATTTTAGATACTATTGGTACAAATCAATCTTGAGGAAATGCAGATACATTGTTATACAGAACGATTCCTTAGATTTGTGGTGAAGGAATTTTATCTAATTGGTATCTCATTTACTAGATGCCAAGAGTAACCAGAAAATATATTTCTTTAAAAGGCATTTCTTTCTTTAAATTTTACTTCTAAAAAAGTCAAATAAACATTTAAATGTGAAAATTGTAAGCATTTTTTTAATCAAGCCTTTTAAAAATGGCGCTTTAACTCTACAAAACTCTACAGACCTCAAACTCAATACTTTTTACATCCTTCTCCACTTGTTGGAGGTCTTCGATTTTCTTACGACAGCCTTTGAGATCACTTTGTAACTGTGACACCAGATGACGCTTCACTGAGTTGCTACCAAGCAAACGCTGCACTTCTGCTTTCAGCTTCAGAATGACCTCATCTTTGGAAAGTTCTTCATTTGGGTCTTCTTGCTGTACAATGCTAATGGAGAAATTACCATATTTAAAATTAAATCAAGTAACAAATCAAACATTCCATTAAAGCTACTGACTGCAATGATAACCATGTTTTGTGACCTCTACAACTATATACTAGTATTTCAAAAACAATTTTAAGCTTTGTCATATACAAGGATATCATTTTTGCTATGTCCCCACATGTAGAAATACATGTATTCACAGGAAGACTATTGTTAAGCTTAGTCTTGCTACCTCATTGAAAGTTCAGCCATGTGAACTTCAATATGGCATGCACTTTTGTTTTGGTAAACTGTGTGATGTATATACATGTCCGTTATTACTCCAAGAGAAACAACACAAAAATAAAGAAGGAAAAAAATAGTTAACGCTGGCCATCTTAACCAACAATTTCTGTGGCTCTTGTACTAAAACACAAGTCCGAGTAGATATCTGAGGAATTGGAAAAAAATAAGAAAAATAAAAGCCATTTAACCCTAATGTTAGTTTCATAAATTTCAAAATTGGAATGAGAATATCTGCTACTTCCCAGAATGGGTTAAAAGAACTAGATTTATCTTCCTGCCTTAAAAAACTAGAAAACCAAATAAAATATATGAAAGGATGGTTTTCAATCATGCACAGCACAGTGATCTCTAAGAAAAGAAAAACAAACAAGGCAAACCCTATGATGCTACAGCTTTCTGCCTGGAGAGTCTCCAGGCTGGAGCAGAGGGAGAAGAAACCTAAACAGAGCTCAGCAATCTCACTGAGTTGCAAAGAGTTCAGTTTGAGGAGAATAAAATGGCTAAAATTTGAGGAGGGAACTACTGTGAGAAAGGAAGCTACATAGGAAGAGAGTTCTAGAGATCTGTGTATGAATGTAAAGAAATTACCTCAAGGCCATGGAAAGAACCACAGGAAAAGAGTAGGGCTGGGGAATCTTTTATGTTCCAATGAGCCAGAGTGGAAAATCTCCTAATTCACAGAGCATCAAATACTGCCTTAGTAATGGGGTTAAATTAGCCCCAGATTAAAGTCTGTTCTAAACTTAATTAAACAAAGCCTATAAAAAAGCCTTAAAGGATAAAATGGATTTGAGATAATTTAAGTGTATCACAGAAAAAGATTAACAATATTTTTAATACAGTAAAATCCCACATCTAAAACATAAAATTTTAAATGTACAGTGTCCATTCAAAATTTACCAGGCATGCAGGAAAGAAAATATAAACCATAACCAAGAGAAAAATCAGTCAATAGAAAATGACCCAGCAATGACACAGGCAAGAGAATTAAATGTATTCCATATGTTCGATAAGTTTAAAAAAAAAAAAAAGCATGAACATGATAAGAAAAAAAATGGAAAACATAAAAAAGACCCAAATTAGACTTACAGAGACAAAAAATTATAATATCGGAAATGAAAAATACACTGGATGAGATTAACAGCATATTTAACATGGCATAAGAGAAGTTTAGTGGACACAAAAACATAGCAATAAAAAGCTACAAAATTAAACAGAGAGATAAAGAAGACTAAAGCATAAATACACAGAGCATATTAAGTTTTCTAACCTAAGTGTAACTAAAGTCCCAGAAGAGGGGAGGGGAGGGAAATAAAAAAAATATTTGAAAAATAATGACCATAATTTTCATGTTTGATGAAACTAAAACTCCATAAAACTTAGAAGCGCAGTGAATCTCAAGCAGAAAAATAAACATGAAGGAAACTACCATATGTCACGTCAACATTAAATTGCTGAAAACCAGCGATACAGTGCAGGAAGACTCCTGGAAAGAAAAGAACTAGAGAAAGGAATTCTGAATTCTGTGTAAATTTGTACAAACTTTAGTCTAAATCCTGACTTATGTATGCACAGAAAAGAATACACCTAATAGATATACATACAAGATATACATACAACAAGAGTGCCAAAACAATTTAATAGGGAATAGTCTTTTCAACAAATGGTACTAGGAGAATTGGATATCCACATACAAAAGAACAAAGTTAGACTCCATCTCACATCATGTGCAAAAATTAATACAAAACGGATCCAAGACCTAATATGAGAGATAAAACTCTTAGAAGAAATCATAGGTACTAATCTTCAGGATTGGGCAATGGTTTCTTAGATACTAAAAGCATAATTAAATAAAGACAGGTTGGACTTTCTAAATTAAAAGACTTTTGTGCTTTGAAAGGTGCTATCAAGAAAGCGAAAAGGCAACGCACAGAACAGGACTCAATATTTACATTTATCTGACAAGAGACTTTATTCAGAATATGTAAAGAATTCTTAAAACTAAACAATGAAAAGACAATCCAATTTTAAAATGGGACAAAGATTTCAATAGAATTTCACCAAAGAAGATACACAAATGGCCAATACACTACATATTTATCGACATACACTTTTGTGTATAGCATATATACAGATCTCATCTATTTAAACCACTTCTATTTATACAGAAGCAGAAAACAAATATAAGAAACAGAAATATAATTATATAAGAAATATAAGATACATTACAATGCATCTTCCTGTGCTGGAAGACACAGTGAAGCAGAATACTTATTTTGCTCAGTTAAATTATGCATCCCTAATTCCTTTTCCTACTGAATGCTGACCACTGAAATTAGCACATCATGTAATCCTAGAGGGAGCCAAGTCAGGAACCAGAGAAAGTGCTTGACAAAATAATTTTCTCTTCTTTCCCAAAAAGGAAAAAAAAGTCAGTGGCAGTGACCAGTCCTGCATAAGACTCACTACTGAGCCCTGTGGAAGTTGGTTTCCCCGAATCCAAATAAACTGTAGTCCCTTATGAAGCCTGCTGAGAAGACCAAAGAGAAAGGACATTCCACTTGTTAAATGTTTATTATTTGAGCTTCGCAGCCAACTATAATAAGAGAGAGAGGAAGCTGTCTGCAAGCTGTATGCAGATTTAGCTACTCAAATTCCATGAATGTGAAATAGAACACTGAGGCTAAATCCTTCAAATTTACTAGGCGGTAGCTTGAGGGAAGTAGTAGCTGGGAATAATAGCTTGGAGCTGCTAATATTTGGGTCAGCGATTTGAAAGCAGCTCAAGTCAACAGAGAACCAAAAATCTCAACACTGGAAAATTGTTGCTTCCTCTTGTTCTAAGAATTGCAGTCCAGCAAAGGAAAGGTAAAAATCTCTTCTCTCTGATATCTCCTCTCACTTTGATCTAAGAATAAATATTTTTACTTTTTCCCCAAAATCGAATTCTTATTTATTAAACTGCTGTTGAGTGGGATGACTGTAAGCTAAAACTTTCTTCACTCATCCTGTGTTTCACTGAATTTCTTCCCATTGAGCCTCAGTGACTACCCGCTCTGTGTTTTAGTTATTCTCCACTTTCCCAGTTCAATGTGGCTGGCATTCCTCACTACAATAGAGATGTGATGTCTCAGGTTTATTATCATCTATGGGAATGCGCTTTAAATTACTATAGAATTTTGGCTCTGAGTACTAATTAAACAGAAAGGGCAAAGTAGAATACATTTTAGTAGACATCATGATGAAGTCAGTCTACTTGAAAAGATAAACATATACATGGTGTATTATTTACCCAACTCCCAAGCTAATTAGGGCACAAATTAAAATAAAGTAATAGCATATTGGAAAAAAAAGTCTTTTTGGCATGAATTAAATCTTGAATCCTCTAAAATAAAAGACATAAAGAAGAATGACGTTTAAGGCCAAAAGTTTTGACTGTCACATAAATAGGAACCAACAAATTTGCATGACAGTAAAGTTTTGAGTTCAAATACTGGTTTTGCTGCTAATGGTCTGTCTCTTGGGCAGAAGAGGTTAGCTTTTTGAGTTCTAGTTTTCCCAACTCTAAAACGATAATAATGGATCCGATGTGTTTCCAAGGTTGAGGTGAGTGAGGATCAAGAACTTTTTATAAAGTATGTGTAGAAGTAAAAATAGACTGATATAAATCCTGATCAATGGTATATTTTAACCAATCATCTATTAAATAATAATAATAATAATAATAATAATAATAATAGCTACCATTAAGTGCCTAGTATGTTCAACGGTATATTTTAATCAATTATCTATTAAATAATAATAATAATAATAATAATAATAGCTACCATTAAGTGCCTAGTATGTGCTAGAACATATTACATGAGGTCTTTTATATTCATTACCTATTTTAATCTGCTCCTGAACCCCCACAGGATATGCTCTAATCCATTTAATAGAAAAAGCCTGTAAACAGGCTTAGAAAAGTAAACAGGCTTGGAAAAGTAAAGAAACCTGCCCAAGGTCATAATGCTAATAATAAATGGCTAAACTATGATTCAAAACAAAATGTGTATCTAAAGACCATGCTCTTTCCACTAGCCTCTTAGAATTAATCTGGCATTAAAAGGAAATGAGACACTGACAGCAGCAGTAAAGTGTCCAGGTGAGTACATTTTAACTTTAAAATTTCACGTAAATCTGTCTGAACATATAGGGCACACATCCTCTTTCGGTTTAGTAAACTAACCAAGCTGAAGGCATCCTTGGACAACTTGGGACCATGAGTGTGGGTTCAATGTGAATTAGCAGCTTCAGCCCTTTGTGTTCCCACAGTTCTCTCCTTGGTAATGCTGAGCTGTCATGTTAAAGCATGGCAGCACCCCTCCCAATCCTCTGCCCCAGCTACTCTTCCATCAGTTAGGAAATCAGATAACTCATGGGGTGCAAAACAAATCTAAGTCAGTATGGCCCCGAAGTAAGAGCCTGAAGGCGCTCCTACTAAATACATCACGTAATCAGTTCTGCTATCTGCTTCTTTGCTTCTCTGGCTTGTAGCTGTGAGCTTGGAGATGACAGTCCCTGAAGACTGACCTCCAGCTAGATGGAGCCTTGCTAAACTAAAATAGCATCTTGTTTCACAGTATCACCCAATGACTGAGTTTTCAATTTACTGAACCTCATCTTACATTTCTGAAAATGAAATCATGGTACGAAAATATATAAGTTCCAAAACCTATTGTAAAGCAAATCCTTCAGGAGATTTATATACTTGTATTTAGTTGCCTGATACCTGAAACACAATAAACACTTTCACTAAACAATAGTGATGGTAAACTGAGTCTTCAGCTATAAACTAGAAAGTGGTGGAGTGGACCAAGAAAGGCTTTCCTCGGCCTGAATGCAATCTCTTCCAAAATGCCATCTCTCGTCTTATCCCAGTCCAGTAGAGGGATGAATAAATATCCCTTTTGTACATCAAGCATAACATTTAGCACATAGCACTTCGTTTCTTACAAGTACATCTCCCTGTTCCCAACTAGACAAAATGTAAGCTCCCTGTGGGAAGGGAGTGTTTCTATCTCATCTTTTGTACTCTGCTCCCAGAGCCTTGCATCGTACCTTCCAAAGAGCAAGTGCTTCAAAAATGTACACCCTCTCCTCCATTCATCTTTTAAGTGTTTAATGATACGTGTATATGCTCCCTCCTCTACCTTCACCACTCCCTCCCCCATCAGTCCCTGGGAAAGACAATAAAATAATCCCTTTTCATGAGATTGCTAAAACATCTGTTAAGTGGTGGTATAAAACACAAAATATCTGTTTTAAAAGTAAGGTCACACTAAGTTTCCTAGGGAAAACGAATGCTTATTTTCTCATATATCATTGAAAAAATGCCAGGCATTTGCTTTAAACGATGTTCACATAATAAAAATAATATGCTTTGCCTTAATAGTAAAACAGATACATAATCTCAATGTAGAACGTTGTATATTTGAACTAAATTAATCATTTTTTACCTTACTAAAACTGGCGTGCCTACTGGTGTTGAAGACAGTACAATATCAGTTGAGGTTTCCATTCATTTTGATTTCAGACACTTACACTTCATTAGGTAACACTAAAACACATTGTCCCACATTCAAGAACCCCTTGCCAGCTCGGTTCTACAACTGAGATTATGTATTTCATGCCTAATGCCACTTGCTTACCATGTACCATTAGTAATGTTAATGTAGGTTCTTCTACAGTAAACTATTTTCTCAATACCTCTTAACTTTGGATGTTTTCCAGTGGACTTTTTTAATACCCAAATCCACATATGATTCAGTGAGTTCTGCATTTAATTCTCTTTCTGAGTCACTTGGAAGTATTCCTAGTTTTGCAGCAGATTCATAGAGAGAAATTTCATCTTTTAGTTCTGTTAATTCTTCCTAAAACACAAAATTACTGGAAGTTATTTTCATTATTTTCCTATAAGAAAGAATCAGTCATTCTATCTTTGCCTCAAAATTCATTTTAATGATCGATAGAAGGCAGAAACATTTCTTCAAATACATTTTCACACACGTGAAAAATAACTTTATAAAGGCCAGCATGTATCAGGTTTTCCAGTAAACCGAATGAGCAAAGGAATAAATGAATGAGAACACAAATGCAAGTAATTTCTCTCGCACCTCCCTCACTTATATTTTGTCTTCCATGAAAAGTGTCCCTTGAGCTGAGAAGCTGGTGGCAGCACTTTTTGGCTCACTAGAGTAGATGACAGAGTAGCCTGGTTTGCCAAGAACGTGTTGTATTTTAGTCTGCCAGTGGTGAAAAGGCAAAACCCCTCTTTCCAGTGGAGGTGGCATTGGACCTCTTCCTCCAGCGGAAAATATAAGTAGTACTGAAGGAGAACCTGAGAGAATTGCAGCTAAACTGTAGGTTAGCTCAAACCCGCCTTATCTCAGGGGCACACCCATAGATGAAAGGACATGCTGTGAGGTGGAGGTAGCAGGCCGACTGGCAGGAGGGGGCAGGGCCCTGGCTCCGCTGTTAGACAGACCTGAGCTTGACTACCCAACTGTGTGAGAGAGATTATGACCTACTCTCATGGGCTGGTTTGAAGAGAAATCCAAAGTTCAGAAAGGTGATGGAATTCAGTTACCCAGAGTCTTTTTCAAGGGGCAACACTCACTTGCAAAGCCTTGTTCATGTTTTCACTCATATCGTGTGCCTTTTGTGCTTGCTGCAGCTGGAGCCGTAGCTGAGCCACCTCCTGTACTGAGCCTATTGAGGAAAGAATCAGAGAATACAACAAATGTAAAGGGCCAAAGCATCTATGATGTACAGAAGACCTTGAATCCACTGAGGCTACAAAAGATGAAGTTCTGATTTATAATCTTTTTATTTTCTTTTCAGGAGCACAAAGGTATATAGCCAGTGAGACCCAGAAGGCACAGGTCTGGTCCAGATGTTTCCAAGATTTAATATGGCTCCCCATGTGTCCTTGGGAAGTTGAAGACGTGGGCTACTGTGACCTTGCTATGAATCGAACCAGCCACGTCTACAGACCTTAACACTCCAGAAGCCTTTTAATAGGAGCATGACATTCCAACTCATAAAAAAAACCAAAGCAAAAATTCTTTGGAAGCCATTTCGATCCTCTAATAAGAAAACTACATCTTGCTGCCTTTTACTTCTTTCTAAATGCTTTTATTTCCACCACCACAATCTCATGTGAAAGAAGCCTGTTAAGACTGTGCTTCTGAAACTTTAGTAATATTTTATATGTACTAGGGGAGGTTCTTGTTTAAAAGGGACTTCATTGGGTTTCCTCAAACGAAATGAGCATCTGGGAAATGGTGAAGCAAAGCAACGATGGCATTTTAGGCAACTAAAGAAAATCACATTTTTAAAGCCTTTAATGGCAAAGAAAAGGGCTCATTAAGTAATGCCGTGAGAATCAAAAGGATACAAAACTAAACAGACAGGGGGAACTAACCAGAGCAAGATCCAAGTGCTGCCCCCACCAACACACACACACACACACACACACACACAGTCTTTGACTTTAGTACTTCCAACTTTTGAACACCCCACTCTTCCACACACTGCACCAACAGGCAGAAAGGACTTTATGTGCCGAAGTGTGACTTTTGCATATCAGTGAGCTATTTTCACAGTATGAGCTACTTACCTGCAGACAAGGCAGTTTTGTCAGTATTGTAGTGTTTGTATAAGCATTTGGTTATTTTATTGCTTTTTACTCTAATATTATTTTATAAAAATTAATGGGAAGTACTGCTGAAACTAATGATAAGAAGCATAGTATCAAACTTAATACCATGGAGGCCATGTCGGGAATCTTATGCATGACAAAAATGTAACTCACTGGGCTTCAACTGACCAGGTAAGTGGCTATTCTATTGTAAGGGAGGAAAAAAGTAAATAAGTTATACAAAATGACAGAATTACATGATTAAAGATCAAGTCTAAAAAGCAAAATATAACAGGATTTCATAATCAGTTTTAGCCTTCAGAAACAGAACCTATCTTATAGCATGTATTTTTTTGTTCTATTTTAAACATTCAGGTTTGGTATATTTTCAAAATGTACTATGTAGAGAAACAGAGAATTATCTATGCATGTGCTTTCATTTTACTTGAAGGAAATACATTCAAATGTTAACAGTAGTTATCTTTGTGTAGCAGAATTATCGCTTATCTTTATTTTCTACTTTATACTTGTCTGTGTTTTCCAAATTATCTAATAAAAATGCACTATACCTTTATACATATAAATAACAATGTTAAAAAAAACTGACACCAGGGAGGGGGAGAGGGAAAACAAAAAAATAAAATGTTTAAAAAAGTTATGTATATATAGTATTAAAAAATATAAATAAACTGGCATTTAAAAAAATGACACCAATGATATTTTCTGTCTTTTCTGGATTTTTATAATTCCTGGACTCCACTATGTTCTCTCTGCATATTATACTTGCCTCCTAAGGAGACAACAGCCCACCCAGACACCCACCTGAGTGCAACAAGTTGGCACACTGCTTTTGACTCTCCTCTAGACTTCTTGTCAATCGGTTAATGATCTCAGTCTTTTCTAATTTGGATGTTTCTTGATTCCTTTCCAATTGTTTCACCTGATCTTTCAAATGACAGCAAATGTCTTCCTAAGTGGAAAAGGTGTTCAAGAAGTCATTTTCATGATCAGTTATTAAATATTAAACTAACAATTATGACACATAATTGGATTTTAAGTCAAATATAAAATCATCACATGGCAGCATCATGAGGTTAAGTGCACAGGACTGAGAGTCAGGAGAATAAAGTCATGTGATCCTGGGCAAGTCATCAACTTCTCAGTCTGTTTTTCTTTTGTTATTATGCTAATAAAGGTTGAATCCAATAATTCTAAAGTCCCTTTCTGCTCTATATTCACAAGATACTGTTATTCTAAAATTAGATCTTATTCAAGCCAAAGGAAATGTATTACACTCCTATTTGCATTTTACATTGTCAGTATAAGTATACATATACATATTTAGACAGACCATTCTGAACCATGGAATCTGTATTCCAAGACAGCAAAGATACAGATAAACACATGGATACTCACTCTATTCTGAACAGCCAAAAGCTCATTTTAGTCTGAGCAGACAAAAATAATCTCTCCCTCTTCTGAACTTCTTTTAAACCTGATTTCTCTCACGTTTTTCTTTCTACCTTTTACATGTCTTATTTCTCTTAATAGTCTCCTTGCAGGTACCTATGTATCTCACCTTATATATAGTATGAGCTGCAAAAAAAAAAAAAAAAAAAAAAAAAAAAAAAAAAAAAAAAAAAAAAAAAAAAAAAAAA
>NW_024349801.1:22395003-22462986 GCF_902729225.1 Pteropus medius | reverse complement strand
AAAAAAAACTTAAAAATAAAAATAAATGACAAAGAAAAGCAAACAGGATAAATGTGTGTGTCTGTGTGTGCATGCATGCATGCATGCGTGTGTGTAACTATATGGGGATATTCAGAAAATATAGAGCGTGTATATAATGTATACAAGTTTCTTCAAAAAGAAAATGAGTTTGGGAGTAATGAGCCATGGGAGTCCCAAACTCAGGTAAAATAAAGCCCAAAAATGCTTTGAGGATACCAACCCAAAGTATATCTTATAAGGATACTGAGAGCATCCTTAAGCAGAGGAAAGGGACTCTGAAGTCTATTTTAGCTTAAAAATTCATACGAATTTTATATTCTATTTCATAATACAGTGATGTTTGCTTTAAATTTTTTCTACCAAATTTTTCAGCAAAATGAAGCTCTTGGAAACTGGTCCATGTTTATTCAACACTGCAAATTTCTTGGCATACTGCTGTTGATTCCCAGGCCAGCTTAAAAAGTATGGTTCTAAAGCACCAAAGTAACATGGCAAACACAATGAATGAGCTAATATCAATGACAGTGTGAGTGTGTGTATGCAAGGAGGGGTGGGGAGACAACTAACATTCATGTGCTGGGGAGATGATAGTAGATTTTAAAAGAGACTGAGAACTGGTAAAAAAAAAAAAAGTTCAAGAAAAGGTAGATATAAAAAACATTGTAAACAAAAGGCTGACTGTGGCAATATTTTTACTATATGCAACAGTCAATTAAACCATGTTGTTTCCTGTTGACAAGTTCAGGGAAACAGATTATACTCAGAAAACTGTAGTGTTTAAACACCAGTAAAACAAAACAAATGAATGGTTCTATCTTTTCCATGAATTTTGCTTGAGTGAGAATACTCAGTTCAAGACTGATAAAGGCAGACATATTTTAAGACAAAATGAGACAATTGTGGTGACAAAGAGATAATAGCTGAATCCATGGAAGCAAATAGAATTGATTTCTAGTGCACAGAAAAATGAGGATTAGGCCACACATATGGTCTGTGTGTGTCCCTTAGCCATAGAAGTGTTTAAAGTGGAGCCCTTAAATATAAAATTAAAGAAAAGATAGAAAACAGATCAGGTGAAGGTCATGACATGCAAACCAAAGATCATGAACTTCATCGAAAGCAGAAGATTTCAAGAAGACCAGAATGAAAAAAGGTCTACACCATCAAGGAGATAATCAGAGATCTTCATGGGATACTTCTAAGAATGGGAGGACGGATACAGAAGGCAGTTTGGAGAGAGAACCCAGAGATCTTAGAATATGATGCTTCTATGAATGGGAAAGGTAAAAGGCAGCTTGGAGGAGAGTCCAGGAGATAGTTTGCTATTAGAGAGTTGTCTTGAAGGAGCATTACAAGCTCTGAGAAGCTCATTTCTTCTCATCTTCTCTGGCACACAAAAAAACCCAAGAGGAACTCAGCCAAAGTAAAAAGAACTGTTATAATGTTGTGTGTATAATCGTTTCTACCCAGAAAAGCTGATGGCTTAAGGAAAATCCTAATTAATAATATAATTTTATAAGCCCTGTATTTCTCAAAATATACTAGCTACAAAGACATTCAAAAGAAAAAAACCAACTATATCATGGATTGCTAAATTAGGCAGTCCTCGTGTTAAATTTTGTCTTTCAAAATGTAATATACATAAAGCCTGTATACATCCTGATGTTTAGCTATTGTTCAGTAAAATTCTGCTGAACAGATGAAATAATATAATTAATCTACAATTGTATTCCTTTCCCACCAAGAATGTGTTTTTCATAAAACAGTGATTTTCAACCTTCTGCAAGAGAAGGCATGAACCTCTTGGAAAATCCGAATAAGCTCATGAGTCTTCTCAAAAATACTGCATGTACTCACACCCAAACGAAGATCATACCCACAATCTCAGAGGATTTATCAACTCCCTGGAGCCTAGTCACCAATTGCCTTAGGAGATGCCAGGTTAAGAATCTCTGTAACTAGCAAAACTTATTTACTATGTGTGAGCATCTACTCTATTAATGCTGTGTATATACAATATACATAATACATACATACACAGTTCTGTGTAACTGCATGAGAGCCATTCAGAACCTAGACAGTGGCAAACTTATTCAAGTTTATCTGCTAAACTACCCAGTTATTTGTACCTTGCTACTATTTTTTAAGAATTGTTTTACTTTTCTTTGCAATATGCTGAATGGAGTGTAGTGGGAAAAGGTTTATCTGAAGGAAATATTTTACACCTCTTCGGTAACTTTTATAAAGAAAAAAAAGGGCAACAGGCAAAATGTGGTATGTATGTAGTATGGTTACCAGTTATGTAAGAAAATCTAAAATCAACCCTCTTTGTGTAGAACACACTCATACATTTTTCTGCTTATAGGTAGGCATCTCCTTGGCTTCTGGTTGATTTTTACAGCACCTCTTGAATCAGGAATCTCAATTTGGATTCTAAAATAATATGGAATTCACCTTTCATTAAAAATACTACTAAGCCAACTCAGCAAATTGACAGCACAAAAGAGATACCATACCATAAGAAACATTCCTGGAAGGAAAAAACTATAAGCACTTTGGAATCGGCACTTTGTCAAGCAATTATTATACAATTATATGCATCAGTGCCATGCTCTGTTTAAAACAAAAAACAGTTACAGACTGTAATAGTGGAAAAGATTTTAATCAACTCCTTCAATTCATAGTTCAGGAATCTGAAGCCCAGTCAGCCAGAGTCAAGTTTGTTCTGTGTTCTAGTCTAGGATTTTTCTACTAAAGCAAGGAAGGTGGGGGTGGTGAGAATAGAGAATGGAATAGGCACAAGGGATGAACACACTAGGAATTCATTTCAGTCCTCCACCATGTAATCTGTCTAAGTCAACGGAGAATAGAGAGGTCCTCTCGTGATACCAGGAGGGCCACTCTCCAAGTCCAGCTAACTTTAATGCTACTACCCAAACACAGCCAAAGTTAATAACACTGTATCTCAAATTCCATTTGTTTAAATGCTATATAAAGTAAATGTTCAATAATTTGGCATAGCTTTCATCTTTCTCCACCCCTACATAGCCTCCACACTGATCAAATTCACAATATTTTTCTATATAAAAAGAATAAAAACATATTTAGGAAAATAAATCTAATAAAAACTCATAAAATACTCACAAAAATAAAATAAAGTAACATAAAATAAAATGGTATACAAACAATTATTATTGCCAATAATGCAATCTTATATAGCTCTACTGAAATCATGGAAAAATTTAGAGTGAGCTATATAAATAAGAAATAACAACCCAAATCAGGATGAATTTTAAGTGTAGTGGAATTTTCCATACCCTCACATCTTATTTTACTTCTTCTCTTCCTTTGGGTTAAATTAATTCTGAAATTGCATTAAGAAAATGTACTCTGAAATTTTATTCATTCAAATGATTACCTGAGGTTTTGGAGCACAAGCCAACCTACCACCTGACTCACCATCAGCTTATAATATTTTATTCCTTTTGAGGCAAAAATAATAAAAACTGTGAAATATGCTCAACTTTCAAATCTCAATGATTTTAGATCAGACTTTCTTCCCTATTTTATTATATTATTCTCAAAGTTAACTCTTTTACCAAGAACCACTTCTAGACAATCTTAATGATGGGTTTATTACCAAATGATAGGAGTTCCGAGAAAGGCTTTCTACAGGTTGCTTAACAACTTTTCAAGTTCAGGCCAGCTCCCAGAACACACTTTCCTTTACATCTGGATTTATTCTATGACAATATGAACAATATGCATACATACTCTACAAATAAAGGACTAGTGAAGTGATGTGAGAATTTAGAAAGTACTAACCCATCCTACAAGAGAAAGAATTTCCAAAATTATGCCTTTGGGGAACATTCATACATTAAAAAAAAAAAAACTTTGCCTTTAAAGTTTTACTCACAATCAAAAACCTACTGTAGACATTCGAAATTTCTATATTAAGAATTACAGTGTCAGTTTCAAAAAAAAATAAAATAAAATAAATAACCAGCTTTACTTTGCTCATTTGCAATCATGCCAACCTGTTCCTTAAGTGCAGTAACTGTAGCATCCAATTTGTTTTGTAAGGACAACACTTGCTCTTCATACTTCTTGGTGAGGCCCATAACAATGCTCTCGTGCTGCTCTCGGGTGCGTTGAAGGGATTCAGAATGATGAAGGTCCAGCAGCTGCTGCTTCAGACTTTCCAGAGCCATTTCAGTTGTTTTGGACTTCTTAATCATCTAGTAAATATAGACAGGGTATCCATGTTTATAGCATTTTGACTCTGTGCTCTCTTTATGAACGTTAACCATGCTTTAATGACAGTAGAGAAGAATGAGTTTCCTGATGGGTCTAGTTCCTTAAGACCCATCAGGCCCATGGCTGCTGCACACATTATTCACTTAAAAAATAAAATCTATTAGTTAACAAAGAAGAGTGAAAGACAATGTTGTTCAGCAGAATGGCAATGTGGGTACCAGGCAAGGAATCTGCTGCTACTATACTGGTCCCAGTGCTGTTTGCATTGCTAAGTGTGAGAGGCAATCCCAATGTTAGGTCACAGAAAAATGAGAACTGTTTCTTGAAAGACTGATAAAACCTGTTAATGGTCACTTACTAAGAACATTTTGAAAGCTATAACTGTACAGTTGGAAAATAATGGTGTAGTAACCTAAACAATGGCTCCCACAAGATGTCTATGTCCTAATCCCTGACTCGTATGAATGTGTTATGTTACATGGCAAGAGAAAATCAGGGTTGCAGACTGGATTAAAGTTGCTGATCAGATGACCTTAAGATTATCTTGGACTGCCCAGATGGACCCAATGTATGTACAAGGGTTCTTAAAGGAGGAAAACTGAGGCAGAAAAGTCAGAACCAGTGACTTCTAACTCTGAAGATGGAAATGGGCCATAAGCCAAGGAATACAGGTAGCCCCTTGAAGCTGGACAAGGCAAGAAAATAGATTCTCTCCTAGAGTCTCCAAAGAGCAACAGAGCCCTGCTGATACCTTGATGTTAGCCAAGTGAGATCCATTTCAGAACTCTGACCTCCAGAACTCTTAAGATAATAAATTGGTGTTGGTTGGAGCCACCAAATTTGTGGTAATCTGTTACCGCAACAACAGCAAGGAAACCAATACACTTGGTTATTCTGGTGCTTTTATTGTTTTATTTACGCTATTTTATTTTTGATAAATGCAATTTCTAACTTAAAACAAGACTACAAAGTTATAACCTTCTACTACATAAAAGCAATTCCACTTTTTAATCTAATAACTTTATCAGTTTTCAAAATTTTTAAAGTGGTAATAATCTACTACGGTATTGTGATTTAGAAGAAATATATATTTGGTCTTTCAGATGACCAAAAATATATTTCTCATATATATTTGCTCTTCATCCAGTTCTTGGTTCGCAGCTCCCAAAACTCTTAAAATTTCCGGTGTGGAGGCTGATAAAAAGTGTCTTTTGTTATATTAATGAGGTGACTTTTCACTTAAGGGTGAGGCTGGTTGCAAATGTAGCCAACCATGTGATTTCTGGGTTGGAATTTTCAGTCCCACTCCCTGACCTCCTGGGAAAGGAGAGAGGCTGGAGGTTGAATTACTCATCAATGGCCAATGATTTTATCGATCATGCCTATACATCAGATCCTCCATCAAAACCCAAAGGACAAGTTTCAGAGAGCTCTCTGGTTGGTGAACACGTGGGGGTTAGGGAGAGTGTCGTGCCCGGAGAGGGCATGGAAGCTCCGTGCTCTTTCTTTATACCTTGTCCTTTGCATCGCTTCCATCTGGCTGTTTCTGAGTTACATCCTTTTATAATAAACTGGTGGTATAGTAAGTAAAATGTTGCTGAGTTCTGTGAGCTGCTCTAGCAAATTAATGGTACCCAAGGAGGGAGTGGTGGGAACCTCTGATTTACAGCCAGTCGGTCAGAAGTACAGGTTAACAATCTAGGATTGAGACTGGCATCTGAATTTGATGTAAATGGTGTCAGAATTGATAAATTCTTGGACACCCTGCTGGTATATGAGAATTGCTGGGTGGTGTGTAGAAAGCCCCAACTCCCAGCCCAGCACTCTGCTGGTTGAAAATTGAGTCTCAGATCACTAATAGATCTACGTTACGCACAAAAATGTGGCTTATTCTTCATTCTATTTCAGAGAGTGACACTTTATTCCAATGCTACTTTAACTGAGTAATACATTTATTCATTTGCTCAATAAATAATGTGGATACTTTGTGCCAGGCAAGGTTCTAAGAACTTAAGGACATAATGACAACACAGGCAAGGTCCAAACTCTTACTACTTTCTCATGGAAAGAGAAAGACAATAACAAGTAAACAAATGAGTTTTAAAAGAGTAATAGAATATTGCATAATGAAGAGGTATGGGAATATGGCATTATGGGCTACTTTAGATATAGGTGAATGAGAAGTCTTCTCTGAAAAGGTGACTTATTTTAGCTAAGATCTGAAGGATGAGAAGGAGCCAGACATGAGACAACACTGTTTAAACTCTTTCACTAAAACAACCTCAGAACGAGCCACAAATCTCATCCAAGACCAAGGTCACTATTTTATAGTCACTTTCATTTTTAACTACCCTCCTTCCCCGCTCCAAAATGGTATTTCTCTCATAAGTCACCCACCAACAGGTTTGGCTACCAACGACTTGTGACAATTTCTAATAGTTAAATGGCTATCTAACTCATTAATCAAAGAATATATCACCACTTTAAAGGCAAATCTATTGGGGTCAAGAAATTTACGTTCTGAAGCTTTGTCAATAACTGGCTTTATAACCTTGGGCGCGTAATCTGACTTTTCCAAGACCTGGTTAACTCATCCATAAGATGGTAAATACAATGCCTCACTAATATAATCCCAACAAGATTTCTTACAAAATATGAGAATTGGATTTGTAAGATCTAGAGGAGAAGAGAAAATGTGAAAAAGAGCTAAAAAAATTTTTAATAATATTAAGAATAGCCCTTGTTTACCAAATTTCAAACCATACCATAAAGCTATAGTCATGATAGTATCAGAGCTAGTATGGGGAAATATATGTGAGAAAAAAATATATACACAGGTTGGTCAATTTTAAACAATAATGTTCACTCAACATATACTGGCTGCCTATTACGTGTCAGGCACTGGGCTTGAATAAGAGGTGGGACTACACAGATGAAGGCAGCCCATTCTTGCCTTCAAGATGTTCTAGGTCTATTATAAGATGTGATCACCTGGCTTCAGGAGGAAAGCAGGGGAGACTTGAAGGAAAAATCTGTGAGCAGGAGCTTACCAATCCAATAGCAGTGTGCCATGGAAAATGCATTCCAAAGAGAGGAGTCGGCACATACAAGTACACAAAAACATTAAACGGATTGTTGAGTTTGAAGAAAGTAAGAGAGGAGATAGGCAAGGATCAGATGGTCATCCTGACACCATGCTTTATCCCACAGGTAAAGTGGGATCATTGAAAGGCTTTAAGCAAGGGAAAGATATAATCAGAACTGTATTTTAGAAAGATTATGCAGATGACCACAAGAAAGAATTTGGAGAAGGAATAAAAGACTGGAGGCTAGCTAAGAGACTTTTGTAACAGAAGGTAAAATCCCAAATTAGGAACATGTGGATAGAAATGAAGAGACTCAGCAGAGCGTAGTAGCTGACAAGATGAAAGGGAACAGAGGAGCTGAGGTCTCCTCCAGATTTCTGATGTGTAAATGACTAGGTGGATGGGAGCACTATTCCTCCAAGTAAGGAAAAGAATAGCAGGCTTATGGTAGAAGAAGGTAGAAATTTCGAAGTTCTTCTAAATTTGGTCCTACCAGACCAAAAGTTAAGTAAGTAAATATTTCACTATAATAAATAACTTTTTATCATAAATAATCAAGATAAAATATTTACCTGTTCTTCATTGGCTTTTAATGCTTGTATTTGGGTTTCCAGTACTTTTATTTGTGCTTCGAGCTGTATCTCTCTTTCTTTTCCATTCTGAAAGAGTTTCTGTGACTCTTGAAGGCTGAGGGCCAAACCATCTTTTTCATCTAGAACATTAAAAATGTTGATATTAATAATATGTTACTACAGAGGGACCCCAATTGTCACAATCTCTATCAAATATCAGATCTATATCACATATAAATGTTGGAATCAGTTCAATTCAGATACTGAACTTTAGTTGATCTAGAGAAAACTAGAAAAGTTCCAAAAAAGAATGCCTGAATGACACCAAAAATATTTTAGAGAACCAGAACCACTTCCTTCAAAAATCTTATTGCATCCTTTCGGGGACTAAAAGATTTCCTAACAGTGATTTTGGCATTTGTTTACTTGAGAAGTGACAATCCTCTGCTAATCAAGAGGGAATCTGAGGACTAATTACTTTTTATACATACTTGTAATGAACTCTTAAATTCATTTAACCTTAAATTCTTCCCACGTACTTTACTATAACCGCTCACGAGTTCTTCTCTCAAAATAAATTTTATGGGCATTATAGAAAGAGACCTTTTTCCACCATCGATTAAGTTTAAAATGAACTCTAGTTCAGTAATATTATTCTGTAAATGAAAGTTCAACATTGACCAAAACTACAGAAAGCACAAAGAGCAAGCAATTATAATTTGAATTTGTATTTATGTGCTTCTCCCAGACATGGCTCCATTTTTCTCCTTGGAACACCTAAAGAAGTTCAGGATCATTAGCTCTTAGTCGGATTAAAATATTACGTTAATTTGTGGGCTGAGAAAATGTATTGCAAAGTAAACACAAGTCTCTCTGGAAATTGTAATACTTCATCCAAGATAAACCATGTAAGGGATCAACAACTTCTTAGAACACAATGCTATCAACATAGCTAAATGATGTTCATTGATTCTAACAGCCTAATAGAAAGAAGAGGAGAAAGAAAACGGAGAAAAGTAGGACCTCAAAAGAGTATGTTCTGGAGAAAAGTAGTAATTCAAGGAAATGTGTTAAAAGTCCTGGGTTTTGTTTCCTTCTGACTGACTATGAGCCCTCTGACCATGTGCATCAACTCTCTAAGCTTCATATTTAAAATGAGGTTGTTGTGGAAACAAGATATCTAGCTCTAGAGTACCTCATAAACAACAGTTGTCATCTTACCTTTGATCATCAGAAGCTGGTGATTCAGATATCTCATTTGATGCTCACTTTCATTTAACTTTTCAAATAAATTGTCTAGTTGTCTCTCTTTGGCTTTGTTAAGAACCTGAAGTTGAATAATCTGCATATTTTCTGCAGAATCTGATTTGGAATTAAAGACAATTTATTAGATAAAAGCGTACCAAAATATAAATTGTGGTTCTTTAGGGCACTATTTTTCAAACTGTGGATATAACTCATTAAGTATCATGAAAACAATTCAGTGGTTTGAGACTAGCATTTCTTAAAGAAAAAAAGAAAACGAGATAGACTATAACAGAATATATCAGAGTACATCATGTAGTACAAATAAGTATTATTTTGTAAAACTGTTTCAGTTATATATGCTTATTTATATAAATATTATAGATGGCATCACAATGTAAAATATATACATCTTACTGTGGTCACTGTCAAAAAAGTTTTAAAAGTCACTGGTTTAGTATATAACCCTTAATAACAACCATTTTGGCTAAATTAAAATATATACCAATGTGAACAAAAAAGGAGCTATGTAATAAACTTGATAAGCTCAAGGGGGCCACACATCAGGCACATCAAGCTCAGTGACCAAAAGTAACAACGCAGGATGGACGATCTGATCACAAATATCTAGTTGGCAGATCATATCGGTAGTCATGTCCCAGGCCTATAGCTTCCTTGGCAAAGGTCAATCTTTACTGTGAGGTCTGTCCATTGTTCTTATACATCTAAGAAAACATACCTTGGAAATGTCAGAGTAATTTTCTTTTTTCACCCCCAAAGGCACAACCGCAGGTACCAGAGCACCAGACAGCAGAACCCCTCATCATTATCTTGTTCCCCACATACCATCTTAAAGTGCTGTAAATGTTAATTATTAACTATCCTGTACCCATCAATGTAATAGAAGTATGTGTTTCTCAATTTTGCCTCTTATCCAATTATAGAGCTTCCTCTTGCCTCCTTAACCACCACCGATGGATTTCATGTACCTTCCTTACATCTTCTTCAATAAAATCATTTTTAAAGAAAATTTCTGGATATCCTTCTCAAAATTTTTTATTTTAAGCAAGAGTGGAATTATATTGTATTCATATCTATGCTGGTACATAACTGCTGAATAAATAGACTAATAAAGAATTTTGAGATCTCCTTTCAGAAATAATTAAAGTTGTTTTAGGGATCACTTAAAATGGGGGAGAAAAGAAAAAAATGATTTGTAGAAGGATAATGCTTCAATTACACAATAACAAATATTCTTCATTTTCTACTAGAATGTTCCTACTTGCTAGCAAAGTAGTCCTCTTTTTAAAAAGAGATATGGTTAAAACACAAAAAGAGTGTAGACTAAAAACTTTGTTACAAGTCACACTCATCTAGAGCCTTAGGACAGGGATAAACACAATATATAAGCCACACCTCTCTTCAAAGTCATTTTTTTAAACTATTGCTTAGCAGCTGTCATCGCTAAATTTGGTACTCCCATTAAGTTATTTAATTAACTTCCAAATGTCAAATTTAGGCAAATGTATAACCAAAACAAAAAATAAATCAATTTGATAAAATGCAGATTGTTAAGAAACTGATAAAAGGTTATACATGCAGAAAAACCAGGAAATATAAACACCAACTGAACATGGGAACTGAGAGGAAAACAACACCAAGAAGGCAGGGCACTGTTGTGATGCTTATCTACACAGCCTAAAACTAGTCCTGCCATACACAATGAACACTTCTTCATCCCTTCATTCCACCAAAACTTATAAACAAAGAGAGGCCACCGCCATGTTAGCTTTGACTCCTTCGAGGGCGAGTGAGTTCTACTGTCCTGTAGCCCAAGTGTATGACAGAAGTGGGGCTGTGAAGTTAGAGCATGAAGTCCAGTTTTCTCTTCGGCATAGCCCAGGAAAGCCAGAATATCCAATATGACCCTCCCCCCAGCTTCTTAAATGTTAAAAAAGCAAACAAAAAACTTGCTGTACACACTCTAGAATCACACTGGTTCTTTAACGTGCACAACAGTTAGAAGTTATTTCACAGAGGGTATGATAAAAAAAAGGTGAGCATGTGAAAATGCTAATTCAGGTTAGTCACAGTACAAGTTTCGATTTGGGGTTTTGGACATTTCATCTCCTCAAAATTCTCTAGTAGTACTTTTCTCATTCTCATATTTATATATATACAATCCAAAATTTTTTTTTTGACTAAATCTAAAATATGTCTAGTTTAAATTCTGAATATAAAGTAATTTATATCAGGGTTGCCTAATTATTACACTAAAACTCTAAAAATCAAAAAAAATTAAGATGATAATCGATGATTTACTAAATTAAATTTCTATATAATGAAAAATCTAAGATTGAAGGGAAAACAATATTTCATTTTCCAAATTAGACTTAAGAAAAATATGAGGCTGATGAAAAGTCTTAACCAACTACAATGACTGAAACATATGGTTGAGAAAAATTTTAGTTTATTATGCAAAGTTTCAAATATATAAGAAGGTAGAGAGAAAAGAGCACAGTGACTCCCATAAATCCATTCAACAATTATGAACTCATAGCCGGTCTTGCTTTATCTATATCCCCAACCAATATTACTCCCCAACAACATATTATTTGAGGTAAATCCTAGACTTCATATTGATTTATTCATAAATACTTCAGGATGTATCTCTAATAACAAGGGTTCTTCTAAAAAAAACCCCATAATTCCATTATCATACTTACAAAAAATAATTCTTGAACATGCTTAAAGTGTTTAAAATTCGCGATTATGTTCTTACGAAATAAATATAAACTTGATACATACTTTCATTTGCTCCTAAAAATTGTTTTTGCAGGCCTTCAAATGTGTCACTTCCTCCTATCTCCTGGGTTGGTGAGCCATTATTCTGAGCAGAAGACTGATAAGGTTTATAAGTCACTGTATATGATTCCAACGCTTGAACACTGGGACCTTGTGATGTACCAAATTGCTATTATAAGACAGTAAATGAAATTGACAATTAGGATTTGACCTTTTCTTAAAAAATTATCTGAATTAGACACCTTAATTTTGTTAGACTTAATTGTGGCACAATGACAAATTTTATACATACATCTTTGCTTAAAAATAACTTATTTAACATTTAATTAAAAGTGCAAAATATAATTTCACACATTTTAACTGTACCTTTGAGCGTATAATGGGCCAATTCCATAAATAACACTCAAGAATTCAAATAAGACTATATGAAGACTTAAGAATGATTTAGATGATGCCAACATCTTGAAAATATAAAAATACACATATTCAGTAACAAGAACGTGATACAATGCATATGTAATAAGTAATAAATAACTTTTGTGGAATGAATAGTACTCTATAAACATAGAAAATGACCGCCTTAAAAAAAAATTCATCTTATCATTGGGTGACACAGAATAGCTTATTGGCAAAATGAGGCATGCATTATCATTGAGAAAGTCTAAGAAACAGCTAACTGTATCCTAAGGCTTTACTTCATTAAACAGTGCCAGGGTTTAAAAAAAAAAGTTTCTTTCCTTATCATTCATCCTTTCTACTGCTATATTATCACAAATCAGATATCAGCTTTGAAGTGTCTGACCTAAAATTTGTTATAAGAGTGGCGAGCTAGAAAATCAAGGTAATTAAATGGTATCATCTACATAGATTTACTGCTTTAAAACTTATCAAGATACCTGAATGTAGCTTCTCACTGAAGCATGGTAAAGTGGTAGAAGCAAGAAGCAGCAGTAAATAAAGATTGTTATTCTTCAATAGACTTTACTTGTAACATTTAATTCTCTCCATAAAATCTCTATTTTAAAAATTATGACTTAAGATCATGATTTCATTAAAGAGAAAACAGCATGACTAATTCAGCATGAGCCTGAATAATTGTACTCAGAAGTTTTTATACTTAAAATAAATCTTACCATTGTACCTACATACATTTCTTAAATACACACATATAAGCAAGTGGGTGTACATATATACACAAATTCTTGAAAGTCAAGTTCTTGTAATACCTGAAAATGATTCCTTTGAGGATCTGAAAATTTAATTACATTGGTTGGTTGGCTATTAAATTCCTGCTTCTGACCATTCGTATATGGCCTAAAGTTTTCAGGAAGGTGATATAAATCAGTCTGTTCATATTTACTTGGAGGACTATAACCACTTCCGCCTTCATCTCCACCTTCTTTGGGATGGTACCCAGGATGCTGGTCTTCAGTCTTATTTTGATTCTCTTCCCAGCCATTGCCAATTTTCTCTCCAATACATACATCCCGAATCTCATTATAGTCCTATTACATAACAAGAGTTAAGACAAAAGCACTAAGATCTAGTCCCACCCTCATCAAAGATACTGTCATACCAAATACTTACATTTACACTTTTAGATTTAGGCAGCACTTGATGCTCATTCCAGTTCATCTCTGATTTCTCAGAACGATGAGGTCTTAAGAAAAATCAATACTTTAGATTTAGAGCCTATCCTGATTTGGACATAGATATCACAAAGAACCCCAAGATTTTAACATGTTTTCCCTCCAACCTTCACCTACAAGTTTAAGAATTAGTCAACAATTTTATAATCATATACATTACTATTACCTGCAGAAAAACAAGACTTATAGAATTGTAATACACAAGTGAAAGTGATTTCAAGTCCTTACTCTCCCTCTGTGCCATCCTCGCTGCAGTCCGAATACTGGAGCTCAGGGGAGGACAGGTCGTCATCCAGCATATCATGAGGAAGGTCTGTGAGCAACTGCTGCAACTGAGACAGAAAAGTCAGTGTCAATATCCCCTTGACTTACACACAAGATGACAAACCAAAGCTGCCTTGGAACAAGTGCTTTTAACTGTAGAAGTCAAAGTAGTTCCTAATTTCTACATTTAATATGTGTCTTAAGTTCCACACAAATTATGTTCATCATTTGACTTAGGGAAAGGAGAACAGACAATTCTATGATTTATATTAGAAGGCTTTACTTTTTTCTATGAAGATCTTAGGTTTAAATACACATACATTACAACAGAATTTAAAAACTTCTTTGTGGAAACACAGCAAGTCAGAATAATGGTACAATAACTGTATTATGTTATCACAGGGTAGACCTGCGTCTCACAATCCTGTTCAACCAGTAACCAGACCTTGGAGACCTGACAATCAGACTTCCCCCAGAGACTCTAATAGCCAGATGTACTTTGCCCAGGTGGTGAGAATAGGAGAAAGTGGTCTAGAAGCCCTTGAAAGCTCTAATAATGTGAGAGAAACCTCTTGGGGAGTGACTAATTAGTGGACAGCCACCTAATTCCAATGATAAAAAGATGATAATACGCAGCTTTTATAAAAGTTGAATAAAAAGAAAGCTGTAAGATTCAGTTTTCTACAGAGAGCACTCTCGAAAGCATAACTCTAAAACTGACAAAAGCATTTGACTTCACTCCAATTTTTTTTCTAGAAAACTCACATCTTTAGCATTCTGCCTATAAAAACTAGAGATAGAATAAATTAATTCAAGTTTCAAGATAAACTGTGATGGAAATGAATAAACTGTCTAATTTTTTGAATTTCAATATCTGTAAATGACTTTCTTCAAATCTCAATATAACATCAAATCTCAGTAAGTATTACATTACTAAATAGTAGGAAGACTGTTTATAATGATTTCTCTTTCAAATTAAGCACAGGTTAAATTAACAAGTTGATTGAGTCCGTCCAAAATAAATAAATCAATCCCATAAAATTATGCAAAGTGAATTTTAAAGATATTAAATATTCTGTTTAAATCCTTGGAAGAAAATGAGGTACTCCTTAGTCTATGACAGATTTTTTTTCCCTCACTTCTTGTCATTATAATAAAAGAAATGAAATGCAGCTATATCTGAGTATTACATTTATAATAAAAAAAACTTTCATATACAAAATACATATGGTAAAAATTAAATTAAAATATTCTAAGAAAGGTCTGAAAGGTATGTTCCAATTGTCAGTTTTGGTGAAGTCAAACTTGGGAGTAGAAATGGGATATGTGAGGTGGGAAGAGGGGATACTTCTTTACTCCCATATATATTTCAAATATTCACTGGATCATTTTTTTAAAGCTCCCTCAATCCATTTGGTTCTTTAAAATTGAAAGAAGAGAAAAAATATTCTATTTCAATGAAAAGTTACATTCGTCTCAAAATTTATTTGATCCTAATATTACCAACTTAATTTATTGGCTATCTGCTCATGCAGGGTAAACTGAAAAATCATTTTGAGATTTAGCCATATCAGAGTTGACCCAAAGACATAAAGAATAAGAAATGAAAAAGAAGCAACCCTAAAACAAAACAGACCACATTTTAGTACGCCTCAAATGAAAGGTAAAAAAGTGATTTTACAAAGATACAAAATTCACTAAGAAAAAAAAACACCTACAAGGTCTTTTAAAATAGTCTGACCTATTTTGTCTATAATTACACATCACAACTTTAATGGCAAAGACTATCCCCCACACGTTACAGAGAAAAAAAATAACAAAATAATCTTTCATACTTACATCAAGTAAAGATTTCTGTATGGAAAGAATACTTTCTTCTAAATCTTCAATGAGGTTCAAGTACATAGCCTTGTAATTCAGGGGAACCATGGTAGGAACATCTGAACAGTACATTTTCCCCCGTCACAGAGATAGAAAAAGCTACACAATAGTTAAGCAGTTCTGGTAGCTTTCTTTGTGGCACCACAAAAGTGTAATTGAAAAATCATTAACAAAATTGGCATCTATAGAGGAAAATTAATGTGAGCATAAGCAATAAGTTCTGAATGTTTCTGGATCCATAAGTAAAATCAGGAAAATCATCCCTATAGTATTTAGTGCTTTATAAAATATTGTTTATATATGGTAATATTTTAAAATCATTTCATGCACCTTCAAAAACTTTCTCCATCAAATTCTTTGGCATAGCTGGGCCATATTCCTTGACTTTTATAAATTTCAAGACAGAGAAAAGCTAAATGAGGTGATTCCTCCTAATAAGGCATTCAGGAACAAAATCCCATCCCCAAAGCTTCCATTTCCCAGGATCAAAGTGTGCCCCTCTCCTCATCAGGTAGCCCCAGGCCAGACACAGGCAGCACCTGACCTTGGCCTGCACCAGAGCCCCTCCCAAGAGATCCCAGAACCAACACACCTGGTGGCTGGCTTCAGACCACACCAGAGCACTATCCAATAAATAGCATAAAGGGTGAACTGGGCAGGCAGGCACTAGAGCACCCGCTAAAGCAAATCCCAGTCTGTGGGGTCAGTCCCCGCATAAAAGCTTGTCTGCTACAGTCACAGCCAGTCCTTCAGAGCTAGTCAGCTTGAAGGTCAATCCCATCTACTGACATGCAAACAGCAATCAAGGCTCAACTACAACAGAAGAGCACGCACAACTCACACAAGGGACACCCGTGAAGCAACCGATTCAGGTGAACAAGAAGACTGTACCACTGAGCCTCACAGGACACCTACTAAGGCCACTCTTAAAACAAGAGATGTAGCAGATCTACCTAATACACAGAAATAAACACACGGAGGTAGTCAAAATGAGGAGACAAAGAACCATGTCCCAGTTGAAAGAACAGGACAAAACTCCGGAAAAATAACTAAACAAAATAGAGGCAAGCAACCCACCAGATGCAAAGTTCAAAACATTGGTTATAAGGATGCTCAAAGAACTCAGGGGGAGAATAGATGGTCTCAGTGAGAACTTCAACAAAGAGGAAACAAAAAAAGGAGATGGAAAACATAAAAAAGAACCAGTCATAAATGAATAGTACAATAATCGAAATGAATATATTAGATGGAATCAATCACAGATTAGATAAAGCAGAGAATCGAATCAATGATTTGGAAAACAAAGTAGCAAGTAGCAGAAAACACCCAATCAGAACAGCGACAAGAAAAAAGAATCCAAAAACATGAGAATAGTTTAAGGGACTTCTAAGACAATATCAAGTGTAACAGCATTTGCATCATAGAGGTACCAGAAGGGGAAGAGAGAGAGAGAGAGAGCTAGGTATTGAAAATCTATTTCAAGAAATAATGACAGAAAACTTATCCTAACCTGGTGAAGGAAATAGACATACAAGCCCAGGAAGTGCAGGGTGTCCTAAACAAGATGAACCAAAATAGGCCCACAGCAATACACATCATCATTAAAATGCGAAAGAGAAGATCTTAAAAGTAGCAAGAGAAAAGTAGTTAGTTACCTACGAAGGAGCACCCATAAGACTGTCAGCTGATTTTTCAACAGAAACCTTGATGACCAGAAGGGATTGGCATGAAAAGCAAGAACCTACAACAAAGATTACCCTACCCATCAAAGTAATAAAGAGCTTCCCAGACAAGAAAAATCTGACGGAGTTCATCACCACCAAACCAGTATTACAAGAAATGTTAAAGGTACTATTTTAAGAAGAGGAAGAAAAAAAATAAAAAATATGAATAAGAGAATATCAAAGAAAAAAATTCTCACTAACAAAGGCAAACACATAATAAGTGGATCAACCAAGAATAAAATTAGTACAAAGGGTAAATAGCAAAAGTAGAAAGATCATGTGTAATTACAACAGTAAATTAAGGAATACACACAAACACACACACACACAAGAAGTAAAAAATAATGACGAAAACATAAACATGGAGAGGGTGAGTAAAAATACTAGTGATTTTAGAATGTGTTAGTATTTAAGAGACCATAACATAGCTGATATATATGAAGCACATGGTAACCACAAACCAAAAATCTATAAGATATATACAAGAAATAAAGAGAAAAGAATCCAAACACAACACTCCAGAGAGTCATCACTATACAAGAGAATAAGGGAGAAAAAATATTCAGAAAACAATAAAATAGCAATAACTACAAGTCTATCAATAATTACTTTAAACATAAATGCATTAAATATTCCAATCAAAAGACAAATGGATAAAGAAGATGTGATACATATATACAGTGGAATATTAACATTTGCGACACCATGAATGGACCTAGAAGGTATTATACTAAGTGAAATAAGTCAGACAGAGAAAGACAAATATCATATGATTTCACTTATATGTGGACTCTAAATAACTACATAAATGAACAAACAAAACAGAAACAAACTCATTGTACAGAGAATAAACTGATGGTTGCCAGATAGGAGAGGGGCTGAGCGAAAAAAGTGAAGGGATTAGGAAGTACAAATTGGCAGTTACAAAAGAGTCATGGGGATGTAAAGTACATCTTAGGGAATATAATCAATAATGTAATAACTCTATGGTGTCAGGTGGATGCATGACTTATCGGGGAAATCACTTGTAACTCATATAAATACCTAATAACTATGTTGTACACCCAAAACTAATAAATATTGGATGTCAACATAATTGAAAATATTTTAAAAATTTTTTTAAAAGTGTGCCCTTTATATTCACTGTCAAATGGATATTGCTTTTGGTCATGGAACCTTGTGCCATAAAATACAAAATTATCAGATCAACTTATGCATGTTACTAAACAGAAAATTTTAGAAACTATAAATTTTCCTCATTAATGATCCATCTGACTACCAAATAGATTCAAGGGCAAAGATAAGAATCCTTATAAATGACAAGATTTAATTCTACTCATTACTTTCAAATTCATCAGACTGCTTTTGGGTTGCAAATGCAGTCCTCTCAGTGTGTATCAACTGTGTTTAATAAGTAAAGAGATAGCTTCCCTAGAAAAAAATTTGCCACTGCTAAGGCTTCTACTGAAATTTATTCTAACCATTCTATAAATCCCTCTCCCTTTACTACTTCATATGTTTCTTCCCTAACAAGAAAGGGAAAAATGAGAGCATTTACTTTAGCAACAAAACACTTCACAATAACTCACACAGAACATCCAAAAAGCCTATGTGTAGGGGGAATATAAAACAGAATACATAACCTTTTGTTAAAATTTTCAACTTAAATTAACTAAGCAGATTGTCTTCAGAGACTGTAATCCTCAATATTCATGAAAGGAAGGAAGACTTCTCAGGTTACAAACTGTATAATACATCTCCCAAGAGAAAAGCAGCAAATGTACTAGCCAACATTATGTGCCTTTGAACAGGTTACCTCATAAGTATGCCAAAAAGATTCTGATATTTTTTAAAATGAATCATTAAATAATGCTTTCATGGATATGCGCTAAGTAGAATCTTCATTTTAACCTAAGAGCCAAGTTAAAAACATCCTTCAAAAGATTGAATATGGGATTGATAAAGGACCAAATAACTTGGCAGCTAGAGCTTTAGTTTGTAAATTATACTCTGTGCAGAATTAAAAAAAAAAAAAAACCCATTCCATTAAACTAAATTTTACGTTAGCGGGGAAGACTTTGTCTAGGTTGCCACATATCTGAAAAAGAAATACAGTAACATTAGACAAATATCGGCTGCTTTACAGATGACACATAATAGAACTTTGGGCCTGGAAGGAACACTGGAGCTCCTCCTCCAAGCCAAATCTCTCCTTAAAGGTCGGCAAACCAAGACCCAGAGAAGGTAAGGAGCGGGCCCATGAGAAGCAAGAGCTACAGTCCCAGACCCTAGCATCACCTAAATCTCTACGTTCCCATTATTTTCTTCTACATGACATTTAGTCTGTCACTGTTTTTTTCTCTACCTGTTTGTATACAATCAAATTTCAGTTAGTCTTCAATGCTTTGTTCCCACTGTGACAGTACCTGAAAAATACCTGTATATTATGGGAAACATTCAAAGGCACAATCTAGATAAAGTATAAGAAATTGCTAAAGAAAAACATCAGGAAAACTGTAATATGAATACTAAACCATTTGTTTCTTTGATTTTCTTGGGTGAAGCCAAGAAAATTCCACTAAATAAGTCAAATAATATAAAATGTAAACAAATACTAGCTTTACAACTCCCTCTAGTGGGGACAAAATATCAAAATGTTTCCATAATTACATAAAACAAAGTAGTTTAAAAAGTAGGAGAAAGGCTATGCAATGGAAACCTTACCTCTAAAACGCACAATTCCAAACTCAGTTGAGCTTTGTTATTCTATTAGAGGCATACCAATATAAAAACCAAGAGGGATTCAAATCAGTATCGCCAGGTGCAAGTTTCTATTTGCCATCTGCTACTTAAACCGCCTACCTTTCTACTCAAGATCATCTTCCAGGTTTCAAATGAATCATTAACAGCAAGTATTATCTTGATAGCATATATTACTAAGTACCTCTGCCCCAAAGCATCAGCTCCAAAATACATACATACATACATACATACATACATAATTTTATTATCTAGAACAAAGCAATAATCACAGAGCTACTTCTGGTGACACTGCAGAAAGTACATGTATACTCCAGCAAACTGGCAATCCCAAACGACGATCTACCGTGAGCAGTGGCTTGACCAATAACGTTGAAACTTATAACCATTTCTATCACAATAACAACTATATTTCTGTAATTTTTGACAATGAAATCCCAAAGTATAGAGTGACCTTAAGTGAAAAACATTTTGCAAAATCACATCATTACATTTTGAGAGAGTTAATAAAAGACCTCTTCTCTAGGCCAGTTTTACAAGTAAAAGTTTGCCTAACATACTTTGGATGAGGCCTGCTTACTATCAAGGACAACTACATCAGTAGTTCTCAAATGATACAGCAAGAAAGCAACATGCTGCAATAAGTTGTAAAAAATATGAGTGATATGAACATTAACTGACATAATACCATATCTCCATGGTATCATCACCCTTAGTCACCTGCACCCTAATCTGTTCTGTTTACTATATAGGAGATGGATTTTCAGGTAAAACACTGGGTGAGGCTGTGGGTTATGCACATCTCTGCTATGTCTTGGTGCACAGTGGCCAAACTTTTACCAATACACAATTAGAAATGAATATAAGTGTCTTACTTTTCTGCAAAATTCTTGGAGCTTTTATCAAAATGTGAGTCTATTCGTAGTGGGCTGTTTTTAAGATTTCACTGGTCTAAATGGCCTCTGAACATTGAATCGCTTTATTAAATTCTTTCTTTTTCTGAAGATTATATATATTTTCTCCATCTGCTCTTCAATGCAAACATTGGAGGGACTAGCAATGGAAAAGGTGAGACTCTAATTTGAGAGCTGCTAGTAGATGGCATGGAGATTGGAATTGACTATGGCTTATTCAATGACTTATGAGAGAGGGTGGACAAAATCCCAGCTGACTCCAAAGCACCAAAATTGAAACTCAGCTTTGTAAAGCGTGTTGTATTAGCAACTGGGCATTCATACCAGAAGGTCAAAATCAGGATTATTCTGCCATTTACAGAGAGAGGGTCTCAAAATCCTAAGCAGAGTAGACAATGTCAGATATGGCCTGCTTGTCCAGCCCTCAGGGATACAGGCATTCCTCCTACAGAACTAAACTGAACACAGGTGATTCACTAAATAGAGAAAGCCATATGCATTAGGCCACTGCTAACACTTCTAACCCAGCCAGTAATCCCAAAGCTACCAACCAGGCAGGCAGGAAAAGACCACTCTTTTCTTTTACTTCTCAAGGCTATTAACTGTTCTGCTATCATAGGGTCAGGGGAGACTGAGGAGGTTTGAAAAGGTTAATGGATAGCCAAACAAACGTAGATTTGATTAGTCAATTTGTTATTTCAACTCACAGCAATTATATATGCACATATGCATATATATATATAGCTGAATATATATGAAATATATATTTTTATGAAGAAATCTGAATTTTCTTGCTGAAAATCTGAAACTCTCTAGCCTCATATGTCACTTCTTCTCTAGTAGAAATTAACAAAAAAGGTAAAAACACTTTTTATTAACATGAAACATTTTTTATTAACATAAACCATAATCATCGTATTAGAGCCAAGTTAGCTATATGTTCTTTCTTCCACTCTGCTAGAAACATTCATTCTTAGATACTTCACCTCTTAAGAGCTCCTTTGCCTTAGGAAATTCCCTACCCCAACACACAATCTATCAAGAAGTGATCCCAATGGCTATGTTCTATATTATCTAGAATTAATTGCCTTCTTAACTAATACCCCTTTAAAACTTTCACCACACTATACACTTGGCAGTAAGCTTTCTCTAATACCCTACCCCTCACTCTAATATCTTTTCCAATAAAAAATCACCTGTCAGATTATTTTTTCTTCTTTTTTAAAGTCGACTATAGTAATTACTTAAACTGATCCTCTCAAGAATCCCAGTAGCTAAATTCCAGCAAACCGTCCAAAGCCATCAGGATCATGAAAATCTCATGCTGTGAGTTCACAAAGTAACAGAAAATCCTCATCCCCATCCTTGCCACAACTGTTGTGAAGGACCCTGTCAAAATCTAGAAACCCTGACCAGGGTCACAAACTCCGATGCTCTCAGAGACCTGGCAGAGAATTTACAAAATACATAAGCCCATGTCTATGTGAGAGGTGGGGACTGTAGCCAGCTGGGTAACGAGAGCCACCGCTCAGCTCCAGCCTTCCTGTTGCCATGTGCAGACACAGGCCACGGGTGGCCAGGCCTTAGGACGTCTCAAGACAAGCCGGAAACTCTGGCTTGTTACATGAAATTTTCCATCTGTAAATATATATTTAATTTTTTAAAAACACTGTGCAACCAAACAATACATGTCTATGGACAAAATCCACTGAGCTGCCAGTTTTCTATTTCTACCCTAACTCTACTGCCAGTGACAGGGGCAATTGACCTATTATTCCTTACTTCCTAGTAATACTAAAGGTCCACAGTAACCATTAAAAAGGATTATTTTACATGTTAGAAAATGAGTCCTATCAAGCATAGTCTCAGTTCAAAAGAAGCCTGTTATCGCAGTCAATCAAGAAATCTGACTCAAGGTAAAAACAGTCCTAACATGTAAACTGACTTCCACCAACGGCTACTATTACTATTACTACCATTTACTGAACAGTTGCTATGTGCCAAGAACTACACACACACACACACACACACACACTATCCTCCTCTTACTCCTTTTCTGTTAGTGTACTCATCACACAGCATTCAGAAAGAGCTTTCGAAAATTGATCAGATACCACTTCCTTGTTTAAAATTCTCCACTGGCCCCAGCCCACCTCTTTGTCCTATTCCCACCACTCACCCTTTGCTCACAAAATCCCAACACCACCGCCTTCTTGATACACAAGGTCTCGTCCCGATTTCTGGGCTTTACAGTCATTGGTGTCTTGGCCTACACTATTCTTCCTCAGGCTTCTGCATGGCTGTTCCTTCTTATAAGTTAAGTCTTAGCTTAAACATTTCCTCCTTCCAGAGATCTTCCCTCGCCAGTTCCCTACCAGTTGCTTTACTATCACCCTATTTTGTTTCCCTATCATTTATCTGTGCTAAATTATCACTTATTCAAATTACTTTTTGCATTTGTTTACTTGTTTATGGTCTGCTTCCACTCAGATGTAAGCTACCTGAAGCGAAGAACCTGCCAAACTTAGTTAAGGCAATGTAAGCGACTAGAATAACGAGGCCTCTGCCTCCAAAGCCAGCTACTACCTCCGGAATGAAAAGATCATAAAGAATTTAATCATTTCTCTGATAGCATCATTTTATTCTTGTCTCAAAAAAGGAAGTATTCCACTCATCCACCTTTTAAAAGTCCAAATGCTGATCAGGTTTTAAGAGTTTAAAAAAAAAAAGAATTATAAATTCCTTCAAAATGACACAAGAAGACAATTTTAATGAGGAAATTGTTTAAGATTGGGTTTAGAGTCTTTTTTCCAAGCAACTTACCTCTTTCTCCCTTTCATAGTCTTCTTTGTCATATTCTTCATCTTCATTTTGTGTCTGAAGTGCCACACTGCCAAAGTCCAATGACATGGTCCTCCTGTGGGAAGAGTAATATGTTTGTTTGGTTTCTAAATATCCTCAAAATTTTACCAGACCGAACTATACAAGAGATGCCATACACAAAAGACAACAGTGGCTAGGGAGAAAAAAATATGCAATTATTTATGACAAATGGTTATTATTCCAAATACAAAGAGTTCTTACAAATTAATTGTGATTCGGGGTCAAAATAACTGTATGACAGCAATTCATAGAAAAAAAAAGCAAAAAACCAACTTATGACTAGACCTTTCTAGTAGTCTGAAAAATATAACTTAAAACAGTAAGATTTCTGTCCACATGAAAAATAACAATAAACTAGAAATGTGCCAAAACATAAAAATTTTAAGAATATGCTCAAAGTTTCTAATTTGATATATTCAGTGTGGCACAGGTATTATCCTCCACGATTTGCTTCATTCTTTGAATGTCACAAATACAAATTTCAGGTTTTACAAAAAGAGAGCCACTAAATAATGAGTTAATGATTGCCACCCAAAAACCATTTAGCATCTGGTAAACTCCATAGAGCAGACAACAAAAATGTAAGTGTCAAATGTCCTGCTCTTAAGCTTGATGAAATCAGGTTCTAGCAAAAAAAAAAAAAAAAAAAAAAACCCTCAGGAAAAACAGAAGTGAAGGCTGTGAAGCTGTACCACGATGGGGTTCCAATTCCAAAAGCAACAGCAAGAGTTCCCTGGAGAATGGTAACTGCTGTGGCAAGCAGCTGCAGGAAATGGGTTTTCAAGTACTTACAGTCAAAAGGCTGCTGATGATTTGAATTATATTCAGGGATCCTGACACTACACAGAAACTACCCAGAATTTCAAAGCTCTGAAAAATCTTGACAAAAAAAAGTAGGCAGTCGTGATCCATTACCAGGCCTAACGCTGCCCTCCCCTCAGTCCCTTCTTCGGCATGCCAGTGAAATGCACTTCAATGTAAGCTTGAGCCACAACTCATTTGCTACACTTTTCAGGCTCTAAAATGTCATTAAATTGGAAGTGAAATAAGAAGCACAGACCCAGCCATCCGAAAGCATTTTACCAAAAAGAACTCAACTCCCTCACATTGAGAACTGTGATCACAAACTTTTATGTAAGCCAACAGGTCTATAGCAAAAGATATTCCATTTCAACAGAACTCAGGTGCCCTTGATTGACACAGTTCTGTTTGTACCACTAAGAAAAAGATGTGGCCAATTAAATTATGACACATCGTTAATTTTAAAATATAGCCCGACTTTGTAGATTTTAAAATGTGAAAAGAAAATGTGCACTTTAGAATAGGTGAAATATGGTATTACAGATTAACACAAAAATGATTTTCAATGCTGAAATCCCCATATGTCGGGTTTTTTTTTTTTTTTTTTTTTCAAGGACTGAATTATGTTTCTTGGTCAAACTCTAATTTGCAATCCACCCTTTTAATCCCTCCCTCTCTGGTCCCTATGCCAAGCCCATTCCTTTCAACTCTATCAACTCAAACTCCTTGCCATCAACAGTAAACCCTTCCAGCCTCTGCTTCTTAGACCAGACATGCTCCTTGCTGTTCCTGTGCCAGGGCTAAAAGGAGGAAGGGACATGAGCACTCTTTCACTGAGAGGGAAAATATATCAGTTGGAGAATCTAAACCTTGTCTCCCTCCACCCAACAGCTACCAGAACCCTCTTGTTTACCAGCATAAGGTGGAGATCTGAATATGATAAAGAGCCTATAATACAGCTGAAATGCTGGGGAAAATACTCACACAAGCTCATGTCCCTAGGGTTTTTCACTACTGCAAGTGAACATCAAGTCTACAGAATCTATAGATAATGAAAATATTAGCCCATTTAAACCCTGGCTCCTTAAAAGAAATAAGATTAAGCTGAACCTAAAAGACATCCCTGAATTTTCCAGGCATGAATAATCTTTCCTGCTTCTGATTCCTATAGTACTCTCCATCTCTTCCTGCATTTTATAAAGTGAGAAAATGGAATTTAGGTTAATTTCTACTTTATTAGGCAAAAGAAAGGTTTTTTTCAATCTTTCACTAACCTTCCACCAATTTCTGTTGACTATTAAAAAAGAACATTATGACTTATGAGTGTACTTTTTCTCAGAGAATAATGAATTCTACAAGGTATTTTCATTTGTAAGTGAAGATAATGTAAGTGAAGAGAATGTAAAAGACCAAAGTGTATCTTTTTTTGAATGGCATTTAAAATTCAAACCACATCATTAAAGAAGAAATCTGAAAATGTCTGAAAATCCAAAATCTCTCCAGTGGAGAACAAAAGATAAAAACAAGTTTTCCTTCTGAAACTGCAAAGTACCAGAGACTAAAAAACTATATTAGGCATAAAGGGGAAATTTGATAAACTTACTGTGTCCTTTTTTTAAAACTAAAAAAAGACTTAAAAGGTAATTAGTACTTTAAAATGTAAAATTAAAACTAATGCTTTTCTTCAACTTATTAATCACTACTAATTACCAATATCAGAGATTTTACTATAATATTCAGAGCAATAAGAGACTGTTTTAGAAAAAAAAAAGAAAAATAGCAAGACAGTAAACTCAGAAGCCGTAAAGGAAAAATTTGACAGAAACTTAACTACGCGCACACATAAAAAACAAAATCTGTATATGGCAAAAGACATCATTAACAAGTTAAACATTATGTATGAAAAAAATCACTAACAAAATCAAAGATAAAATTATAATGAATAATGAGCAAAATACATGACAAGGTCCCAATATACAATTCTCACAAAGAAATTTAAAAAAGTAATTTTAAAATGGGCAACAGATATGACAATTCATTTTTAAAAATGTAAATACTCAATTAACCTGAAAAGATGTTCACACTCATGAAGAATTCAAAGTGCCATTTAAACAATGAAAAATGATTTTCAACCAGTAAACTTGGTAACACCTAGTGGTGGCTCTTTTATGGGAAACAAGTATCTTCTTGAGATGCTGGTGAAACTATGAAATGTGAAAACCATCTCAAAAACTATCGACATTAACATATTGAAAAAGAACATTTGCCCTAGTAAAAATACTTTTGACTAAATTTAGCAATGTGACTAATAAAAATAACTAAATATTTCTATATTTATTGACTGATCATTAAAAAAAATCAAGATATAGAATAAGTATACAGTATGCTTTTTTAAATAGCAAGCTAGTTAATACTTTCTTGACAGAAAATTTTTTCCTGATCCTATTAACAAGACTACATTCTGTCCTTGTGTTATACTCAGATTGGAAGGGCTCAGCCTCAGTACTCATTTTGTTGTCCCTGGTTATGCTGTCTTTACCTTCCTTGCAATGAGAAGGAAGACCAGTGGGTGTTTAGTTTAACAGAATATTAAAAATCAAAAACAGTATTGTTTTTGTCTCATCTAATTGCCTATAAGCACCCTGAAGGCAGAAATTAAATGGTTCACCCCCACTCTTTGCACATGGTAGACATACAACAAATATTTGTTGAATGAATATAATAAATCTGTGTTGCCCTATATGGACTCATTATTCCAACAAAATTTTACTGAGCACCTACTGTGTGCCAGGTTATATCTTAGATATATCTAAGACTTGGCACCAGCCATGACGAGCTAACAGTCCCTTAGGAAAACAATGATATAAATTAATAGTTACAACAATACATTGTGATAAATTCTGTAACAGTAAACTAACAAAGCAAATATTAACTTTGCCTAAGAAGAAAGGAAGGCTGAGAGAAGTTTCACAGAAGACTTTTGATTAGAAATGGATCCTGAAGGATGCCATACAGCGCTGGAAATGGTTAAGAATAAGGGCACTCATTCAGACAACCTGGGCTCAATTCTGGCTCTTCTATTTATCAGCTGTGCAATATGAGCTCACTGTTTCCATTTCTTCATTCATAAAATGAGGTTAAATATCATCCTGACCTCAAAGATTGGTTATGAGGTTCACAAAATAATACATATAAAGTGCTTTGCACTGTGTACCAATCAATATAATTTAGTTTTGTTATTATGACATTATCACTGATACGTAGGAGTCTGCCAGCTACAAAAGGTTAAAGGAACAAAAATCATCCGTTATATCTGAGAAAAGGTGAACATGCAACCTGTGGAAAACTTTAACTTAAATAATGTAACCCTCTCTGGGATACAAATGCCACCACCTCCTTCAAGATGCCCTCCTAATCCTACTCCTCCATGGAATTAACTTTTTTGCACTTTCAGTCTATATTTCTCATACTTTTTTTAGAGCTTCAATTTCAGCCTCTCATTTAATTGAATGCATTCAAACACATATCTAGAGAGTGCATATAAATCGTCGTACACTGGGAAAGATATGGCAAAATTCAGCTTAAATCACTCTCAAGTTCATGACTATAAGATAGAAAAGGTTAAGTGCCACAAAAGGGGTTTATAAGTATCCTGAGAGTAAATTCTACTTACTTGCTTACATGCTAGTTTCTCTTCTAGAATAGAAATAGCCAGACCACACTAGCCTGGTTTAAACTTGCAATATCAGGCTTAGGAAACCTATTCATTCATTCAACAATTACTTACCAAGCACGTTTCAAGATTGCAAAGTTTAACAGAATTTAGTGTCAGGAAAGAAAATAAACATAGAAACGAATGGTGACAATAATCTGTTATCAGTGCTAATGACAGCAGCCTGGACAAAGCGATTCAGGGTGCCCGGAGGATGCAGCGAATAGGCACCCACAGGCTGAACCAGTGAACAAATCAATGGCCTTACCAAGAAACTGTTCGGAGTCAACTACTGCACAACAAATAAGTACCGCGAGACCGAAGCTGCACAGAGCCCGGGATGCCTGGGGCTGTTGGCTTTGGCTGCCAGCGTCACAGGCACTCAGTCAACACACGTGTACAGAGCACCCACTGTGAGCCAGGCGCAGCCCCAGGGTGACCAGGGTCTCCAGAGTAGGGTCTCAGAGGTACCCCAGAAACCTAGAAGAGGCGAGGAGGGCCTCCCAGACATCACTGCTCGGTAGGATCTTGGGGTCTCGATAACACTTCAAAAGCTGAGCCCTCAACCCGTGGGCAGTCTACCACGGCGGGATTTGGGGAGGGGATGGGTCAAACGCTTCCGGAAGCCTCCGACAGAATCCAGACGACCCCTCACCCCCTCTAACTACACCCTCAAGCCCAGCTGCGAAGCGAAACTCACCGAAGGCCGCGGATGCTGTCACCGCGGGAAAACCCTTGCCCCGGCCGAAGACCAACTTCTAGCAAACCTCTTTAACCTGGCTCTATCTAATCTACTAGCTCCTTCCGAGTCACAACCGAACACGGAGCCCGAGGTCATTGAGGAGCAGCTGCCTCCTTCAATCGCCTGCTAGAGGCTCCTTCAGTGGGCGGGGCCAGGCCGGGGCGGGGCGTGAAGGTGAAAGTCTCCGCCTTCCTCAAGCTTGGTTGAGAATTCCGCCTGCACTTGCAAATGTAGGGCTGTTTGAAAGAGGGCGCCAGAGGTGGCGGGAAGCTCCTCCTGT
Source organism: Pteropus medius (assembly GCF_902729225.1). Classification (NCBI taxonomy): domain Eukaryota; kingdom Metazoa; phylum Chordata; class Mammalia; order Chiroptera; family Pteropodidae; genus Pteropus; species Pteropus medius. The sequence continues at coordinate 22,433,387 of NW_024349801.1, read as the reverse complement.
GCGCCCATTGGTGGATTCATGAGCCAATTACAAAAGAGTTGACTCTGGAAAAGGCGGGTTTATCGGTTTCCTAGAGATGCCCAAGCGCTTCCCCTCCAGCCTTTGGCGAGAGTGAACTGATCTTGCTCAGGCCCCTTGCCTCTTCCCTCACTAACTGGTGCTGAAGACTGGTGCAGCGACTCGTGCCCCTCGCGCTTTCCACCCCTAAACCTCAGCACACAAAGCCTCTCGCTTACCTATCTAACCCTTACCTTAGAGGTTTTTGCCTTTGCTCTTCTGATTCTCTAAGGTGCCTGCCTCCCCATCTCCTAAACAGCTTAGATGTTTAGATGTTTTACTTTGTCTTCTTGCTTCCTAGGCCCCCCACCTTGTTTGAATTTGTGTTTTTTTAATTACTGATTAGATAGCACATTTTTGCACATGTTTATTCACTACTTGAATTTCCTCGAATGTGAATGTTCTTGTCACTTAGGTAGGTGTTAACCCGTTCCTTAAGACAGCACTGCCGGGTCCACAGTTAAGCTCATTACCCCATGTACCTTCCATGGAGAAAAGGGTTCCAGTGACTATCAAGGAGTTGGTAGCAGCAAGTTCACATATCCTTTTAAGTCTTTTCCATGTATACTAATATGGAGTCAGATGGTTGTTCAAGGCTCTTCATAATCTGGCTAGTTTTCCTTTGCTACTTCATTATTCCATACTTGGGATGCCTACAATGGCCCCTGTAAACCCATTACTAGCATAAGAGTCTGGTACATAATAGGTTCTGGCTGAGCTTTCTATGTTTCTCACACTGTTTTTGTTTTGCCAAAACTATTTCTTTCACCTGTATTGCCCTACATTATTTCTCCACCTACTCAGTCTTCAAGATAGATGAGCATCTCCTTGAAGCTTTTCATGATACACATCTCCCTCCCTTGGCAGACATGATCTTTCCTGCCACTATACACAGTGCATATATCTTATAGTATATAAAAATGTGTATATAAATATGTGTATCGGCTTCACTCAAGCCAGTGTTAAAATCTTAAGGTACTTACTTTGCTTCTTGGACATCTAGCATGCTTCATGGCCCCTGATAAGACTCAAAACAAATTTGTTAAATAAGAAAATGAATGAACAAACAAATAATGAAGACTTTTTTGTGTGTGTGTCAGAAAAAGCAAATAAAGGCATTCAGGTAAATGGCAGTTGTTGCAACCTGAGCCAGGGTATCTGTTAGTGAGAACTAGGCTTAGGGACTTTTCATGTCTCACTGAAGTCCACCAGCAAGCTGTGTGCGGTGTCCTGTGCTAAGGGTTAAGATGGAATGCTACAGCAGGAATGCTAAGTGACCCTGCCCACAACTGTTTCCTAGGCAGATTAAAGGATAGAGATGTAAGGGTGGGGGGAGCACATGAGGAGGCAGTGTTTATAATCCCTTATGTAATGCTTTACAATTTGGTAAGTTCTTCCACAGACACTAGCTCATCTGGTCCTCACAACAACCCTGTGAGGGGCTAGGATAGGTATTATGATCTTTTACAGCGGAAGAAATTAACAAAAGAAATTAAGTGACTTATCTGTGGCTACGAAGCCAATGTACAACAAAGACAGAATTTGAACCCAGTTCCCTTATCTCCGAATCTAGGACTTGTCACTACTACATGTAAAATACAAGAATTAAGCACCTAAGTCACAAAAGATGCTAAATAAAGAATAAATTACAGCCCCTTCCTTCTAAAAATATATTTCAGTGGAGTTATGGACATATTGTAAGCAAACAAATTTTCTTGACTGCCTATCCTATTTAATTCCTGGCCTAAGTGCTTGAATATAAAGCATGAGGCAGGACTCCTACCTTCAAGGTACCCACACTCTATTTGAGGCACAAGATGCTTACATAAAAAGACAAATAAGACACAAAAATCATTTACTGCATGTATTAAGAGTAGAATAGGCAATAATTCTGGGGGAAAATGAACATCTGATGAAGGCTCTACCAGGGAATGTTCCTAGAGGAAGAGAGTCAACAGGAAGGCTAGACCAACAAAAGCAAAAGATTCTTATACTTAGAGATGAGATTGGAGAAGTAGGCAGGAAGAAGGTAGTCAGTAGAAGAGCTTGAAACCTGGAGGAATGGGAAGCATTCTACAGAGGTAGAGCTTTTAAAATGTAGTAATACTATTTAAAGATTAATTATTTATATTCTGTTACTATGTATTTACAGTTGATTGGGCTGGAGTACATACTGGAATCTGAGGTAGTAAGGAAAAATCAGGAAGTTATAATTGCTGTAACCCAAATGCTACAATATTCTGAGAATGAATGGTTGAAAAATACAAGTGTGAATGTGCAGAGGGTAACAGGAGCTTACGGAATGGGACAAAGGAGTTTATCCAAGAGAGATTTATGAGAACGGGACAAAAATATGATGTGCTAGGGATGGAAACAGAAGTACTCAAAAGAACTGAGAAAGATCAGACCATTATTCATAGTATATTTATTCAATAATATTTTTTGAGCATATACTTTGTGCCAAGCACAGTTTCAGGGGTTCATTTAATGTTGACACACGGGTCAAACACCTGCCATAATCAAACCCTTCTCATAGAATCTGTTCTTGCCAATAGCCACTATGGCCTCACCATCATCACCTTGCCACCACCCGAAGACCTAACCATACCTTACAGGGTCAAAGGTGAGCACCAGACCCAAGATAGGCCAGTCACATTCCCTTCCCAAGTAATTGAAATAAGACTTCACGAAACTGAGTCAGGCAGTAACCATATGGAAGAGACGCAGACTTTTATGTTACATGTCTATATTTTATGGGAACTATGCTACCTCCATAACTGCGTCATCTATATGGTGGAGCTTAGATTGAAAAGATGAACTTCTGTCATTCAAAGCCATGGATCTGTCTGGTTCTTCCACTTTGTGAAGTCTGATACTTCAGCTTTTCCTTGGGTTCTGTGAACCTTAAAACATCTTTTGATTTGAGCTGGCCTGGGTCATGTAGGGGTTGAAAAGTGTTCCCCTAAATTTCATGTACACCCAGAACCTCAAAATGTGACCTTATTTGGAAACAGAATCTTTGCAAATGTAATTAGTTGATATGAGGTGGATGAGGATGGACCCAAAAATCTAATGACGTGTCTTTAAAGAAGAGAGGACAAAGAGGGACACACGGGGAGAAGATAGCCATGTGAGGTGAAGATGGAGGCAGAAAATCCGAGTTATGTTGCCACAAGCCAAGGAACGCCTGGGGCCACCAGAAGCTGGAAGAGACAAAAAGGATTCTTCCCTAGAGCTTTCAGAGGGAGTATGGCCCTGTAAATATGTTGATTTCAGACTTCTAGCTTCCAGAACTGTGACAGAATAAATTTCTGTTGTTTTAAGCCACCTAATTTGAGTTACTTTGTTGCAGCAGCCCTAGGAAATTAATGCAAACAAACATTTATGACTAAGATGCATTTGTGATGATAGATTGATTATATTTAAAAAGTCTAGATCAGTGACTCTCCAAACATCATCCACTGCCCATTCAAGGGTCTTTCTGATGGGCCATCGAATGACACAAGCACGCAAGTTATTTCATCAGTTATCATGGAAAAATTACCTGCAATTTTATAGGTTTTTATCTTTACATATGGCTAAGGTTTACCTATTAAGAACCTACCAAGTAAAATATTAGAGGTTACTAATGTTTAGAATTCATAAATTAAAATCAGCACTTTATTCAAGTTTACCAAGAGAGGTTATTCATCATTTCTATATTCAACATTGCAAAGTTTCTGCCCAAACACACCTGAAAATAATTAATATTCCCACTTTTGGGAGAAGAATGTTAATAGTGATAAACTTAAGTTTGTCAAAAACTTTATAGGACAGTATTTTGGGACATAAAATCATATGAATGAGATCATATTCTTCCCTTAAAAGTAAATAAACAATTCCTATTATTCCTCTCCAGTTCTTAAGTGTTGCTGGGTTACTTTATCTCTACCAAAAAAAAAAAGGGGGGGAAGATGGGTTTGGGGATGAGATGTATGTGGCATGGTAGGCCTTTTGTATCTTTGATGGTCTTTGGGCAAAAGTGTGAGAACCAACTGTCTGAATTTAATATTTAAGATTTTTAGTCACAAGTTTTTAAATCAGAAAACCAGTAAAAGCTATCAGAAGAGGTGATGACGACCATTTGATAAAGATCCAAATCTGCAAGAATTATATTGAAAGTAGAATGCAGACCCTCCCAAAAATCACTCACTTATGTTTCTCAAAATACTCAGTAGATTACAATGGAAAGAAAGAAATATCCAAACAAGATTTAAAAGTGGTGTATGTTTTAAATGCTTATATAACATGTTTGATGCATATTGACAAAATACAACATAATATAATCATAGCATTCAAAAAAATACTACATAATTTAAATTTTTATGGCTTTGAACATATAGATAGTATAGTCCAGTAATGGTACACATGCTTAAAATTGTTTGATGTTCTTCTGTTGTCAGTCATATTCTTGGGAGTGAACCTTGGGGTGAAAATTTGAGTGCAAATGATTTACTAAGGAAGGGCTTCCGGAGAAAGTGTCAGGGAATAAGGAAACAAATCCAAGAAGGGGAAGAGGCCATGCAGCAGGGTGCCCATCCCAGCCTGACTCACAGGGAGCTCTGCAGTATAATCAGGATGAGGCAAGGGAGCTGGGCTTTCTCCCACTCTCCATCAGTGGTGGTCGTGGGGAAGTGGAAGAGGAAACTCACAGGTTCCTCTGGCTCTTGGTGTCTCAGAGTGGCTCCCCTGGCCCGAGGCTGTCCTCAAAATAAACAGTCACTGAACAAGCAGTTAGGAGCAAAATTCACAGAAGCCAGCGGAGGGGCATACAGCTATGGTTCAAAGGACCCAAAGGGGCCTGGAGGAGCTGACAGTATCTCCTACAACATCGGTGTTTGCCGTCCTCTCATCTTGTCAACATGTCTCTAGAGATGATATTATATATTGACATTTGAGTCCCTTCATGAAAGTAAGGTCTCATGCAGCTCATCCAGTTGATGCCTCCTAGTTCTAGAATAATGGAACAAGGATGACCAAGATGATCCTACCACCATGTTCTGTGGATTTAGTATGTTCAGTGAAACTGCCAAGAGTTAATAGAGTATCAATCTTCAAAAATCTTTTGATGTATCTCAGTTTTGCCCACTAACTTTTTTAAAATTAAACTTTCTGAGAAAATTGTAGATTCACATACAGTTGCCAGAACTAATACAGAGAGATCTCCTATAAGCTATATTCAGTTTCTGCCAATGATAACATCTTGCAAAACTATAATACGTTATCATAACTAGGATATTCACATAGATACAGTAAAAATTCAAAACAATTCCACAAAAGAATCCCTCATGTTGCCCTTCAGTTATCCTTCATGCAAATAATTGTATGCACATCCCTTCTTCCTACTGACTTCCTCCTTACCTCCTAATCTGTTCCCCATTTTCATAATTTTATCATTTCAAGAATGTTATATAAATATAGCTCTATAGTATGTAATCTTTTGAGATTAGCTTTTTTTGCTATGCATAATTCTCTGGAGAGTCATCCAAGTTGTCTTATCAGCATCTCATTCCTTTTTATTGCTGAGTAGTAGTCCATAGTATAGATGTACCACAGTCTGTTTAACCATTCACCCACTGAAGGAACATTAGCATTGTTTCCAGTTGTAGGTTGTTAAAACAAAGCTATTATGAACATTCTCGTACAAGTTTTTGTGTGAACACAAGTTTTCATTTCTCTGTGATCAATATCCAGGAGTACAATTACTGGGTTGAGTGTTAGCTGCACATTTAGTTTTTAAGTAAACTAACAAATTGCTTTCCAGAGTGGTTGCACTAGTTTACATTTTCACCAGAAATGTATGTGCGATCCATCCCAGCCAGCGTTTAGTGTCATCACTATTTTTCATTTTACCCATTCTGATAGGTATACAGTAATATCTCCTCATGGTTTTAATTTGCATTACTCTGCTGGTTAATGATGTTGAACATGTATTCATGTGCTTATGTGCCATCTGTATATCTTCAGTAAAATATCTGTTCATGTTATTTTTCCCATTTTCTAATTAGACTTTTTTACCTTTGAGTTTTAAGAGTTTTTTAAAAATATATTCTAGATACCAGCCCTTTTTCGAATATGTGATCTGCAAATACTCTCTCCTAGTCTCTAGCTTGTCCTTCATCCTCTTAACAGTCTTTCACAGAGCAAAACTTTGTCACTTTGATGAAGTGCAATGTATGAGTTTTTTCTTTAATGAATCATGTCAAGTCTAAGAACTCTGCCTAGCCCTATATCCTGAAGAATGGCCTCTAAGTTTTTCTTTCATAAAAGTTTCATAGATTTACATTTTACATTTAAGGTCATAATCAGATTGAATTAATGTTTATATATAAATTGTGAAGTTTATTCTTTTGCATACAGATGTCCAATCGCTCCAACACCATTTGTTGAAAAGGCTGTCCTCTGTCCATTGAGTAGAATGCCCCTAGCCTCCGCCTCTTAGAATCACTAGGACTGGTTGGGTGCCTCCACTACAGGCCATAGCTCCTTAAAGGCAACCCTGCCACATAGCTCTCTCCTTCTGTTACTGCTCCCCTCTCCTCACACCTTCCCTGGCCGCAGGGAACTACATCCTCCCCTGTGGTTTCCCATTCTCTGCCCACATCTTTATTAAATTCTCCTCAAATTACCCAATTTAAGCAAGCCATCTGTTTCCTGTCAGGACCCTAACACATCCTACAAATGACAAATTTTCCAAATCCCAAACATCAGACATATTGTCACAAAGCAATAATCATTTATTTATTTTTTTTGAAAAGTCATTTACAGATATTTATAGGCAAATAGATTTCCACATTAAGACAGATGAAGATAAAAGTGTCATTAAAATAGCATGCAATCAAACATTTCTTTGTCATTTCATTTTGTTTTAACTGTGTCTGTGGTATTTCTGAGTGTAGTATTTGCTCATCCAAATACTACACCATTACAGTTCAAATACTGATTATCCACATGTACTGCTCACATCATTTATACACTCTGCATCTATTTGTATCAGGAACTTGTTCTTGCTTCTAACACTCTGCTCAAGCCAGACTGAGACCACAGCCCTCCTCTTTCTCTAACAAAGGTTATTAGATCACCCATAAGTTTCTATGATCTCTACCCCTCCTGATTTACTTTATGAAGACAGGTAACCAAGAACTACAGTGTATGCAAAACTGATGAAAAATACATTATTTCCTAGTTGTATAAAAGGAAACAGACCTAAGAAATTAATAGCAGAAGTAAAATAAAATCATAAACCTTTACATAAAAACATTAGAGTTCAGTGTGTTCAATTTCTGATAATTTCTAGCCAAAAAAAGTCTCCCATATTTTATTTAAAACTTAGCAAATACATCACAACTACAAATATTAAGTTGTATCTACATAGCCAAAGTGAAGTGGAGTTAAGGCAATTGTCCAGATAACTCAGGCTAAGAATAAAACCCGCTCTATAATAATAACCGTATCTCTATATGTAAAGGCAAGTAAAGGAATGAAGCAGTTTTCTGCTACTCAAAACAACTGAACCTACTTGTACTGTATTTACTTATGTTATTCCAAAGTTTCAATATTTTTGACTAAAAGGTGTGGGGTTTCTGCTATCTGAATGTTGATCTCAGTTGTGCCATTCATTCTGAGTACAGACACAGATTAAGGAAAACACTGAAGTTGTTACCTTAACTATACAGACTGGTTATCAACACTGACCCCTAATAAATGGCAAATTGGCTTTTTATAGACCCATATTATGTTAGGGCTGAAATGGACTTCTGAATTCATCTAGCCCAGCTCTCTCATATATACAAGGAAACTGGAGCCCAGACAGGTTCAGCAACTGGCTCTTGGTCACATTGACGACAACCATCCCAGAGCTTTTCCCTATATGACGCTTAATGACACCATCGGTTTACCAATGAGTCTACTTGTGACAAACCTTTCCAATAGTTTTGTTTACTATGTTTTCTCTCTTCTGCATTTTTGTCTGGTCATATCTAAAAAAGGTGCTATGGATACATTAGATGAGGGACTATTATTCAGTCATAGCCAATCAAGAGGCTATCTCCCCATACTTGAATAAATTCAGTATTTTAAATAGTAATGGAACCAATCTGGATACTGAATATGAAGAACATTGGTTTGTTTGCCATTGTTTAAATGTGTGTTCTCAAGAACTTTTTTGGTGGCAGAGAAGAGGAGAAGGGATAAATATTAAATCAGAAATGACCAATAGTTTCAGCCTCTTCAGCTTGTCATGTTCTGCATACAAATAGTCCAAACAGCAAAAACTGAGAAACACTTGGCCAAACAATTTAGGCCCCAATCCTTTAACTAGCAAATGGGACAGGCCAATGAAATAGATCAACGCTTTCGATGGCTTTTGATTTGATTCCACTGGCATAGACAATTCCACTGGCATAGACAAATTCAATGTCAAATTTATTTTAACACTGAAGTGAAAGTGTTACTAAATGGAAAATATAATAAAGTCAATATCCAACAAGCAAATTGCTTCTTATTTTTATAACAAAGAAAAACTTTTTTTGGCAAATGGTTCCATTGTTATAGAATATGAAGACACTTAGAACTAATCTCCCCAATATGAAAATGTCCCCAAATTATCAAGTTGAAAGGCACATACCACTGCCCAAGCAGTTCATTCAAGTTGTCTTTAGCATGTGAAATTTTAATTGTGCTTTTAGCTTGTTATCAATGCAATATGGCCTTAAAAAGTGACATCCGTGCTTACGTATAATTTATTTTCGAATGGACCAATCCTTGTCCCCTTTTCTGACTTTCACTTTCTGAAGATCAATTTTTGTTAGTTCTTTGTTTTATAAAGGACCTAATCCATGATGGTCTTGGAAAGATGCACTTTACAGTTTGTGTTTTATTTTATTTAGAAACCAAGTTTGAATTATCTTTTTGTCCTAACACAAAGCGGAGTTTCTTGAAATATCAGTGTGATGGTATTTCCATAATATCATTTATTTGAATGCAAAAGTCCTGGATTGTTATCTTTTCTTACTGGTTGTTTAAGGCTTACTTCACTTCCAGAAGAGATGATTGGTAAACTATTATCCATGTGGTATCTGATAAGGTGGCCAACATTATCGAATACATGATCCTTGGTCCTCACCTTGAAAAGTAAGCATGAAAGAGTTTAGGTTAAATGATAACAGTTCTCTTGAAAGATGTAAACAATTGGGGTGAGGGGTGGAGACAAACATATCCTTGAAGGAGATATTTTGCTGAATAAAAAAAGAAAAGGTGCTTTTTAACTCTGCCTTTAGAACATTTTTTTCATTCCCTATTGTCTTTTTAAAGTAACTGTCCTTCCCCGTTAGAAAAATGATAAACACTTGTCACCCAGTCCAAATTTGCAATCAATCTCTTTGCCATGTTAAGGTTTGATATATTCTATTATGTCACTATTCTTATAAATATTGAAACGTGTTATACACAAGCATGAAATTTAGGATTATAATTAAATCCCACCAAGCAGAGTGCTTCCATTAATATCCTGTCTGTGTAGAAGCAGGCCCTTCTGGAGAAGTCCTGCCTCTCCTTGGAGGCTCAGCACAAATCCTGTGCCCTCCAAAAAGGCTCTCAGACCTTTCTAATAGGTATTTGTGTCTCCTTCCTGCAGACTTCAGGGTAGTGAGTCATAAATATTTGTTACATAGAACATCTTATCTGCATGCCAGAGGAACTCAGGTGCCCTAGGCCTACCTTCTCTTGTGGACTTTCCTCTCTAGTGTTATTACATGCTCACCCTACACATGGGCAGAAGACATTACTCTCCACCGTGACTCTAATGGTCAGTAGCCTGGCCATGATATACTCCTGTTTGGAGGGTGGTTGGAAACTGTCCAGGAGAGGGAAGGCATGCAGCCAGGGAGCACCTTGTTATATAATTCTGCTACCTCTCCTTAAGGAATTCTTTAGGTTCTCTCCAGATATTGGTTTTCAGAATATTAAAAAAACACACACTTATTGGTATAATTGACCAAGTTTGAATATGAACTGTGAATTGCATAATGGTATTATATTAATGTTTTAATTTCTTGATTTTGATCATTGTACTATGTCAATGTAAGAGAATCTTCTTAGAAAATATAAACTAAAGGATTACAGGGATAAGAACATGATGTCTCCAACTTACTCTCAAATGGCTTCAAAACTGGTAGACATTTATTTATTCCATCTCATTCCCAACCCAAGTCAAATCAGCTGATTAGTCCTGTCAGTCTGTGTTCTTAATTTTAGCTCATTCTGCCCTCCTCTCTGTATTTCCCTTGCTTCCATTTCGGTTCAAACTTTTACTGTTTTTTACCTAGAATCCCCTAATTACTTTCTCTGTCCCTGGTCTTTCCCTTCTCTCTAATCGATCTTGCATATAAATGCCAAATTAATCTTCTTAGTGGCAGGATTATAAACTAACCACTCTGGCCAAATATGCCAGGAGGTGTTTTAGTTTTCTGGGGAGTAAGGTGGAAGAGAATTTTTAAGTATTTCACATTAAAAATGAGGTGAATTCATGTCAAATCTGGTTTTGTGGCTTCCTTGAAAAATCGAATCTGACTACATCAGCTCCCACTCAAAATGGCAGCAAGCGACTGGAGCTGAGTGGTGACTGCCCCCTTACACAAAACATGCACTTTCCAGTTCATCACAATCCACCATACCTTTTGCTCATTCCTTCACTTGCCCAGCTTTACACACTTACTGTACTGGCCAGGCCCTGCAAACATTCATGTTGTGTGGAACCCAATTATATAGGGCTGTGTGTGTGTGTGTGTGTGTGTGTGTGTGTGTAGTAACAAACCCATAACAGATCTATTCTTTGAACAAATCTTTAACTGTACACTAAATAGGTATCCCTCGTTTTAATGCACTTTATTTTATTGTGCTTTGCAGGTATTGCATTTTTTACAAGTTGGAGGTTTGTGGCAACCCTGCATCAAACAAGTCCATCGGCACCATTTTCCATCTGCATTTGCTCACTTTGTGTCTCTGTGTACATTTTGGTAATTCTCACCATTTTCCAAACTTTTTTATTATCATTATATCTGCTATGGTGATCTTTGATGTTACTATTGTAATATTTTGGGAGCAAAATGAACGACACTTAAGAGAACTTAATTAATAAATGTTGTTTGTGTTCTAACTGCTCCATTGACTGACCATTCCCCCGGGTATATGTCTTTTGGATAAATACCCAGAAGTGGGATATTTGGATCATATAGGAGTTATATTTTTAATATTTTGAGGAAACTACATACAATTTTCCATACCAGCTTTATATTCACACCAACAATGCACAAGTGTTCCAATTTCTGCCCAAGCACATTTGTTCTTTCCAGTTTTTTTGATAATGGCCAGCCTAACATGTACGAGATAAGATCTTACTTGATTTGCATTTCTCTGACAATATTGTTGTTGAGCATCTTACTTGATTTGCATTTCTCTGACAATATTGTTGTTGAGCATCTTTTCATATACCTGTTGGTCACTTATATATCTTCTTTAGAGAAATGTCTGTTCAAGTCGTCTGCCATTTTTTAATCAGGTTATTCGTTTCGATTTTGATATTGAGTTTTAGGAGTTCCTTATATATTTTGAAAATTAATCTCTTATCAGATATATAGTTTGCAAATATTTTCTCTCATTCTGTAGGCTCCCTTCTCACACTGTGAATTGTTTCCTTTGTTGTGCAGAAACTTTTTAGTTTGATGTAATCTCATTTGCCTATTTTTGTAATTGTTGTCTGTGTTTTGGGTGTCATATCCAAGAACTCATTGCTAAGAACAAAGTTATAAAATTTTTCCCTTATGTTTTCTCCTAGGAGTTTTATAGTTTCAAATCTTACATTTAAATCTTTAATCTATTTTGAGTAGAGTTTGCATATGTTATAAAGATAAGGGCCCAATTTCATTCTTTTGCATGTGGATATTCAGTTTTCCCTAGAACTCTTTGGAAGAGCCTATCTTCTCCCCATTGTGGATTCTTGACAACTTTGTCAAAGATCATTTGACCATAAATGCATAGATTTGTTTCTGGGCTCTCTTTACTATTCTATTGGTCTTTATGCCAGTACAATCCTGTTTTGGTAACTGTAGCTTTATAATATGGTTTGAAATCAGTAAGTGTGATGCCTCTCCAGCTTTGTCCTTTCTCAAGATTGTTGTGGCTATCTGGGGTCCTCTGTGGTTCCAGGTGAATTTTAGGATTGTTTTTCTACTTCTATAAAAAACAATGTTATTGAGACATTAATATAGACTGTGAATCTGTAGATTGTTTTAGGTAGTATAGGCATTTTAACAATATTAAATCTTCCAATCCATGAACATGGAACGTCTTTCCATTTACTTGCATCTTCTTTAATTTCTTTCAGCAATGTTTTGTGTACAAGTCTTTTGCTTTAAGTGTGCAACTCTTTTGCCTCCTTAGTTAAGTTCATTCTTAAGTATTTTATTCTTTTTATAATGCTATTGTAAATGGGATTGTTTTCTTAATTTCCTTTTCAGATTGTTCAGTGTTAGTGTATAGAAATGCAACTGATTTTCATATGTTGATTTTGTGTTCTGCCACTTTGTTGAAATTGTTCATTAGTTCTAATAGTTTTTTGTGGAATCTTTAGAGTTTTCTTCATATAAGATCTTGTCACTGAGATCATTTTACTCCTTCTTTTCCAATTTGGATGCCTTTTATTTCTTCTTCTTGTATAACTGTTCTGGATAGTACTCCTAATATTATGTCAAATAAAAGTAGTAAGAGTGACATCCTTCTCTTGTTCCTGATATTGGAGGAAAAGCTTTCAGTTTTTCACTGTTGAGTATGATATTAGTGTGGGCATTCTATATGTGGCCTTTACTATTCTTAGTTTGTTGAATTTTTTTTTTTAAATCATGAAAGGGTATTGAATTTTGCCAAATGATTTTTCTTCATCTATTGAGAAGATTGTATGATTTTTATCCTTCATTCTGCTAATGTGGGTATGTCACATTGATCTTCATATGTTGAATTATCCTTGCATTCCAGGGATAAATCCCACTTGTTTATGGCTTATAGATAACCCTTTTAATGCATTGTTAAATTTGGTTTGCTAGTATTTTGTTAGGGATTTTTACGTCTATGTTTATCAGGGATATTGGCCTATAGTTTTCTTTTTGTGTAGTGTTTTTTTTTTTTGTTTTTTTGTTTTTTGTTTTTTTTTGGTTTCGGTATCAGGGTAATGCTGGCCTCATAAAAGAAGTTTGGAAATATTTCATCCTCTTCAATTTTTTGGAAAAGTTTAAGAAGAATTGGCATTAATTCTTCTTTATATGTTTGGTAGAATTCACAAATAAGCCATCTAGTCCTGAGCTCTTCTTTATTGGAAAGTTTTTGGTTACTGATTCAATCTCCTTCCTAATAATCCATATGTTCAAATTTTCTATTTCTTTATGATTTAATCTTGGTAGATTGTATGTTTTTAGAAATGTATCCACTTCTCCTTGGTTATCCAATTTCTTAGTATATAATTATTTTTGGTAATCTCTTATAATCATTTAATTTCTATGGCATCAGTTGTTTATTTGTTTCTTTTTGCTTTTTTATCCCACATATGAGTTAAATCATACAGTTCTTATTCTTTTCCATCTGACTTATTTCACTTAGTATAATACTCTCAAGATCCATCCATATTGTCATAAATTGGCATCAATTGTAATGTTTCCTCTTTCAGTTCTGATTTTATTTATTTGAGTCTTCCTTCTGGTTTTCTTAGCTAACTTAGCTAAAGATTTGTCAGTTTTGTTTATCTTTTCAAAAAACCAACTAGTTTTGTGGATTTTTCCTAATTTTTTCTCCTCTTTCATTTATTTCTGCTCTAATCTGAATTATTTCCTTTCTTCTGCTAATTTTGGGCTTAGTTTGTTATTCTTTTTGTATTTCCTTGATGTGTAAAATTAGATTGTTTATTTGAGATCTTTCTTTTTTTTTCAATGGAGGCATTTATTGCTGTCAATTTACTTCATATTGCTTTTCCTGCATTCCATAGTTTTAGTATGCTGTGTTTTCATTTTCATTTGTCTTCAGATATTTTCAAATTTTCCTTTTCATTTCTTCTTTTACTCATTGGTTGTTCAAGTGTGTGTTGTTTAATTTCCACATATTTGTAAATATTGTATTTTCTTTCTGCCATTAATTTCTAATTTTACTCCATTATGATTGAAAAAGATACTTGGTAGGATTTCTAACTCAAATTTTTTAAGACTGGTTTGTGACCTAACATATAATCTATCCTAGGGTTTGTGACCTAACCTGTTAATGTTTTGAACGTGCTTGAGAAGAATGTATATTCTGCTGCTGTTGGTAGAATGTTCTGCAGATGTCCATTTAATCTACAGAGTTGTTCAAGCCCTCTGTTTCCTTATTGATCTTCTGTCAGGATGTTCTATCCATTATTGAAAATGGGATAATGAAATCCCCTGCTATTATTGTTTTGCTGTCTATTTTTCTCTTCAGTCATGTCCATGTTTGTGAAATATATCTGAGTGCTCTGATTTTAGGTGTATATATGTTCATAATTGTTATGTCTTTCTAATGAATTGATCCTTTTATTATTATATAATGTCATTGTCTCTTTTGACAATTTTGACTTAAAGTCTATTTTTTCTGATATATATAATGTCATTGTTATATAATGTCATTGTCACTTTTGACAATTTTTGACTTAAAGTCTATTTTTTCTTATATAAATATGACCACCCCTGCTCTTTTGGTTATCATTTGCATGGAATATCTTTATCCTTCTCTTCACTCTCAACCTATGTGTGTATTTAAATCTAAAGTATGCCTCTTATAGAAAGCATATAGTTGGATCTTCTTTTGTTTAATCCATTTAACTATTCTACATCTTTTGATTGGAGAGTTTAAACTATTTACAATTAAAGTAATTATTGGTAAGGAAGGACTTATTACTACCATATTGTTGTTTTTAGTGCAAGATCATTTCTGTCTATAGGCATCCTCTGTTACAGCAGTACATCTTTTATTGGCTTAATACCATTCTACTGCTCTGCCTGTTCCTATGGTTCCTTCCCTACACTCCAAATGTCCTCTCTTTTTAAGTTTGGCCCTCTTTCAAGGTTCGTCTTACATGTCAGACCCTGCAAGAAGCCTTTCAGTTTGACTCCTCCAGAGCACTCTTCTATCCTGAGAAACATCACAATGCTTTGGTTGAATCATTCTTATGTCATTTTTCTTTGTAATTATCTAAGCATCAATGAATTTATAGGCACCCTGAGAACAAGGCCTATGTATATGATTCTGAGCAACAGTCACCTGTGGATCCCTGTACTTCTACATAGGCATTCACTTAATTCATTGCACCGAACAGAAAAGGGCAGAAAGAAGCTGTTTTCTATTTGATCCTACAGGGTGGATCCCACTCAAACTCCTCCACTAACCTCAATATAGCACTTTCTGCTCCAGCTGGACGGTTCAAGAAAAAGTAAACCCTTAGCCTTGAACACTCTTCAATATAAGGCTTTGGATCTATCATTCAGAGTAACCTTAATCACAACATCCTATAAATACTATAATGAGAAGTCAGTAATACCTTGCCTTCAGGATCCACCAGAAGAAGATGTTTTGCCTGGCCTCCCTGTAGTCCACTCAATACATATTGGCCAGGAGATGTTGCACTTTCTCGAACCAAAAAGTCCCCATCCTTAACTAGGAGGCTCTCTGCTGCCTTCCTGCTAAGCTTGCCATGGTAGCATTCTTCATTCCGCAGCTGCTGCTTAATGTGTGGCAAAGAATGTGAGCTGGCAGGCTGGGCCATGGCACCTGGCTGAACAGTTTCTGGTGCTTCTGAAGTCAAAATACAAAAGAGAGACATCACCAAGTTGTCTCCTCATCCATCCATGCATTCATTCATTCACTTAGCAAATATAACTTGAGGCCCTATTGTGTGCCAGAGACTATTTAAATAATGCTATTTTAGGAACAAACGGAGTTTTTGTTTTTAGAACTTCCAACAAGCTCTAATTTAATGGTTGGTCAAAACATTGTCTTTGGCTTCTGTTACCAGGAAAGATTTACGCAGGTGCAGGAGTTTTCCTTTCAGATGAGAAATGGAACTGACCCATAAGAATTGCTTTTATAATCAAAGAGAGGCTCTTTATGTCCCGGGGGCTGAATGTTGAAGATGAAGAGGCCTAAGCTATATCTGGATTACAGATAACACCTAAGACTTTCTCAAACTCTTTGAAAATGCCTACGGGAACTTTGGATTATGCCCATTTGTTTAGCATTTAGCTTTTTAAAAAAACAAATTACTAATGTACTTCAGAGATGCTTCTGACCAAACGCTTCAAAGCTATACTGATCCTCATGGAGTTCCTATTAAATAAGCACTCTGTTGTTTGTTGTCATTCACTTGCCTGAACAAAATATAGTTGATCAGGTATAAGAAGGCAAAATATCAGGGAGGCATGGCCTGAGGCAGGTCTCCACGGCTCTGCAGAATAAGTGTTATCTAGCATCAAGAGCACTGGAGATGACAAGGTACACTCAGGTAACACTTAACAGTATTATTCATACTCACAGTGCTAATAATCATTGTGCAGTTCACATTTATCGAGTATGACAGGCATTGCTCAATGCTTTACATATATTATCTTGCTTGACTCTCAAAATTAGGCAGGCAAAAAAACAGATCCTTTAAAAGGCTAGATGTCTTAACCAAAGTCACACTGCTAATATGTTGTAGACCTGGGTTTGAAAAAAGATCTGACTCCAAAGCCCAGGTAATTAATTACCATACTCTAAGGCCTTTGCCTTGGATGTGAAAACCTTTCCATTTTCACAAGTGGTCTGAAGCTACTCTACTCCATAGTACCCACAAAGGACCTTAGAAGATAACAAGGCTATCAGGATGATACATAGCATCTCCAGAAGTAATGGCATGAAATTCTTATGTCTGAATCCAAGTAAAAGTCATATGTTCAATGTGGCAAATTTACCAGGAAAATAACCATAGAAATTAGACTTTGTCTTTTTAAATGCAAAAGAACTTTGGCATAGAAACCAGTCTTTGTCTTTGTAAATGCAAAGAAGTGTTTACATGTCCTTATGCAAGGGTCTCACAAATGAAGAATTCTCTTGATTTTGAGTTTTACAACTTATAAATGACAATTGTATGAAGTCATTGATATAGGCAACCAGTGCCCTATACACATAATCCATTTCTCCTGTTAATATGCTATAGTTTTGTCTCTGCTTAAGAACTTCTCTCCGTAGCACAATTATGATGCTGCATTCACAAATATATCTTTTAAAAATACTTTTGGTCAATATCTAGTGGCTATAAACATTCTCCTCTACGAACAATCAGGTCTTTCTATTGCTGCCAGAAAAAGCCTGAAGAAACGTGTCTAGATTTGATAAATAATACTTATATTTGGTCTTAGTGCTGCCTGCCATCAGGCATAATAGGGAACGTCTGATGAGTAGCTGTGTGTGTGTGTATCTGAGAAAGTGTTTGTGCAAGTGTGTTTGAGAAGCATGCATGCATGTGTATGGGCACAAACATCTTAGTGCATGATGGCTTTTGGTTTATTCTGAGATTACAGTGGAGAACTTTTGGACAAGGACAAAACAAAAGAAAAACAGACATTATATCATCTTGAAAAGAGGCAACAGATCATGGGCCAGCCAAATGATCTGGACAATATTTTCCTACTATAGTTTCCCAAACTAGCACAAGGACAAGATACACTGTGCTAGGGGATTTCAATCATCCAAACATTTGCTGGAAATCTAATTCTACTGAAAGAGACTATCTCACAGACTTTTGTAATTTTTGTTTTAATTTTAAAAGTTATACATGCTAATTTCTGAAAATCCTAGAAAAATAAAGAAAATTAATCACCTATGGCCCTACCACCAAATGTAACTGCTCTTAACATGGTGTTGTATTATCTATCACTTTGGTCCTTTCTTCACATAAAGTTGACTTTGAGAAAAAATAATCATAATTTAAACATAGTTATATATAATTTTCATATAGTATTTTATAAATTATTTTCTCAGAAGTAATATAGATTAAGGAAGCAACAAAAAAGGCCACTCTAGATTTAATTGAGCTCCCCCAAAAAAACATGTTAGGAATATTGGAAGAAAGTAATCATGTCATCTTGGAGTTCCCATTAGCAACTACAGACATATTGTTCACAATCAAAACTTCAGGAAAGCACAAAATAGATATGAATATCCACACCCATATGCTTCTGATGGCCAAAATCTCTGAAAGAGGGAATGCAGTTTAAGAAAGAGAAAAAAATTTAACATGCAAAATTTGAAATAAACAATTGCAAGTAATGCCAATAAGAAAAGAAGTATGAAACATTTAAAGAAACCAAAGTGAACTGTGAAGAAAGCATATTGATACAAGCAAACATGTAAAAGGATGTTTCTGATAGCATTGGTTATAATATTATCAAAAGACTGGAAAAATCTATAGAATTTAAAATGTGTACAAGAGTCAGAACAGCCACATAACTAAAGACACAAACAGAAGAGTGATAAAAACTTGCAAAAAGCCTGTCGGTGTTGGAGGATAATCCTCAGTTTTCTGTTGTGGGAAGAAAAGCCTACCCTTTTCTGCCCACAACATGTTATAATGACTGCATCTCTGATTCAGGAGGATGGTAAGTAGTCAATCCTCTTTACTCATGCAGTTACAATTTTTAAAGTTGTCAAGAACACTAAATTAGTGAAAAGTAAACCAGTCTCTAGGAAAAATGCAAGGTTAAGTTCTTCCAAGCCTCAGGTCACAACATTATCATCAATCACATATAACCTTGTTTTATGCATGTTTCTGTTTAAAGACACCTTAATTAGTGTATATTGTTGATTTATTAATGAACTTGCAGCCAACGGCACTATAAGTCATGCCCAAATGAAGCTTACCTAACACACATTTTCTCTGTAAGGCACATCGCATCCTTCTTGAGCTTAGAAACACTAGACAGAATTTCAGCACTGAACATTTTAAACAGCAAAATCATCAACAAATATAAAATGTGAAAAATGTGGCACTAAATAGACCGCAAAAGGACACTTGTTTACATTCTGAAAGCTGAAAACAAAAAAGCAAAGCATTGCCTTATTTGACCTTAGCTGGGAACATGCACATTGGGTGACTCAAATTTTTTGTTGCTCAATGCAATTCCACAAATGATCATGAAAGTGCCACGAGTTTTGATTTGGGGGTTACAAATAAATTTTAGTGAGTGAGCAAATTCTCAAATATGGAATCCATGAATAATGAGAATCAACTGTATACTGTTTATCAGTATGAATTACTGGGTGTGTGAAAATTATAAAAGAGGAACTTATTTGCATGATTGAGGGAAAAAATATGTTCACTCTATAAGGTGTCTAAAAAGTTGTTAGTAAAAGATGTTAACATAAAATGTTAAGCATAAATGAAAGGCTGAGATACTACCTGGAGAAAAACTATGTGAAACATAAAAGAATAATAATGTGTCTATTAAGATATATTACAAAGCCATAGTAATTAGTATGTAGTAATTACTATACTGGTATAGAACAGGCAAAGGGGCCAATAGAAAAAGTATTCACATATATAGGAGGCTCAGAAACAGATTCACATCCATAGGAAGAATCTAGTATAATATAGACCAACATTAAAGAAAGAGGAGATTAATATTTAGTCAATGGTGTTTGGAAAATTGGATCTTTTACATAGATAGCATTGTTAGACAACCCCCCCCCAGCTCACATAAAATATAAAGTGCAAGTGGAATAAATGTTTTATTATAGAAATAGAACTATAAAGCCAATAGAAGAAAATGTAGTAGAAGCTGGATAAAGAAGAGAAAAATTCAATCCAAAGCAAATAGAAGGAATGTATAATAAAGATAAAAATGGAAATCAAAGAAAACAAAAATAGAGCAAATAAAACTAAAACCTGGGTACTTTGGAAAGATCGATTAAATTAATAAGCCTCAATGGACACTGATCAAGAAAAGAAGAGAGAAAACAGAAAGTACCAATAACAAGAAAGAGAGAAGGCATCCTTCAGGCAATAAGAGAATGAAGGACTATTACAGAAAATTTCATGCAGAACTGAGTCTAAGTGAATAAAGCAAAATCCTACTAAATTTTTTAGGAAATTACATTGCCAAAGAAATCGCAATCTCTTCTGGTCTCTGGCTGTTTGGCTGTTTGGCTTCTAAAGTGAACTCCAATCTCTCAAGCTCACACAAATAAGAAACAGGCTGTGAAAGTGGTGAAGCCCCCAAGAAAGTCATATTCTTCAATATCTACTTTAAATAGTCACATGGAGGATAATGGCGAGAACAGTCCAGAATGCAGAGTCCAAACCCAAAGATGACAATAGACAAGGATGCTCCTCTCATAAAGCAGAACCAGAGTCCAAGCAAATCACTTTCTCCACTTCCAGCTCAGGGAGCCTTCACAATTACCGCCTAGCAGGATTTGGTAATCGCTGTAAACCAGTGACTGTTGTGTGTTTTACATGCTTCCCTTTTGTGAATGTGAGTTTATATTGTAGTTATCTTATTCCAATTCCACTGCTAATTTTAGTTGTAGAATGGGGCAGGCAACTTGGCAAATTATAAGAATCCCTTGATGGAGCAGACTCACATCACCCAGATGTCAAGGACTTTTGAGCTGGATCCTGTAATCATACATGTTCTACGAGAAAAGAAGAGCTCATGGATATTTGAGTGACAGAAAGGCGTGCTGTATCAGAGACACTTGTTTATCAATATATATTCTCTCTTTCATTACATTATAGAACTCAAGTTTTAGCTGGGCTCATAGCCCCCGCAGCTAGAGTAATTTTTCTAGCCCCTTTAAATGTAGGTATGTAGGTATGGCCACATACTTAAGTTCCACCAACAGCAGGTGAGAAGAAATGATGCCTGCCACTTCTGGGTCATTCCTTTAAAGGAACGTATGTGCACTCCTTCCTCTTGCCTTTCTCTCTTCCCACTGGTTGAATACAGATGTGAAGGTGAGAGCCCAAGGAGCCACCTTAGACCAGAGATTGAAGCCAGGTGTCGAGAATGACAAAGGTCCTACCAGACCTGTACCACCAATCTTTGGATAATCAGGTAAAATAAATTAACTTCAGTCCCTTTTACACTATGATATTTTATGGGGTTTCCTTGGTATGGCAGCTTAGACTAAAACTAATAATAAATTGATACAAAAACTGGACAGTACCACTATTGATTTCCTCTGCCATGTTTGATGAGATAAAGACTGTCTTCTACATTGGCAGTGTGCTGTGATGAATTGAGGGGCCTTGAAGGATGCTTGAGAGATATTAGGTTCATGTCTCTAGATCTGTTCTTGTTTTATTTTACTGAACCAATCAGTAAGCTTTTGCCTGGACAAGGGAGGCTAAGGCTAAATATGCCTAAAGAGGCAAAACAGGATGTATAAGGGAGGAAGGAGGGAAATAGGAGGAAATATTAGGGGAGAAAGATTAAAAGGTGTATTTAATATATTTTGCAGAAAAGAATAAAGTTATCCTTACTCCATCCTGACTAAATTTTCTTAAGTTTACATTATTTATACTTTTGTAGTTGGATCTAAATTTTTGAAGGGAGTGATGGTAGGCTGAAATTAACCTCGAGGGGGTAGCAAGAACCCCAGGAGGGCTATAGTACATTAAATCCTAATAAGAAATAAAAGTGAGAGAGTATTAGAGGATTAAATTATCAAACACATTGCTATTAAGTCAGGGAGAGGGAAAAGAATGAAAAAAAATAAAAAAGAAAGCTGGAGTCAGTGAAAACGCACTTGACATTACAATTTTGGATAGAGCAGGCCTTATTTACTTTCGACCAATGGCAGCAATGTTGTTATGGATTAATTTTGCCTTTTCATATTATTAAATTATCTATCAGGAAGCAAAGTTTCTTTGCTTGAGTTACAAAGATTTTTAACATTAAAGACTTGATTATAAAAGAACTGTAGTTTGTGACTCAAGGAATAGATCAGATCACCTAATTTGGGACTTATTTCTAATAATATGTTGCCACTCTGAAAAGTCCATGAAATGGAAGCTATCAAGTATATACTCTTATAAAATTACTTTTGAAACTTGGGGCCCAGAAATTTATTTTCAAAAACCTGTCCCTCTGACAAATATTACCTTATCCACGCAGGATACTCCACAATGAAGTTAAATTCACTGCAGAAATCTGAATTCTTTGCATATCCCATTATCCATGGCACACGATGCTCTCCATGATAGACACAGAGATGCACTATCCAGATTCCCCCTGAAAGGAAGAGCCAAGTGCCCCAGGTGTCAGCAGCCAGCCTCCAGCTGACCATCTCTTCAGGGTCTTCTCTGCTGCAGAGAGCTGCCCTGCCCTTGGGCAAGTCCTCGTGTGGCCCAGTCCTTTCCGTCCGATGTGGAGCAACTCTGACAGGCCCCATACGCTCTCTGTAGGGTTTGCTGAGGCTTTGTCAGGCCTGTGTGGCAGCTCTATCTCTCCCTCTGCCCAAATCTACTTCCTGATATTGATCCCAATAAAGACCCTGCATGACAAGCCCCATCACAGTGTCTGCCTCCAGAGAATCTAACCAAGTGGTTTAGGAGCCAAGATTGATCTTAGAAAGCTTGAGAGAAGGTGGCCCATTTGCCACCTGACTGGCAATGAGGACCTTTGTTTCTTAGGCCATAGAGTTAAGGTGATCCGGTTAAGCCCCAGTTCAGCAAAATGTTTTAAATTTCTTCTTGCCTTTCGGCCACGCTAGCTGCAAAATTGCCCCTTGGCAGTTCTAGAAAGACTTCCGGGCTAGTGAAAGGACTTGTTCTGCAACTGGTTTTCCGTCTTTGGAATGAACCAAATTTGACACATAGCCTATCTCTGAACCCAACGAGCTTCAATATTTTATAAAAAGCATTTTTTGTTTATTTATTTTTCTATTGATTGTAGGCTTTTGGCTTGTTTCCCCTTTAGTTATTTATGTTCCTGTTTAGGCACTTGCCCCTGGAAGAAAATTTGCAGGAAAGTGATATAGCTTAAGATTAAGTAAAATCTAATTGTATTTTACTCACAGTATATGGTTGAAGAAAGAAGCCATCTTATTTTAGTGCTATATAGATGACTTGCCAAAGGGTTTTGAAATGAATAATATTAACGGCATCACCAAACAGAATTGAAATCATGGCCATTGTTCCTCATGCAAACAAACAAGTTCAAAATTATCTCCTGGCTTTGACAGCCCTTCCTTCAGCAAGAGCACACAGCAAAAACCAAAAGTTGGGAGCCAATTTAAAGTCTTTGAAAAGATTATTCAAAATCAAAGTCCCAAAACCTTGAAATCCATATCTCCACAAAGTTCTGTTATTAACTGTGGTGATGGATCGGGGTAAGAAAGGATCCCTTTAGCTCCCTGAAAATGAGGCCAAGGAAATAGCCTTCTTTAAAATGACAGACAGTGTATTAAGTTGAACAGTAACACCAAAAGAATAGATTCAAGTCCTAATCCCCAGTATCTGTGAATGTGACCTGACTTGGGAAAAGGGTCTTTGCAGATGTCATTAAGGATCTCAAAATGAGGTCTTCCTGGATTGAAGTGATCCCTAAGTTCAGAGACTGTTGTTCTCAAATGAAAGAAGATTTGAGACAGTGTTCAGTGAAGGCCATATGAAAACTGAGGCAGAGATTGAAGTAATGTGTCCATAAGCCAACGAACTAGGTGGGGCATGGAATAGGTTCTCCTCCAGGGCTTTCAGAAGGAACCAACCCAACTAACATCTTGATTTAGGACTTCTGGCCTCCAGAACTGTGAAATGATAAATTTCTCTCATTTTAAGACACCCGGTTTGTGGTAATTTGTTACGGCAGCCACAGGAAGCTAACACAGACAGTAAGCAGCTACTTACTTTCACGGTGCCACGGGCTCCCCAGCGAGTGATCTGAGCTCTGATTTCGGGCAGAGCCAAGTGTACTTTGAAGAGCCTGGGTATTAATGTAGCAGGGATCATCGAAGAGATCCACTCGACATGTGTGCTTCATTAACGAGGTGTCTCTTTGGTACTGTACCTCTCTCTCATGGGCATTACCTGTAGTGATTAGTCATGAACAGTGTATCATGTTTTTGCTTTATAAACAGTAAATAAAATCATATTTCAGTCTAGAATTGATAGGAAGCGAAAAGCCACCCCCATCTCATACAAGGATTGAATACTGACTTTTAGATTTGACCTGGAAAAACAACATAAGCTATAGTCTTTGAGGGAAAGCTCCCACTCATTGACTTCTCTGCCTCTCCTTGCCCCTCCCTCACCCACCCGTCAGCTGACACACTGCTTCAACAGAAGACAGGAAAGAAGTAGGAAGATCTGAAAGAGGAAAGAAAAGCCAGGGGAGGAAGAAGGCCGACTGTCCAGCAAACAGCACAAACCCGCACACAACACTGCTGAGAGCTGCAGTCCAGGAACAAAGAAAACACATATGCCATATGGAACTTGAATATCAATTATTTAAACTCCTTTTCAAAAAACTCATTACTTGATTTAAAATTATTAAGAGCAGGAAGTCTCTCTTCTCTCTATGCCCAAAGTTTTGTTTTGCCGAGCTCAGCCTTGCACCAACTGCTGGTGTTTACTCTGTTATTTAACCGAAAGGACTCACCCCTCAGATTATCTCCTCCTTACCTTTTACTGTGTCCTTTCCCCCTCCATTTAATTCTACACATTATAGCCAAAATGAAAAAATTTTTTAAACTGAAAATATGATCATATTTCTCAGAGGTTTAAAAACCTTTTATTGCTTCCCACTGCTCTTCAGATAGAGCTCTTGAACAAGCCCCAGTTCCTGCTCCCAGGTACCCAGCTTCTCCTCCCCATTCTCTGCCCAGGCTCACATTGGCCTTCTTGCAGTCTAATCTCCCTATAAGACCATCTTCTCTGATTGCCATGCTCTTCTCTCCCCTTGATCATCCTCATCTACTAGATGTCAGTTTAAACACTACTTTCTAAAGAGAATCCTCCCTAACTCGTCAGACTAGACTAAGTCCCTCTGTTTCCTAGCAGTTTGTACTTCACCTTTGAAGACCGTATCACAAAAGTAATAAGTCCTATTGCTTATGTTATTTTTTTAATGTTTGTATTATTACAAACATTAAAGACTGCATGTTCCCTGAAGACAGGGGTCCCGTCTGTGTCGTGGCTGAAACTCCTGCTCCTAGCACATGCCTGGCACATAAAATAACTCCAACAAACAGTTACTGAATGAATATTAGCTCCGAATTTCACTACCTTATGGCATGAAGTACTTTGTACCAACCAGATGATTCTGTCTTGAGAATGTCAGGATAGAATATTTTTGCTTTTCTGTTTAAACAAGCACATTTATAGTTTTGGCCATTTGTGCTACAAGATCACCAGGAGGCTCCACGTGAAGTAGTGACACTGATATTCTGTTATCTTATCATAAAAACTTCAGTCCTTCTATTGTTTCAGTCACTGCGCCCCTTCCATGTGGTCCAAAAAGGACCAACTTCATATTGGAGTTCCTATTATGGTAAATAGTATGGAAACCTAAGGATACACCGAATAAGGGAAGCCAAGTCAGAAGACTAGTCTTACTATCCGCTCTTCTTTTACTCTTTGTCTGTCTGTCAGCATTACATGTCACCTTGTCCCATGTCATACTCTGTATGTGAGATATTTTGAGGGAGGAGTGGGATTCTACAGAGGGAGAAGTTGACAAGTTACCTAATTTTTTTGCAGCATTTTGTAACATATGACAGTTTCCATTTGCTTGGTTAAATGGATTTATGAAGTATGTTATCTAATTTAAACCAAACTTAATTTCACAAATGGATAAGTGGCTAAAAGATCACTGCAAAAAAAAATCAAGGATTGACGATTATTCTTTTACTCTTAATACAAGCTCCTCTTTTTAGTTTCATTAGAGCTTATAAATAAGAATGATCTAATTAGATCTAAATTTTGACACCCCAAAAGTTAAGATACAAAAGATTTGAAATGTGGATTTATGTCAATTTTCTTTATCAATAAATGCTCTAAATATACATCAAGCCTTGAAATATTATCTAATGATAGTATTCAGCCATAGTAATAAGCAAGACTTTTTAAAATGTTTATTATTAACTCCAACTTTGAAAATTTCTATTTTTCTGTTTCATAATATATGCATAATTATTAGTATATGTGTATATAACTTATATGCTTGAATTATCATTTATTTAGGAGTGCCTGCTCATGAAAATTTAGTGAAAGTGAAATATGATCAAAAGTGTTTGTAAGTGTTGTGCTTTTAAATTAATATGGACCTGAGTTCAGATCCCTATTATTATTTGCGTGGCCTGGGGCAAGTTACTTAACCTCTCTAAACCTCAGTTTTGATATCTGTAAAATGGGGGTATTTAACTTAAAATATGGTCGTGAGGATTAAATGAAAGAATGTGGGTGAGACATTCACTGAGCACAGTGCCTGCCTCATAGTAAGCATTCAATAAGTAGTTCCTATCACTTCTTGGTCATGTATTTTTTCACTGATGCTGGGTCTCTGCACATGCTGCTCATCTCTTGCTGCCATATCCTCCCCATCCCTTTCTTTACCTAATTTCTACTTGTCCTTAAAGACTTTGCTCTGAATCCACCTCCTTTAGGAAGCCTTCCCCTAAGTCTTTCCCTGCCCTAGGCTGGGTAAGGTGCCACTCCATGATATACTGTAGGTATCTGCTTACTTGTCTATCTTCCCCTTGAGGCCACAAATTCCTTAAGTTCTTGAGGAGGGAATAGAATCCATTTATTGGTGTAGCTTTTGTATCTGTAATGCCTGGTAGAAAGCAGATGCTCAAAAGAAAAATTTTTGTCAGCTGAATGAACAGATGACTGAATATCTATCTAGTTTTCCTTTCTGAACATATCTGATCCCACCATGTTCTAAAGACCTTGAGCCAACCTTTAGCACAGGTCATTGACTCGTGTGCCCCTTACAGAGCACCGACATGAACTGACCATATCAAGGTTATCATCCCACAGGATTGTACAAAAGCACCAGTGTCTATACCCAGTCTCTCTTGAAAATTACCATTTCGTTTTTTCAAATGCGCCATTATATTTAAGCGAGCAATGTTGTCTTAAATTAAAAAAAAAAAAAAGATATCTCACCCTGTACCCAAATTTAAAATCTTTCTAGGGTAAAGTATGTGGTTGATGAGAGCTTAACTACACATGCCAACCATTATGCATTCCAAAAGTTCTTTGTGCCAAGTATTATTCTGAGAACCTATCCAACTTGCCTAAGAGAAGATTTGTGGCAGAAAATAAATATACGCACAGTGTATATACTGTAAATACCAACGGTTTTAAGCGCAAGCCTTTAGGGTTTATGGGAATTTAACATCTTCTTGATTAAAAATATCAACATTTCCATTTTAACTTGAAAGTTGGAGAAACATTCTATTCTGCTAATTATTTTTTTCAATAAGAGAATTTATTATTAATGATAAGGATCTTTTATACATCTGGCAATAAATAAAATTAACTCTTTCAACAACCAGAGGCCTACTGCAGTATTTATAATATACCAGAATTCAAGTTATAAGTCAATATTTAAATAAATAAATGTCTTGGGAGGAAAAGCCAAATCTTATTGAAAATATTTGTATAGGTGTCTCTCAAATGCTTATGTATGAATCTCTGGGAAAACCCATAAAAATGTCTATTTGCTAGTCTGGCAAGAATTTGTTCACTGATCAAAAATTTCAGATCGCTTTTTAAACATAAGCCGAAGTAGTCACAGGCAGGCTCCAAAGGGGAACACCTGATTTTTGGGCATCTGTGGATGAAAGGACATTGAGTTAGAAAAGTCCTTCCTGCCACAAATGGAGAGATCTTCCTTATGGCCCTTGTAGCAGGCATTCAGTCCTTCTATCCCACCACGGTCTTAGTTGCTAAAGTCTAGGGAAGTGGCTCCCAAGTGTTCTGGTTCACACTGGAAGTTATAATCTGCTTTTTTAAGGAAACATTATAGCTCAGTGCTTGACTAACAAGAGGTCTTCGTAAACAGTCGTTGAGTAAATTATTGAATAAACGAAAAATATAAATGAGATAAAACAGGATGTGGAACTATTTCCAAGTGAGTTTCAGTACAGATAGAAAATGGTTACGATATGACAGGGCATGTGTTGCATGTTTCTGACTATTAAACCCTTAGGTTAGGGATTTCCAGAGTAAGGGAAAAGAGGGAGGGAGGAATTACAGCTCCTAGGGAGAATAGTTTTAAAAAGACATTTACACTTATCATTAATTTAATTTGTTTTAGTCATACTAGTGAGAATTAGTTTGAAATTTTAAATAACTTTAAAAAATGGTATGCTATTTTAATTTCTATCAAAAGGAGTCATATATATATTTTTTAAATTTAAATACTACCTTAGCTCACTACTCCTACTATTTTTTTAGGTTGCAGGAAAGTAGTAATCATAGCTGTAGCAAAAACAATAAATCCTCAGGTTCCCCCACTGTATAAAAAATAATAAAATTAATAGATTATATTGGCATATTTCCATAAGAAATACAAAAGCATCCTTGGAAGTGACTACCTCTTACATGGCGGGTTCCTGCTAATTTAATTTGTGTCCCTAAGTGTGGTCATCCAACTTTGCCCTCCACTGTATTACTTATTCTGTCCAGTCATCTCTCTGTTTATAGCTGCAAATCTTTTCTTTCCAAAGAATAAATACTTTCGATGATTTATAAGAATAAAATGACTACCTAGAAGTATAACTTATTTTTACAAAAGTATATTTCCAATATGATAGTCGATGCCCTACATTTGTATTGTGGAAAAGCTGTGCCCAACATCAATTAGCGCGAGCAGTAATTAGACATTTGATGCCCTGGCAAGTATGGGATGGATAGGACCCTAATTGGGACTCTCGCATTTCAAATTTCTTTTTGTTCTCTTTGCTAAGCAGAAATAAAGGTTTTATCTTAATTCTAATGGATTTGACAAGCATTAATTTTCACATATTAGCCTGTCTGATCTTCTTTGAAGTAGAACTCCTTTGAGTTTTGAGCAGAGAAAGTGCCCTTCCAGTCAGAGCCTCCATGATGCCAAAGCAGTGAAAAACACCATAAGGTAGAACAATAGTGTGCTAGAGGAAGAACAGTGAGCCTTCTGAATGACACACAGGTGGCATTCTGGCCTCACAAAATGTGGGAAGCCCGTAGCTGAAGTATTACGTTTAGTCATACACACCTGCCTTCTCCATGGAGTATTTAAGGGCAAGGGCTGTACAGAACTGCATGATTTAAAAGGAATAAGGATGGGCAGATGGGGAAGGGCAATTGTACCTACCTATTGCCCTGCTTTGTTCCAAACAGTTCTCGTATACACTACTGCACTTGGAGTTTCCAGGCTGCATGAATAATAAATCATGAAACATTTACAAACATAGTATGTATTCATAAATTTGCAAAAACAAACAAACAAACAAAATATTAATAATATTCCCAGCCGAAGAATCCAGACAACTTCATTTGCTAATAAAGGAAGTGTCTGACAGGTAAAGAAAAGAAACTGACATTTGGAGCGGGCCATGTAAACTTCTTTCATAGTGCATGGCTTTGGAGCTGCAGAGATGGGTCTGATTGTGGTGGGGGTCCTCAAGGCTGCCACTTGGCCCTAAGGCTTGTATCCTGAGGGTTACTGTTTCTGCTTGGGAAGTCACATACCAGGACTCAATCCAAGCCTCAACCAGAAAGTGTGATTTCCAGGACACTTGTATAAACACCAGCCATTTAGCAAACCTCTATGTAACCACGAAGTACTCTGCTGAGGTTTGTGCCAGGCTCACTTTTCATCCTTAAAAAATCCATGCTATCAAAGGGCTTCAATTATTCTTTATACATATAGCTCTCTTCAGTAATGGAATGGGACCCACTGATGTCTTTGAGAAGGGTAGTATCTATACTTTAGAAAGATTAATCTGGTAGTATCATGTAGAAAGATGTGAAGGAATGAATGAAATTGAAGACAAAGAAGGGGCTTTCGGAATCATCTGGGCAAGTCAGGACAAGAACTTGGAAAGGTGCAATAGAAATGGAAAAGTTTGCATAGATGCAAAAGATATTCTGATGGTGGAATCCTAGGTCTCAAAGACCGAATTGATACAGGGCCCAAAGTGTGAGAAAAACAAAAGACTATAGATTAGAAAAAGAGTAGCAGTGCCACTAATAAACATGAGTAAATCAGTAGAGGAATCTGTTTTGGATTCAAAAAGAAAATGCTGGGTTCAATCTTGATATAAACAAGTAATGCAATGGATATGGCATTACAGTTGGAGAGAGGTAATGACAGAAAAGCTGGAGAAGTGCATACTTAGGTGGCATGCCAGAGGAGAAATCAGGCCAAAGGGCAAAGCATTGGAGGGTGCTTTCATGATGGTAAGGCAGGGCTTTGGTTCTCAGGAGTGGGGGTGCAAAAATATGAAATATAAAAAGATGCAACTTACTTTGAAACACATAAAAAATACAATGGATTGATGGATAATAGATGACTACATAGGATGACAGAGCAAATATAGTAAAATGTAATTGTAAAATGTAGATGGTGAGTATCTGTGTTCACTGTATAATTTCTTCAATTTTTCTGTATGTTTGAAAATATTCATAACAAAATTTGGAAAACATGAAAAAATAAAGAAAAACAGCAACTAGAGATGACAATGAAATGGTGGAAATGTTTTAGAAGCTAATGGAAGAGGTCTAAAAGAAAAGAAGAGGTAGCTAACAGGTATCAAATGTAGACAGAGTCAAAAGGAAATAGATTTAGCAATTAAACCACTGGTGACCAAAAAAATATTGGTGACCACTATAAAAGTAACTTCTATAAAGTTGTCAAGTAGAGTTCTTAGAAATGCAGTGTGGATGTGAATGCAGAGGTAAAGGAATCTTTTCTAGAAATCTGTGGGTGAAAGGAAGATGAGAAGGAAGTGTGACATTAGTTGGGTTATAGGAGTGCAAATTTATTTGCAGACAGAAGGAAAAGAATCAGTTGACAGAGAGAATAAAGACTGAGACAGAGGTTGATGGACAGAAAAGGCACAGAGTTGGTAGGAGGGGACGGGATCAGCAGCTTAGGGAAAAGATTAGCTGTGGAGACAGTAACTAAGGAAGAAAAGCGAGAATATAGGAAGACTTGGAGATGGGAAAGGGTGAAGTTGAGGATAATACATTGGACTGGCCTAGTCTTCCCAGTGAAGTGAGATGTGAGGTCAGTTGCTGAGGTCGAGGATGGAGGATTAGGAGTAAAGATGATCTACTACGGGCTCCGACAATGACTCACTGTCTGGCTCTGTATTGAGGAAGATGATACTTTCTCCAAACTAGCATTTGGAAACCTTCAAATTAAGCTCCCTAGTGATAAGGACAGAATTGCATTGCTAGTTCCAATAACAATAAAACATACTTACCAAATAGCACAACTTTTCACATCGTATGGGACAGTAAGCCATTTGTTCTGCGGCTTGAACTTTGATTCGCACATCCGAAACACCACCTGCAGGTGGCTGCTTCCCTGGTATTTCATTGTAATACTCATGATCTCTCTCTTCAGCATGGCCATCAATATGCACCTCCTCACTGTAAGGGAAAAAAGAATCCCCAAGAGGCTGGGCGGGAATTCAAATGCTGTAGGGGATGCAGAGGGATCAGAACCATGCAAATCATCCTGAAAAATTTTGCATTCATGTTGTAAGTTTATAGATGTGCTTAAATGATGTCAAACATCTGGATGGAAGCAACCAGATGGTTGAGTTGTCTAGAGTTCTACAGACAATTAAAGTGGAGTAAGCCAACAAAAAGTGCCAAGGGTGATGCTTGTGTGTCTCCCCTGTCTCAGCAATTAAAAAAATATATGTGTGTATATATATATGAACTCCCTGAATGTAAGGCATTTTTCTCAGTAAAATATAAAAATACAAGGTTTTCCTGGACATCTCCAGCACACTTTGCACCATTTTGTGTTTTGCTCAAAGAAAATTTAGACAGTGGGCAGAGGGCCTGCCCACTTTATTAAACCAATATGAAAAAAAAAAAAAAAGAGCTATGGCCAGCTATCTTGTCTGCACAAATCTGGAGGCGTGTATGGAATTCATAAAGAAATATTAGAACCATATGTGGCAAGTGGGTAGATTTATATAAACATGCATTGTTTTTAAAATTGAAACAGGGCAAAAAAACAAATGTACTTTTCTTCCAAATTGGAATTAGTAAAAGTTTCTTATGAAAAAGAATAAATCAGATCCTTTTGGACTGTACTGATTCCATTGACAATACACACAGTTTTGTTGGGTTCATTACATGTCAACGAAATGACAGCATTGAGATGTAAGTACTACCCTGGGGGAAATTCGACATCAAGGCCTTCTGGTAACCCCCTCTCCTTTGCTACCCTAAACCACCTCATAAAAGGCTATCTCCAAACTCAGTGTTTGTTGATATACAAAATGACAAATTAGGAGGAGAAATGTATTTACAAGTGCCCGAGTTTCATTTCTCAGGTGTGAATTCTCAGGTGTGAGCCAGAGGTCTCATTGCATTCCAGATGTGGTAGAGTCTGACAGGCCTGAAAAGGTTCAGCTTTCATTGTGAACTTCCTGTGCCTTAGACCAGACGTCCCCAACTTTTTTGGCATCGGGGATTTGTACTCCTATAAGAATCTAATGCCTGATGATCTGAGGTGAAGCTGAGGTGGTGATGCTAGTGCTAGGGAGCGGCTGCAAATACAGATGAAGCTTCGCTCCCTCACCTGTCACTCACCTCCTGCTGTGCAGCCTGGTTCCTAACAGGCCACGGACTGGTCCCCAGCCTGGGGTCGGGGACCCCTGCCTTAGACAGAACAGCCAGATCTTTGGGTCATGTTGTATTCCACCCTTGCCACAGGTTAGCTGGAGCTGATCTATTTACATTGCGAACCAGCAAACTAACAGGAATTCCTGAAATAGACATTTGATTCTTATTTTGCTCTTCATTCTTGATTTTTTTCTTTCACTGATATGCAAGGGATTTACGGTGAAAACAAATCTGAGAAATTTGCTGATGTTTATTATTTTATGATATTACTGAATTGATTCATAGCTCTATATAACATCAGAAAAACATGGCTGATTCCTTCTCACTTTAAGTGTCTCCTTTAATTTTGTTACAAAGCAAGAAGTGTCTGGACAACTATGAGGGAAGAAAAATAGGAAATGTCACTGTTAGTTTGTGCTCAAACTGTGCCTATTTATAAGAAAAAAATTACTAATTTCGTTAGTCGATTTTAAACTGCCATATTAATTTTAAAATTAAACAAAATATAGTAAGTCAAATAACTACAGAACTCTTGGCTGACCTTTCACAAGAAGTATTCAAAGAAGAATTTTTCAAATATTGTTTAAACCGGAGCTCAAAAGCCTGCCCTATGGTAGTTATGACGTCTTGGGCCATTCCATTGCGGCATTCCAATATGTGGCAGGCTACAAAAGGACATACAAAAAATTATAATAAATTTTCAGTAAGAGAAGGTTATATAAAGTCAAAATACTTCCAGAACATGAACTGGTAACTGAATAAAAGGGAGTAGATTTACAAGCTCTCTTCAGCTCTGAAATGGCATTACAATACTACATATTTGATATGCATCAAAGAGAAGAAATATACATTTTCTATACCTAAATATCTCAAAATATCTACAAATTCTTGTCTCAAGGCAGGTATTCTGGGCCCACATTTTTGTAAAAGTAGACTGATATTGACGAATACTCATGTTCAGTGTTAGCTCTAGAATTCAATACAGGAGATGCTTAGGCAGCATTCTGAAGGGAAGATGAGGTTTTCAGTCTTTTCCTTGCATGGTATGCTGCAGAAGATTGAAAAAAGGTAACTTTCCACCTCCTCACTGCCCCCAAATGAGAGATGAGCTACTAGTGAAGATAAGAGCTTTAGAATACCCCCTCCTCTAGCCATCACTTCGTCCTCTCATGCTAGCAGTGATGGCATGGTAATCCCATCCTTGAAACTCTACTGAAAGGTATCTTCAATAAGAATCAAGATCAAGATTTCATGAAGATGACATTACCAGAAGACATTAATTTTTTTCTTAAACACTTTCTCTGAGAAGCAGTTACTGGGAAGGGCTAGTTTTCACTAGCAAATTAAAGAAATAAATTATGAAGGGGCAGCTGACAGACTATCACAAATGAATTAGCAAATTTGCTGCTGTACATAAAAGCAGGAGACCAGATGTGTTCAGGGACCATAAATTAATCTCCCCACCATATGGAATATTATTCTTGTCTCAGAGTGTGATATCATGCTTAGGGCCTTGCAATAAGATGATTTAATCGAATTTGAAGTTTAATAAAATGGCTTAGAAAGAGCCCTAAGAATGACAAAGATAGAGGCGATGACTCATGAGAAATTTTGAAAAATTTTATTGTATAGCCTGAACAACCGAGGGATGAGGAAAAGCTTGATAATGGTTAAATATATACATGAATGTTGTAAAAATTGTCAGCTGTTCTCTGAGAATAGGAAAGGCTTAAGTGAGTGCATGAGGAATTAAATTAGATGCCAGGGAAGCATCTTGGGTCTTGGGAACCATGAAACTGACACTGGAACACATTACTAAAAGGGATATCTAAGGAGGGGAGGAATACCTGTGTTTATGGAATGATTTCACTGTGTTGACTTAGAAGCATGGTTTTATGCTTTGCATTGTCTTGGAAAGAATTTTGTATTTACTTAAAGAGGCAATTCATTCACATCTGATTAAATTTGCAAAGCCTATAACACTAGGTTATAGTAGAAGCTACAATGGGATTTCTTAGCTTTATGTTGATAATCATCTCAGATAATTGTAATTTCAGATTAGCTTGATGTTTACTTAAAGGATTTATGTTTTTGAACACTTTTGGAAGAGATGAGGGAGTGGTATTACCAAACTGACACAATGTGAAGGCGTCAAATTTCCAAGAGCTATTGATCGTTTCTTATAATTGCTCCTTTAAGGAAGCAACTTGGCTCCTGAAATAGACTAGGAGCTAATTATCGTTTTGAAAACTCAATTAAGAATATCTATAAATTTACATACTTTCTACCAAATGTTTGGTCCATCTGACATTTTATACCGCCCTTTCTCTTTCTCTACAGTAGCTTCAGACTGTGACCAATGCACAGAAGTTGTTTTAAAAATGTTTTAAATGAATAAATACTGATTTCACTAAACCACAGTAATAATTCTACCGTGAGAAACTGTCAGTTTTCCTGAAGTGAGACCTGCAGTGAGCCCTCATAGTGGGATAGGTTTTTAATCTATGGGGTGGTATGAATAATTGCATGGGTCATTTGTGGAAATGGTCTCCTCCTTCTTGGATAGGCCTCATAGTCTTAAACCCACAAACTATCCTTGGAGATGTGTCCTCCAGTTGAACCGAAAAAAGTTGTATTATATTATGATAAAAAATAAAAGGTAATTCACTTGAATTCTTTTGTTTTTTCATTTCATAAATTTCCAGTCCAATTAAAAATGGAGAAAAATAAAATTATCTATCAAAATCAGGGGATGAAAATGTCCCCTGTCTCCATTTAAGCCACTCTTGGATCAGGAGATCTAGGAGATAAAGATCTGAAGGAAGGAAATAGGAGGAAGTCAAATCATAAAATAGCATCTGAAAAAAAAAAAAAAAAAAAAACCAGGAAGAAGAAGAAAATGGAAGACAAAACCTGCAAACGGAAGAGAATGCTAGAAGAACAAGGAAACCATAGAAGGAAGAACAAAGGCAGAGGAGAGGAGCAAATGGGGAAGGTGGGAAACATGCTCTAAGGAAAACCAGGAAGAAAGGAGCAAGGAAGGAAGGAAGGAGGAAAAAAGGAAGGAAAGGAAAAGAAGGAAGGAAGGAAAAGGAAGGAAGAAGGAAAAGGAAGGCAGGAAGGAAGGAAGGAAGGAAGGAAGGAAGGAAACAGACTAAAGCGTGCCTCCCATGAGAGGGATGAGAGAACAGGATGTTTAAAAGAACTCTATGAAAAGATTTAGACCCAAGTTGAAGGTCGAATTATACCGCAATCTGTGTGACCCCAAATAAATCACTTCACAGCAAGGTCCTTACCTGCCAAGACAGGGCACTGAATGATGTCAGAAGTCCCTTCTTGTTTTATATAAATCCATCCTATCCTTCCTCTATCTCAGTGGCTTAAACCCTCTGTGGAAAAGGGCAAGGCACTTGGGCACGCAGGAATGAATGAATCAACCAAAACCACAACTGTCCTCTACTGCTCACATACTTCTAAAATGTTTTATTTCTCTCAGCTTTTCCAATTCTGATACTTTAAAGTTTTGGTCCTGTTCCTGGGCTGATGCTACCAACATCAACTTTGGGTAACCTTGTTAATGCCATATTACTTGTTAGAGAAAATTAAACAGAAAAAAAAAAAACAAAAACAAAAACAAAAATCAGTGGTGCCTATCTTCATGAAAGTAGCAACATTGGACAAAAAGGCTGACCCCGCACAAATGTTCTGTGGAGCCTCACCACCTTCAGGGAACACACACATTTTGACAGTGCGATTGTTTCCACTCACATGCTGCTCTGTGAAAATGGCCTTGGCTCATTTTTAGGTTGGTCGTGGGCCAGAATATGAGCGGGCTTTAAATCACATACAAGTGTGCTCCCTTCTCAAGGTTAAACACATCTCCAAAAACTCAGATAAGCAGCCAGTTTGGACAAGAATTGCCTGACCTTTAGCAAATGGGAAGAAAGAAAAACAACTATATAAAAAGTCTGAATTCCCAAAAGAGAATTTGACTTTCCAGTGAGATGATAACTTTGCATGGAGGCCTAAGCTTTGATCTCCATGTCTGGAATCAGATGCAGATCTGGGTGCTTTTCATTCAGCCTTATAGTCAGATAGACCCACAGTTCTATCTTTGGGTATAAGGTACTATATTAAGTAGGATTTAAAAGAATCTTAGATTCATATTCTTCTGTCTTTTACATTTGGCTTCCTAAAGAGATAGTCATGAACAAAAGGCTGAGACTATTCTTAGAGGACAACAGGCTCTTCTTTACTGTTTTATATTTATTTTTAATAGACCGGTTTGTTTTGTTTCGTTTGTTTTTGTTACTAGAAAACCAGAAATTCAAAAATGCAGCTTCTCAGACTAACCACCAGATGGCGCTGTGAGATCTAAGCATGGTGTCCACCATCCCTTGGGAAGAAACCAGCCTGAAGAAGCAAGCCAGAGGTCAGCCAGTCTAGTTAACGAATGTCACAAGAACGGTAGTACATGTATTTTACAATCATAAACATAAATATAAATAAATGGGTTAATTTAAATTGGCTTTACAGTCTTTTTTTCTTTTTTACTTTCTTCAGAGACCCAGAACTATGGCCTTCCTATATCCAGGTAGTCCAGGTAAACCAGGCCTCTTAGACTAGATTCAGAGAAAATATTAAAACCTTCCTGGACTGCTGCACACTTAGAGTAAGAAATGAAGGGATTTCCTCATTTTTGGCAATTTCAGGGGCAGTCTGTATTAGTCACTAAGTAAACTCAAAACATTCTTACTGGAACTTACCTTTTCTACAGAAAAGGCCTTTTATAAAATGAAGAGTTCACTAAAGGGTTCTAGCCAAGATGGAAAAAAGTGGCAACAGCCCTGATTTGAATGTATTAATGCTAACAGCGAATCAAGAAAACAGGAGACAGTGGGAACACTCAGGATTATTAGCATGAAGCCTGGTCTCCTCTGCCTGTCTTCACTTCCTGTCAGCCATGCCCTCCTCATCCCTGAAGTCTGGCTTCTGCTTTTACCTGTCCACTGGCATTGTGCTTCCCAAGGTTACCAACAGCCTATTAATTGCTGGACTAAATGGCATTTTCCATCTTCATTCCCCTTAAGCCCTTTTCAGTATGAAACATTCCAGGTTGTCTTCTCCCAGAGAAACTCGCTCTTCCTCCTTCTTAGGTGCTACTCATTCCTGGTTTTCCCCCCTCTCCCTGACTACTCATCTGGCTCTTCACCATCTCCTGACTTCTCCCATTCCCTGAGACCCTCAGCCCTCTTCTGTCTGGGTTCTTCTTTTGGTGATCTTGCTCACCCTTAGGGCTAAAAAGTTGTAGTTGTAGTTTTTCCAAACCTGTACTGAAGGCCTGATCTCATTCTCTGTCTCTCTATCTCTGTCTCTCTATCTCTGTTTCTCTGTCTGT
>NW_024349801.1:22290361-22394846 GCF_902729225.1 Pteropus medius | reverse complement strand
CACACACACACACACACACCATCCAAACACATAGCCCAAAGCTCTCTTTACAGGGCTCTTTCATCTGTGCCTTAGCTCATTTCTCTCACAAATCCTGACAGCACCTGCTATGTTCCAGGCACTGTTCTCTAGGCCCCCCTTCTTCTCTGTGCACATCCTGAAGGTTATGTTTCTCTCTCCCACTAAATAATGAGCCCGTGGTGGCCAAGAATTGTTTTTCTTCCCAATGATTAGGTTAGCTCCTTGTATATCAGTATGTACTTAACAATTGTTTGTGGACTTGAAAGCTGTACCACTGTGGTAGAATTAAAGTCCAGATGCCCAGGTGAGGGGAAAGGATTTAATCCTAAAGGAGTACACAAGCAGGACTATGCTGAGAACAGAGTGGCTTCTCACAGAGGCTTCTATAACCAAGATAAGCAAGAGAAAGGATGAGGAGAAAAGAAAATTACCCTATGTGTTTAAGTCATCTATAGAACCATTTCTCCAAAGAAGAAAGAAAGACGCGATGAGGGAGGAAAGGAAATTATCCTTTCTGTGCTATCTCAGTTCCTCCTCCCAATACCACCGGCAGGTAGATGGTATAATTCCTATTTAAAGGAACTGAGGTTCAAGGATGTGAAACAACTTGACTAAGGTCATGTGTATGGTGAGATAATGGAAGAGTTATGATTCCTACCCAATCTGTCTGACTCCAGCGTCTTTCCTGTTTTCTATACAATCTGGGGGGCTAAAGAAAGAAAAGACTGAAATTTATTTGGACTGTTTCTGAGTCCATTCTCTTCTCATCTCTCAAATCTCATTCATGACAACAGCTCTCATAAATGCCTTCTCAGAATCCTTATACCAGAATCCCTGTGGATCCCCTTTAAGCAGCTCAGCTCTGATGAACAACTAAAACAACAAAACAGGATCTTTCAAAGTGAATGAGCTACATCAAAATTTCCTCTGCCTTTCGTGTTTCACTTAAGCAAGGGGGGATATTAGCAAATATGTAGATCCTGTTTGGCCATTACCCTCGGCAACTGGCATTAACCTTTGAATTCCTCACCACCACTTAGTGAAAGAGCAATGATATGCCCAGAGATATTGAGTGGCTGATGACAAAGTGATTAAACATCTAGATTTCCTGATTTGTTCTTCCTTTCACCCTGGACTTTTCAGGTTAAGATAAAAGACTTTGTTGTTCAGAAGCCTTCCCCAAAATAGCATGCAACTATTCTTTAGGGAAGCTCAGGCTTAATTTAAAAAGGTTGCTCTTTTCTGGTATCCTTTGTTGTGTTCCGTTTCTACACCCCCGTACCCCTTCGCTAGTTCCTGTCTCTCCTACTCACTCTGCCTTAAGTTTCTTTCTGAATCCATCTTTGCCTCCTGATGCCAAATCAATCTTCTTAAATCTCTGCTTTATAAACAGCATTCTTCACCCATCTGCCCATAGGATGAACTCCCTACTTATTAGCTCTCTCCTATATGCCCTCTAGATGCCTTTTAGGTGGTTTTTTCTCTATACACAATCTACATTCCACTATGTTCATTCGTTTGTTCCTCAGCATGCTATATGCATT
This sequence comes from Pteropus medius, assembly GCF_902729225.1. Lineage (NCBI taxonomy): Eukaryota > Metazoa > Chordata > Mammalia > Chiroptera > Pteropodidae > Pteropus > Pteropus medius. The sequence continues at coordinate 22,393,281 of NW_024349801.1, read as the reverse complement.
TCCATCTCTGTGTCTTACAGCTTTTTGAATTTCGAAATTCCACTCTATGTATACATAATAAATGTCTTGGGGCAAATTCTGTCCCTGGGATGGCAGAGGATGCTGCCCAACTAATAGGTTCTAGTTACAGAGGAGAAGCAACCAAACATCCCAAAGAGGAGTCTGAATGACCTGGAGTTAGGGATGAGAAGCAGTACTATGTCTCTGTCCAGAGAGGTCCAATGACCTCAGGCCCTTAACCCAAAGTGTTACTAGCAGATGAACTTCTTAGGCAACTTTGCTAAATCCTGAGATGAGAAATCCAATCAACTCACACTTCCATTCACTCAGCCATTCAACAAAATAGCTATTGGGTATGACCTATATGCTAAGCATTGTAATGAGTGCTTGGGAAACAATAGTGAAAAGGATAAACAGGTTCCTGCCCCCATGGAGCTTTTAGTAGAAAAGATAGATATTAAACACATCAGCAAGTGAGTAAATAAAATAATAAAAGTGTGGGAGAAGTGTTAATCAAAAGAGAACTATGATGCAGCAGAGCAGAATATGTTAACTGGGGATAGAAGGTGCTCTCACCCAAAGAAGTTCTCTCTGAAGAAGAGACATTTAAACTGAGATCCAAAAGATGAAAAGCTAAATGTGCAAAGTGACATGCCAGGCTCTTGAACAGTAAATGCATAGGCTCAACACAATGTTACCACAACAATACACACACACAGCACACACACACACACACACACACTTATTGAGGCCAGTGCAGGCAATAACCTTACAAGCTTGGGTCTTATGTATTATTCCTTTGTCCACTGGAGATGCTGCAGCCAGCCCTTTCTGTCATAATCAAAACGGCTTCTCTTTCAATTAAACAAACAGATAATAAGCCTTTTGGTTTATGGGTCTCTCAAATGACTGGGATTTAAATCCCACCTCTGTACTTTTTCTACTTTGCTCTGCTGTTTATTTCCAATTCAAATTTACATAATATTTCTAGAATCCAATCTAGCACTCTAGTGATCCTCAGCACTCTGTATATTGAAAATAACTGCTTGTTACTTTTTGAAGTTGGTATATACCAGCTCTTAAGAAAATCTGGAAGTTGCTTTCCATACCTCGTTGATTAACTGGATCTTTAGCTACGTAGGCAACATAGTCTGTAGTATCCTATAAAAAAGGGAAAATGATTTAAAATTAAGGGATGGTACTGCTGAAAGATAAGAGTACATTTAGGACATGATACTGAGGCAAGGACTTAAACACTAATGTTTCTTTTTAAAGAGAAAAGGAAAGCATCTTAGGAGAGAACATAAACGAATATACACTATTTAATTTAGCATTGTGGGGTCCATGTTCTCTGCCCCTTAGGGAGAGAATTTGAAGATTAAAAATGTAGAAATAGATCATGTCACTAAGAATAAAAGAAAATGCAGTAGAGAATATGTTAGGACATACATTCATTAGAAATGGTTAGGACTATGACTCCTGTGTCGAAAATTGAAATACCAGGTGTTACTCAATCACGAAGGTGTTGTAAACGAGGATGTGGCACCATGATTTCCCAGTTGTCCAAACAGATGCCATGTACATCAGAAACCAAGTTGATCAAAGAAACACTTTGGGTTTTGTGGTCGTTAGCTTGCCTGTGTGAGTGCAAATTAACTTAAGGAATAATAAAGCAGAAATACAAGCATTTATTTGATCGATATAGAGAAAGGAAAAATCAGTTTTGAAAAAGAGAACCCATTAAAACCTAAGAAGTTAAAAAAGAGATGTATTGCTGACTTTGTAAAAATAAACAAACATAAAGCCACCTGGTAATTCTGATTTTTATGGAAAACAGTAAGCTGATGAATGATAAGATTTTAATAATTAAAGATGCTTTTTGTTATCTTAGTTCTCAGGAAAAAGTACACACTGCCATTTGCAGATTAGAAGTATGACTCTCTAGAGGGAAGATGTAATCAACTGGCAGGAAATAAAAGCTCATGTTTTTAATACCCACGAGGACAATCACTTAATAACCCACAATGAATCATACAGGAAGTGGATCTCGGGGCTAGCATAACTTGTCTTCAGTTATTTTAAAAAATAACACACACTTAAGTAAATTTCTCTTATGGAAAAAGATAAAAGGTTTTGTAATATCTTGTAAATAAACAAGATCATATCTATAAACTTTGTTTTATATTAATTTAGAAGCAAACCCACAAATGCTGGAGGCTTGGCTGCTATTTTTAAAGTTAAAGAGATAGTATGGTGCCAGTAATGCTTTCTGGTGTATTAGATGGTAGAGAAGAGGTCGTGGGACCTCTCTAGAACTCGGTTTCCTCTTCTTCAAAAGAGTGTCCATCATTCTTATAGTTCCAAAATTTTTTAACTATAAATATCTGGGAGAATTTAAAGAATGTTAAAAATAAAGCACAAAGAATGGGGAAAAAATATAAGAAAATGTATTTAATTTGGTCATACTCATTAATGCATGTTTTAAATGGAGAAAGTACATATAGATACAGAAGCATTACCAAGAACTGTCTTCAGGGCAGACAGAAGACGAGTAAAATATTTTTGAGAAAAGAGTGAAAGTGAGGGTGAGCAAAGGTCAAAAAGTGAGGAAGAATATCCAGTATTTTTTAAACTTTGGAGAAAATATGGCAGAAAGAAGGGCGCTACTTTGGGCCATGGAGACTTGGCTTCCTACCCCTTAGACCCAGTTAGCCGTGAAGTTGTAAATTATCTTGGTGAGTTGTTCTAAAATAAATACAGACACGTGTTAGCAAGAGGGGTGGTAGTTATCTCTTATCACTCTGTGCCCGGCACTGTGCTATCAGTTTACATGAATCATTTCACTTAATTCTCAGGACACTGTGAGGCAAGGGTGATCATTCCTCAAAATATACATAAGAACCCTGAAGCTTAGAGAGGATAAATAAGTCAAGTCTACATGACTCCGAAGCCTGGCACTCCACCCTACTGTCTCCCTGACCTAAGGGTGAAACTTCTCTCAGGGACCTCTAATGCCAATGTTTACAGTGGCTCCAGTTTTAATTTCGAAGCAGCAGGCTTTCTCCCCAGCTGTAGAGAGTACAGGGGTCCCACTCAATTCCGCAGGGATGACCTTTCCCACAGTGGTTACAAATTCTTTACTATTTGTTTTTGGTAGGGGCAATGCTTTGGTGGGTTGAAAGAACTACAAAACTAAAGGCACATGAAAACAGTCCAAAAAGAATTAGGATTCTGGAGAACTATGATAGACATCACACAGTGCACGCTTTGGGTAAATGCTTATAGTAAATGAAAGGATTTGGGTACCAATCCTAAAAATGACAGCAACCCTTGAAAGGGGAAATTTAAGGCAAACAACAATTATTCTTCACACTACCCTTATAGAACTCATTAAAGTATCCTAAGGAAAGTATCTGACAGACTTCACGAATGACTGAACTTGAAAGAGACAGTGCGGGCCTTTTCAAGCTGAATTCAGTTAACTCTCTCTGCTACCAAACATATCCCTTGGTGTCGCTATGAGGCCAGATTACAAGGCTGGATGGATCAGAGTTCAGATTCAGTATTGGGTTCACATTGCAGCTGCTAAGTGTCAAGTACTTTGTATGTCCCCTGTTTATTAGTGAATCCTCAATTAGCCATCTGCGGAATCTCTTGGGGAAAAGGTGGAGCTCTTCAAATTTGGTTTATTTTTAAATGATGGCATCAGGCAACTAATATATTCATTTAAAAATAACTATACTCAAAGCTGAAAGGTGAGGAAGTAGTGAAGCTTAAAGGGAAAATTAAGTATGCATTAATAAAAAACAACGATGATGTGAAATCCAGTAAAAGCTGCTTTTCTTCCATATACCTCAAGGAAGTTAAGAAGGCAGGTTATCTAGGTTTGACATGCTTAAATCCTTTGAGTAACCTGTTAGCCAATGGGAAGACAAGGAATTATTGGAACATTTTAAAGAATGGGCTAATTTAAATAGCATTTAACTATGTTTCACACACAAAAAAGTTACATCAACATCCAAGTGAGGAACTTGCTTAAGTACTTTAGGTGCCAGTAAAGGAAGCAATGATTTTACTTACAGTAACTTCAAAACTTTATTTCCTTTCAAGATAGACTATTTGTCTTTTTAAATATTTGGCCTTAATACTGAAATAAATCAAAATTCTGCAGTGACACCAGCTGCCAGGTTCAGTTTTTACTACTATTCCATACCTCTCTTGGGTTTCTGGGTTATGAGTCCTATCATTTGTGATCCTAAATTTTATTCCTCACTTGGAAGACAGAAACTATATATGATGGAGAGAAAAAAAATCAACCGTTAGAATGGATTTAATTGCCTCATTTCTGGAGGATATAATCTTTAATAATAAATGCTTTGCAGAAAACAAGGTAATACAGTTGGTAAGGGCAAGGTCTGCATATGTTCCCCATGTTTTCTTGATGTTACTGGTGTAAAATCATTATGAAAATCAGACTCCGTCCTCCTCTAACCTTTTATGGGTTGGCAGGTACAGGAAAAATGTCATAGTGTCACGAAGGAGCTAAAACTTCCTTCTACTCCCTTGGTTTAAACATACTTGCTTCTGTTCAGTCAAAGGCTTCCCAGCTCCAATGCCTCTCTCTTTTTGCTCTGGTCCAGAAATGATTCAGTATAGAGTCAGGGAAAGACTTTCCACTCTACGAAGTAGGCTTGCAGAGAGAACACTGGCTCAGCTCACACCATTCATGGGAAAAGAGAACCACGTGGCCTCCTGGTAGGGAGGAACTGCTGTTCTTTCTCCCAAGCTGACCCTTACTTCCATAAATTTCTGCAAACCTCGTTGCTCATTCTAGATTAGACTTAGTTGTCAAGTATGGCAGATGGGCTTCCCCTCATCTGCCAAATCCAAATGATTATTTGGATCTACCTGGAAATTTGTATTGAGAAGAATTCTGAGGAAGGACTGGCAACACATGCATGACATATTTGTTTTTCATAACTTTGATGTTATCTACAAAAAACCTTTCAGATGATAATTCCATGGCTAATAACACAATGAAGTATTATTAGCTCATCTACTAATCCAAACATTTTTTTTAAATCAATGGCAAGAAATATTTTGTCAAAACCAAATTTTTGATTACGTGTTACATGTGGCTACTTACAAATTATAATAAAATATTTGGAAAAGACACGTAGTGGCTAATATGCTTTATGTGGAAGTTCTTTTGACTCTTATAAAAAAACTTTTATGAATCCATACTTACAGGATCCCCTCCAGAGGCAAATGAAATAGACTGCATATGATGATTTGCAATAATCTGGAAAACATAAATTAAACATTTATGATGCTATAAATTAATTACTCCTAGTTACATATAATCTAACAGTGATGGACATACATTTGTTTGTTTTGTTTTTGCCTGAACAATATTCCTTTGGAAACCACTCCAACCTTCATGCCATAATAGTCCCACTTGGACCATGAGGTTCATGTGGATTTGACATGCTCATCTCATTGCCTCTTCCTTGCAGGTGGACATATGATCCAGACCAATCAAAAGACATCTGGATACTGCAGAGACAATCAGTGTCATTGGGGAAGAACTGATATAGACAACAGGAAAGAAAGCTTCTGGGAGCCATCTTTTTCTGACGTGTGGGGCGGCGGGGGGAAAAAAAAGATTTCCCTCTGGAGAAAATCAGCTGAGAGATAAAAATAGAAGAAAGTCTAGTGGTAACATTTGTTACCAATACAGTTCAACCAATATATTTCCCATCTCTCATTATCTTTTTTTCTTATTTTATTTATTAATTTATTTTTATATAATTTAGTTCCAATTGGGTTTCAGTCATTTGCCGCCAAAAGTATCCTAACTAAGGCACTAACATTAAGATTTCCAATAAGAAATCTTATTGTTATATAAGACTATCCAAATTAACTGCATTAGTTAGCCAAGAAGACTGTCTCTTTTACTCGAGATTCTAGGATTGCTTTTTTGTAATCCCCACAGTGTAATGACCAATTTGCAAACATGAATTTGTCATACTGTTTTGAAGTTTATTAAAATACCTAAACTATTAGCTAATCCTGTCTTCAGAAGTAGATTCTGATCAACTAAAGTTGCTTATTTAAGATGACCAAGAAATCCTACTCTTAGATGTATATCCAACAGAATTGTGTAAATGTGAACACCAAAAGATATTCTAAAGAAAGATAATCACTGCCCTTTTCATAATAGCCAGCAACTGGAAAAAATTCCAATGATGACCATTGTGATATTCAAACACTGAACTACTACATACTACATAGCAACGTGTTTCTTGGTCAAAAAATAAAATAAAATCAAGACATGGGAATATATGCTGTGTGGTTTAATTTATACAAAGTTCAAAAATAGGCAAAATTATTTTATTCTGTTTGAAGTCAGGAGTGGTTACTTTTTGAGCAAAGGAAGAGAGAGCAAGCGGTTTTCTGGGACCCTGCAAGTGCCGTTTCTTGACTTGGGTAGTGTAAAGATGTCAGTTCTCCCCCAAATTAACCTATAATTTGCATGCACTTCCAACAAAAATTCCACCACTGTCATTCAGGGAACTTTTCATGCTGCTTCTAAATTCACCTGGAAGAATAGATATGCAAAAGAATTTTAAAAAACTAAAGTAATTTTTTAAAGGACAAAGAGACATTTCTCTGTTAGCAAGGTATTTTATAAAACTATAGAAATTCATTAGAATATAAAGTCTAAAAACAGATTCACATATTTATGGGCTAAGTCTATGATAAACGTGGCTCTAAACAGCAGACAAAAGGATAAGTGATTCAATTAGGTGGAGTTGGCTGAATTAGTTATATATATGGAAAAAGTGTATAAATAAATTCTGTTCTCATACTACTTATATAAATGTTTGATTCGTAAAAGATCAGAAGACAGATAAATGATTATGCTTATGATCTTTGAGGTAGGAAAAACCCATTTTAATATTTAAAAAAAAGAAAAGAAAAAAACTGAAATTTGATTACATAAAAATTCATTAACTTTTGTATAAGACCCCTGAAACAGAACAAACAACAGGACAAACAACAGGAAGAGAGAATATATTTGCAACATGTAAAACAAAGTATTCACTTACAGGGTTTAAAAGGAATCTCTATGACTCAATAAAAAGAAGAAATAAATCCAAAATAAGACCAGATAATTTTCAGAAGTAATACAAATGTTTGATAAACATATTGAAAGATAATCTTCAAGAAATCAAGACTATTCGAAATAAAACAAGATACAATTAAACTGATAAAACTGTTAAAGTTCGCAAATGGTGACAAGGGTTTGGCTATTCTCAAACACTGCTGGCTAGAGCTTAAATTTGTACAGAAACTTTGGAGAGCAATTTGACAATACTTATTAAAACTAAAGGATTTCCCCTTTCCACGGCTATGTATTTATTCTGGGGAAACACTGGCACATATTGATGTTCATTTACCCATAGTTTATAATATAGTTCACATAGTTAGGTGAACTATAGTATAACTAAACAAATAGAACACTATGGGGAAAATAAGTATAGTAACAAAGCTAAATCTTCAAGACATTGCTGAGGGGGTTGTTTTTTAAGTTGAAGACAGTTATGTGAGGCTTTTTCAAAACGAAAGATTTTTCCATGAGGACCTAAGATCCATGAAAATGCAAAGAAAAAAGATTTTAAAGAATACACACAAATTGATAATAATGGAAAGTTACCTCTTGCGAAAAGAAATGGGACCAACTATTTCCTCACTATAACTTTTGTAAAAGGACACGGATAATATGCTTAGTTTGAATTTAACTTTTTCTAATGAAGAAAATTGAAAAAATGCTGAATAGATTAGTTCTTAACATGTCGCTTTGTGGTTGAGAACAGTGTGGTTGGAGGTGTGGATTTAGAAGTCTTTAGCGCAGATAAAAGGTAGTTAAAACCTAGGAACAGATGCGATTGAGATGCGGGGAGAAGGTGGGGCAGGAGGGGAAGAAAGGAGTCAAGAGGAGGATGAAGCGCTGTTACAGTAAGCACGTAACTTCCAGTTTATAGCATCAAAAGCAGCAGAACAGTTAAGTGAAGCAGAGACGAATTAATGCTCTTGCATGCACAGTCTTCAGGTGAACTTCCAATCGAACGAAACACAGACCAGCAAAACACGCTGACAGGTCGCGGCGCAAGCGAGCGGCTAGCGCGCGAGTAGCTAGCGTGCCGAGCGGGAGGCGGTGTCTGGGGGTCACGCATACGCACAGGGTCGCGCACGCAGTTTGCGCACGCGCACAACCACACGGCCGCGTAGCTCCGAGCTTGCTGAAAACGTCTTGCAAGAGGTTGAGCTGCTTGCACAATGTCGGAAATGAACGAGCTGTGCGAGCTATATGAAGAAAGCAACGATTTGCAGATGGATGTGATGCCTGGCGAGGGTGACCTTCCGCAGATGGAGGTAGGCAGCGGGAGCCGGGAGCCAACCCCGAACCCCTCCCGCAACAGGGCCCCGCCACAGCTGGAGGAGGAAGGCCCAATGGAGGAGGAGGCGGCCCTGCCAATGGCGGAGCCAGAGGGGGAACGAGGCCTTGCTAATCGGCCCAGCCCTGGGGAGCAGCCAGGCCAGATCGCGGGTCCTGACTTTGAGAGCGAGGACGAGGGCGAGGAATTTGATGACTGGGAGGACGACTACGACTATCCTGAAGAGGAGCAACTGAGCGGTGCAGGCTACAGAGTGTCAGCAGCCCTTGAAGAAGCCAACAAGATGTTTCTGAGAACATCCAGAGCAAGAGAAGCAGCCCTGGATGGCGGTTTTCAGATGCATTATGAGAAGACCCCGTTTGATCAGTTGGCTTTCATCGAAGAGCTTTTTTCACTTATGGTTGTCAATCGCCTGACCGAAGAACTCGGCTGTGATGAGATTATTGATAGAGAGTAGTTAAATGCAGTTACCAGAGGAGGAAACTACTTGAGGAGAGACCCAACATTCCACTGTCTCTTGGGTTTATTCCAAATAGTTCCGTGCCAATGAAAAACTTGATCTTCAAAAAAGAATTTTGTTTCACAGAATAGAATAGGGCAGTGACTGCACAGTTAGGATAAAGGGGGAAAAAACTGTTAAAGGATCTTAGGACTGTTGAAACCTGTTTACAGAAATGTCCTGAAATGTATGGCTTTGACTCTGTTATTGATCCAGATTATTTTCTTTGCATTGGGGAAAATTACTTTCCTATTTCACTGTACAGGATGGTTTTGCAAGAAAAACTAATGACCAAGACAAACTACCAGTACAAGAGCCCAGTGATACTAATTACATGAGAAAAAGTAATATATCTAGTTTAGGACACGAGATATCTTTGAGTTTTTTGGACTGAAAGCCTATTAAGAAAACGTTGAAGATTCCACTTTGTGATCTATCCAAGCCATAGTTATCAAAGGCTAAATTTTTAGTTTACGATAAATTGAGTATTCTTAGTATCCCAGAAGGATAAGCAAACTCCAAAAGAAATATGTATCACGTGTACTGTATCTGAAAATGTTTTCAGGAGTATCTGAAATTTTGTTTGTACATGTATCTTGATCATTTATAAAACTGTGATCTGTAATTCAAGAAAATTGTTTTGATCATTTTTAAAAGTCAGAAATGAAAAAGTAAATTTTCAAATTTAGACATTAAAATGTATGTGAAAGTACAAAGGAAAACTAACACATATACTAGAGAAATTTTCTGTTTTACTCGCTGTTTTTCATTTAACTTTACAGGCAAAAGACTGGATGAACTTCATAACATAAGAACTGTTAAGTGAAAATTGTCAAGTAAAAGGAAAGCCCTATGTTTAAAAAAGACTTTATGAACAATTATGTCATCAACCTTTAAAGGTTTTAAACCTGTCCAGAAATCCACCTCAGTATCTGAAGTTTCCCTCTGTCTCCTCCTCTAATTAAGCTTGTTATTGGTTATACACCAGCATTCAAGATAATAAAATTTCTTGTTCTGTGTATTTTGTTCGGCTAATAGCGTTGCATACATACTCTGTGTTATTTTTATTATTGCAACCACTATGATTTGAATTTAACCACTATTTGTAAGGGAAAGTACTCTAGCTTCAAATACCTGATTTACAAGTTAATTTGTGGAAACTAAACTTAGTAAAAGTCCTTTAAGAGAATTTGCCAACTTGGAAAAACCTGCACTATTAATGAGCCTGTTGCTATGGTTATTAAGGTTCTAAAGTTCTATGATAATTATGTCAGAAGGCTGTGACCAATAAAACAGTATATCAACAGGTCTTATCAATAAAAATGTACTAGATGTCCCTGCTCCATTATGGCAGTAAAGGACACATCCAATATAACAGGACAACACAGCCTTACTTATGTTACAGTCACCTTTTCTTTTTGAGAAAGGGGTTCTGTTCTGTAAAATATGGGACTGACAGGATGATCATAAACACTAGCTTGGTGGGGAGGAAGAGAGATAGGTGGGGGAAAAACTAGACAGGAGGTGACACTTAAATGACTTAATCCTACTGCCTCCCCCATGCCTCACTTTCACTGCATTTTCAGACAGCTTGTAGCTGCAGTCAGATGAGTCTGTGAATAAATAATTGCTTGTGTGATGTGAATTAATGGTACTCTGAAAAAAAAAAGATGCCAATACACAATGAACTGACTAGTTGCATTTACCTCTAGATAAGGTGCCATGAAATAAGCTCAGAGAAAAAAAACAGGTCTACAAACCCGGAGGTATGGTTCTGTTTCTCTGGGACCAAGTGAGTACAGAGGAGGGGGGAAAAACCAAGCCCTCTTGGGATTTGAAGGCTTATTTTTGTGGAGAAAGACCTGGATTCTGCATTTGACTCCTCTGATGGTTGTTTAGTGGTCTTAAAAATAAGCAGTAACCTCGGAGAGCACTGAAATTAACACTAATTTACTGAAGATAGAAGATCATAACATTTTAAACACCATTTTTAAGGGTATAAAATCAAATGTATTTCTATTATAAAAGTGATCACAGACTGGAACCAGTCTACCTGGTACAAATCTAGGTTCCACTACCTACTAGCTTTGTTAACTGGATAAATTAAATCTGCTTCAGGATCCTGAACTGAAAATAGGGATTAGATATATGTATATCTTCATTTAATGGGAAATAAAGGAGTTCTGGGGAAATTCTGATCCTGATTTTGCGATGTGGGTAGAAGGAACTTGAGCTTAGGAGTATATAGTATGGTTTGGGAGCATTTTCTGGATCTATTCATAAGTAGTATAAATGTTTGCTTAAATCAGATATCCTACATTGGCTGCCCTAAGGGCACAGATCTATTTTGTTTGGCTCAAGCTTAATAATTTTCGATTTCTTAATTTAAAGACCAACACTTAACCCAGAGAGAGCAGCAAAACTCAGATGGTAGGCCATCTTTTTTTTTTTTTTTTTTTTCCAGAAGTATAGGATCTAGCAGCCCTTGACCTGTAGTGACATGGGAAAAAGTATCTGATTCACCTTTACATATGGAAAGCATTCTGTTTGCCATGTTCCCCAGTGTTGTCTCACCAACAGATATCCAAGTGTTACCATTTATCACTGTGCTTACACCATTGTTTTTCTTGTACCTAAACAGTTTGCATTACCTGCCTGGCCTCTAGATATTTGAGACTAAAAGATGTCTTCATTTTTCTGCCTGTTTTACCTTCTTAATCTCTTTATTACCCTTTTCAATTTCAGTAGCTGTTAGAGTTGGTGGTAGGAGTATAGAAATAAATAGGAGTGGAAGCTACAGAGACACATTCTTGCTTAAGGCCCTAAAATACTATATTAAAGTATGTCAAAGAACTTATTGCTTAAATGTTTAAAACAAAGGAATATGCCAAAAACAAAAACAAAACCACATAACTTGCTTTTCCAAAATATATTTGTCCATCCCAAAATATATGGTAAGTTTTAAAAATTGCAAGCATTATGTATTTAATATAGACTTTATTTTCTGCCTCTGAGGTTCTATAAGACATTTTCTGGGAGTGAATGGTTATATTTTTGAAGTTCTCAGTGGCTGAAAATAAATGTGAACCATCTGACTCATAAAAGCTCTGTCATCTATGAATGTATCTATAAACTTGAACCTATTTATGTTTTCAGTCCAAAGCAAATTTTAGAAGTTAAGGGGTTTGGGGTAGGAGACATTAGTATCTTTGTATTTATCTTAGAACTTCAAAGGGTAGCTTTCTTTAAGGAGGATTTAATTAATAAATCCTTTTCTCATGCTGCATCCATAAGACTGCTTTTCTGCTGCCTTCATCCCTTGAACATTTAGTTGCCCTTTTGAGAGGACATAAAAAGCTTCTTGAAGCATCTAGATTGTGGCACTTTTTTTTTATACACCCCTGCATCCCAAACCATTTCCCCCTGGCCTACAGAATAGTTCAAAATTAGTTGGAACGATTATATATATCAGCGAGATCCTAACTTTGGTCCCCATTCCAATGGCAGGCTGAACACAACCCCATTCCATGCCACCAGTGCAGGAAAGATGTGATTCACTCTCAAAGGTATCTCATTGCTGTAACTACTGGTAATGGAAGTTAACCATGCCCACTGTCCCTATCTCTATTCTGCCAGAAAAATTATGGGTGTGTGGAAATACCACCTCTAATTGCAGTGGCCTAGAAAAAGGTAGTGGAGGAAAAGGAAATGCTAAGAATAAACTATGCCCTCCACAACTCTGTTCTTCCTAAATTCCCTATTTCTTTAGTAACCTTATGGCAAGAGTCATTTTTTAAAACACTCAGATTCAGCACTTAAGACTGTCACCATATTCTAGCTCTGCCTACTCTTCCTCCTCTACAAAAGTCAGATAACTCAAGGGCTCCTATACTAAATGAGATCTCATAACAAAGCATTAAGTATCCCTGGTACCATACACATGGGTGAAAACTAAAAATGAATTCTGCATCTACAAATGTTTGAGGGCAAAGCACCTGAAAGACTGAATGTTTTACCTTCCACCCAGAAGTTGCATCTTCCAAGTACAGCCCCAAATGTTCTGCTGTCTTTATACCAATCGTATCACCTCTGCTAGATAACCAAGGATCCAAGGATCCAACTGAATGGGAATCTATTTGGATCCAACTGAATGGGAATCTATTTTGAACTGTCTCATATTAAGCATTTTCCTCTATGATGATTTATACTACTCTGTAATCAATATATTTTATTCTGATTTTTAATTTAGACTATAAAGCAGCCCAGTCCTCAAAACCACAAGTGAATTTTTTGGCAAAAAACGGAAGTCAAAATATATATAACTGTACTTATATGTTACTGACAATTTTATAATTTTGTATATTATAATATGATTCCCCTGTTAAGTATTGAGTATATGAAAAAGTCTCAGGGAAGAATGTTTGAGTAAATAATAAAAATAAATGTCATGTGATTGGCACTGTGCTAAGTGATTTACATCCATGATCTTACTTAATCCTCTAAATAATCCTATGAGACATTAACTATTACTAAATCTATCCTCTCAGAAACTCTATGAATGGGTACTATGATCCTCATTTCACTGTTGAAGAAAATTGAGTGATAGGTTAACATGCTCATTAATGGCAAAGCCAGGATTTCAACCTATATGTTATCTCAAAATATTAGTGTTTTATCACTGCCAAGTACACATTAAACCTTCCATGAGTCTCTGCTCAACAGCACTCCATATAGTAAAACCTTTTAAGAAACCTCAAATCACTACATATTAGACAAAGAAAACTTAAATTCTAATACACCTAAATAACCTGATATAAAGAATTTAGTTTAAAAAATCAAGTCAAAAAGCATCCTTTTTTAAAGATACACATTCAGTCCAATGCTTGTATGTCTTTTGTATTTGCTTCAGTAATGCTGTTTTTTGAGAAAGTTCACAATGAAAATTCAGGCTCACCATAGTATCATAAATCATCAAAGATGAAAAACAGTTATGTTTAAAAATACTTTAAAAAGCTTTCAACATCACAGGTTGGAAGAAAATATTTTCTGCTTAAATTTCAGTTAGCTAGAACATTAACTCTTCCTCTCTGTCCTTTTTCTTTACCCTGAGTCCAACACACAGTCTGTTAGCTCTGATAATCAAACTGCTTTTTCTTTAGGGAGGGTTGGTGGAGAGTAACAAATGACTGATTCAAGGATACAAGTTGTCAAATGGTATTTCCTATATTATTTACCCCTTAGTTCTTATTACAAAGCCAATTAGGTAGGGGCAAGTATGCAGGCGGTTAAATATCCCAATGATGGGTTAAAAATGCTGTTCTAGTTATTATTATGCATAAATCCTTGGCAGATTTTTTCCCCCTGTGCCTTAGTAAATTTTAGGCATATTCTGTTTGAAACTATATTCTCTCTATTATGCCCAGGCTCCTCTGGAAAAATAGATAATATGTTAAGCTATAAATGACATTCATGATCTTACCTGTTGGTTGTCGAGATTCATCAGTGTAAGGCTGTATGTTGAGATGGTCAGTTTTATATTCATTCCCGAAAACTGAAGGTTACTTTTGCCCAGAACTGTTGACAGGAACTTAACTGGAGGCTTTAAAGATAACAAAACAACACTCTAAGTTATGAATTTTGTTACAGAATGAATGTTTATTATATAAATGTTAAAAATGGGTCAAAGCCCATACTCTTCTATTTTATCAAAAGAGATGAAATGATTTTTACCAAAAGAGATGAAATGATTTTTTTAGATAAAAACTTTTTTAAAAAAAATTGGAATGCAGCAAATTCTTTACTAAGTAGTGAAATTTGAGCCCTCAGAACTTTTCTCATACATTCCTTTCTCCCCAGGTGTTGGGAGTAGGGTCCTGCTTCATATAAAAGGAATCCCTGTGAGAGTTTGGACTAGCGGAACTCTCAAGTCCTTTTGAACACCAAGGAGTATTAAAAAAAGAAAAAGTTGCTGTCTAGGTTTTTTGTGATGATTAAAAGAGTGTGAAAAACACAACACACCAAAACTATGGGATGCAGCAGTACATAAGGGGAGATTTATAGTAATAAACATATATTGAAAAAGAAAAAAGACCTCAAATCAACAAATTAGCTTTACGATTAAGGAACTTAAAAAAGAAGAATAAACTCAAAGCTAGCAGAAGGAAGGAAAAAAAATGAAGATTAGAGCACAGATAAATGATATAGAGATTAAAAAAACAACAGAGAAAATCAACAAAACCAAAAGTTGATTCTTCAAAAAGATCAACAAAATTTACAAACATTTAGCTAGATGGACTAAGACACAAAGACGACTCAAATTATTAACTTTAGATGTGAAATGGGGACATTACTACTGATTCAACAGAAATAAAAAGAACTGTAAGAGAGTACTATGAACAACTGAATGTTAACAAATTGGGTTACCTAGATAAGATAGACAAATTCGTAGAAACATTAGCCCTACCCAGATTAAATCATAAAGAAAAAAAAAATATGGATAGACTTATAACTAGTCAAAAAAAAAAACAAAAACAAAAACAGAAAATAAAAGTGTTAAAAAGAATGTGGAGAAATTGAAATCTTTGTGGACTATTGGCAGGAATGTAAAATGGTACGACTATAGAAAACAGTATGGCGATTCCTCAAAAAATGAAAAATAAAATTACTATATGATCCAGCAATTCCACGTCTTGTTATATATCCCCAAAAAATTGAAAGCAGAGATTTGGACAGATATTTGAACACCCAAGTTCATAGCAGTATTATTCACAGCAGCTAAAACAAGGAAATAACCCAAGTATCTATTGACAGATGAATAGATAAGCAAAATGCAATATATACATACAATGGGATATTATTCAGCCTTAAAAAGGAAGAAATTCTGATATGTGCCAAACATGAATGATCCTTGAGGCTATTATGCTAAGTGAAAATGACAAATACTGTATGATTTCACTTTTATGAAGTTCTTAGTATAGTCAAAATCATAGAGACAGAAAGTAGAATGGTTAACGAAGTGTGATTCCTGTTGCCTACTGTCTTTATTCCAATAAAGCAGAGTTTGACACACATACACACACTTACATACACACACATACACACCCATAGTAGAATGGTGGTTGTCAGGGGCTGGAGAGAGGGAGGAATGGTGGGGGGAGTTATTGTTTAATGGATATAGAGTTTCAGTTCTACAAGATGAAAAGTGTTCTGGAGATAGATGGTAATGAAGACTGCACGGCAACAGGAATGTACTTAATATCACTAAACTATACATTTAAAAATGGTTAATAGGTAAACTTTATATTATGTGTACTTTATCACATTTTTTTTAATTGATGGAAAAAAGTATAAAAAAACTATAAAGTGCTTGGAAGAGTCCCTGGCAAATATTAAGTACTCAATAAATGCTAGCTGTTGAAGAAAATTAACTCAAAATTTTCTTTCTTCCTTTTTTTTCCTTTACAGGTGTACTTTCTGAAACTGTGATAGCTTGGTTTGTTTTGTTTTGGGGTGTGGACTCCCTACTCCTGAAATGAAAATGTCTTAAATGAATGAGTCTGTTTGTTGGGATCATCCAGTTGAAACATCCTATTCACAGAGATTATGAGAAAGCAGGAGGAGGATAGAGGCTACTTTGAGGCCACGGGTTCTGTCAAAGAAACTAGTAATAGGGAGTTCTAATAGCATTCAAAGGGCACGTATTAGAGTTTTCCATACCACATGGCTCATCTGAGTCATTCTGGGTTACACTGGGTTCAGCTCTATTCAAAATGATGAAGAATGATTAAGAAAAAAAAAATTGAGGCAGGGTGGTACAGAAATAGACCACTAGGCTGGAAATCTGAAGACCTGGCTTCTACAGCTGACACCGCCCTTCACAGTCCTAGTGGCTCAAGGCAAATCTCTTCTCTGAGCCACAGTTTAGTAGCTGGCAAAATGAGAGGGTTAGACTGGAAGATTGCTAAAAATCCCTTCCCTCTTAAACAGTTTACAATTCTATGACTTACATTGTTACTTGAAGAGCCTTTATACATCTCTTTTGTTGTTTTCGAAGAAATTAAACATTCTAGGGTTAATAGCTTAATAGCAATAATACTAACTACATTATTGTCAAAAGTCTAGCATATGTCAGGCACTGTTAGGTACCCTGTAGACATCATTTCATTTAATTCTTACATAACTCTATAAAGTAAGTGTTATTTTTCTCCCATTTTACAGATGAGGAAACAAAAGATGAAGTGACTTATCCAAGCTCACACAGTTTAGTAGTGTTAAAGAGAAAAACCACAGGCCCCAAATGGAGTCACTTGTGCTAAGCCCATGACATTGAACCTAGACTTAACACCTGACCTAATGGTGGTTTCAACCTTCTCCTGATTAGGAATGTAATCTTAATCAGTCAATCTGGACTTTTCTGATTAGTACCAATGAGGTAATCTCTTATGTAGGTCCATCCCACAAAGGAAACTGAGGCAATCTGCCTGATAAGACCTCCGCTTTTTCCTAAGGGAAGGTAACCTTGCCTGAAGCAATCCTTTCTTTTCTTTTGCTAAAAACTTTCCCTGTCCTGCACAGTTTCTGCCTATAAAAGCCTTCTATATTATACAGCTTCTTGAAGCACCTCTCTATTTACTAAATGGGATGCTGCTTGATTCATGAATCACTCAATAAAACCAATTAGATCTCTAAATTTACTGAATTAAATTTTTGTTCTTTTAACAGTAGGTGGCAGAGGCAGGATTTAAACCCAAGTCTGTGTAACATCAAAACTTGTGCTCTTTCAGCATGAAAGTCTCCCACCCATGTGTGATTATTTCACCTCTACCAGCATCCTTGTTTCCATTGGAAAATAGGTCAAGGAGTTTAAAAAGTCTAAAATGTTAAAATGCAGAATACATACCTATATCATATTCAGATTGGAAGGTACCAAACTGGTCATCTGGTTCAATGACTTAACTTTATAGGAACAAGAATGGAGTCTCAGAGAGATGAGATATCATGTTCAAAGGAAAGTAAAGACCCAGGCCTGGAACTCAGATTTTCTGACATGAAACCCACGTGTTTTCTCTATTCTGTCACGGTAGGCATCACCATTAAAGGCAATGTCAGGCAAGTTGGAAATATTTGAGGGACCAGAACAACTTTGAGTGCATCTCTGATATCATGCCAACTAATAAACCATAGGTGACATGGTAGAATGACCTAACAACTATTTCTATATTATCTTTCCCATAGTTGGGGAAACATAAAACAAAACCATACCAATATTTACCTTACGCCTTTTAATGGCTCCGTTTGCCCCAGGAACAGCTTCACACAGGCGACTTATTGCTTCCCTGCGGAACAGAAACCATATGTAGACTTAACATACTATCTAGCATGCAGTAAATGTCCAGTAAATGTCAGCAAGTGTTATGAACAAAATGTACACACATATAATGGTGAGTCTGACATAAACAACCTTCCCCCACCCCACAGGAGAAAACACCATGCTTAGTCCTTCTATAGTTCAAACCCAAGGAAACCCAGTAACATCCTCATACTGAAAAATTGCTTTTCAATAAGGAGTCTGAATGTTCACCATCTTCATCTCTTTTTTTTCCTCTTGGATTTTCAGGTTTGGTATTTAGCGTTGTTGATTTTTAACCAAAAAGGAGTGAAGGAAATTTATTGTCTGGGAATAATTCACAGGTTACCTTTAGCAACATCCTCTCTGTGGTGTTATGAATAAAAAGCTTCATAGTATCTCAGCACCAAAGACAATTAAATAAAAAAGAATCTGACATTAGAGGAAGTTTAAAGGGATCGGGAGAGAACTGAACTTCAAGGTGGTCTCAAATGGAGCCTTATTGACTTAGTTACTGCTACAAGCAACTGAGCTTTCATGTAATTTCACAGAAGAAACGAAAATCAATAACGAATTTCCTCCTTTGCTTATTTTTCTGCCCTTACTATATATTGCACTTCCTGAGAGAAAGGCATTACTAAAATAAGTAGTTGTTCCTTAATGGAAGTGGTAAACGAACTGGCGCCCTTCTTTCCAGAAATGCAGTTAGAACTAAGAGCTTTTGTCTCTGGGACTGAGCATTCAAAACCGCTCAAGCTTTCACTTGCATAATATGAACCTTCGCGTTGTGGCTTTCAATACATATATTAAACTTTTCACAAAGCAAATGGAAATCTCTAAGCTCTTTCCCAGATACCCCAGAGATCATTGTTTAAATTAGTAAAGTATATTAACACACACACACACACACTAACTATAATTTTTATATATAACATTTCATGAAAATATTTTCTGAGATGTTTTTGAAGGAAGGAGCAATCAGAGAGAGGAATACAGACCCATTAGAGAGAAAATAAAAATATATATTTGTGGGGGGAAGGGTGGTGTGAGGGAGAGAGAGAAATGCAGAGTAATTTCAGTGTTCTTCTAGTAGACACTTTGGAAAGATAAGTAGGAGAATTCCCAGAGATGCTAGGCATCATTTTGGATTCATAAGATATAATTTTAGTTCAGATTCCTTTTTTTCTGGATAAATGAAACTCTTCTCCAAGGTATTATCTTGTCTGGTTTTGCATAATTACCTGAAACCAAAAGATAGAATGACTTTATAGTTGAGCATATTTTTTCAGGATTTTATATTTATTGTTTCTCTAGAATTCCAAATATTCTAAACTGTTGTCTCTTGAGTCAAACAGAAGGATAACATAGCGGGCTGGGCTCTTTTGTTTGGTCCATCGGTGTTTCGAGTCTTCTTAATGGTTATTCAATAATTGATGAGGTGCATATAATTGTTCCAAATTGGCCTCTGGTCTTGCCAAAATAACTAGTGCAGGCACCCCACTAATTTTTTGGTATTTTATAAAGAAGTATTATAAGAAAGTTATTATCAGATCCTTTATTCCATGAGAGCCTCCTGGTCTTCCGGAGTGCTTTGGTCTAAAAAGTTCCTTGTTGATGGTCTAAAGTAAAAGTAGAAACAAAGGTGGGTATTGATGCTGCTAAGGATAATAATAGTTATTATTAGAAGTTGTTACTTTTTGTACAGCGCCCTGTAGTTTTACAAAGTGCTTTCTCAGAGTTATGTTGTTGTTGTTGTTGTTGCTTTTTTTTTTTATTTTATTTTCATACTGTCAGTGTCTTCTGACAAAAAGTAAAGTTGTGAATTTGAATTAAAGAGAATGCTTTATAGCATGAGCACCTCTCAAGGAGTGTTTAGACGGGTGAACCTTTCTGGCAAAGTGGAGTTTGGAAATTCCAGACAGAGGGAAGAGCATGTGCAAAGAAACCAAAACACAAATTATAATATGAGGGGAGCTACAAGTCCTCTTTGATATTACTAGAACATTAAGTACGGTAGAGCAAGAGTGAACAAAAGCTAATTCAAGTATGAAAATTTTTTCAGTAAAGGGCCAGATAGTAAATATTTTAGACTTTGCTCTGTTGCAGCTACTCAACTCTGCCATTGTAGCTCAAAAGCAGCCACAGACAATAGGTAAACAAATGAACTTGGCTGTGTTCCAATAAAACTTTATTTCTAAAAATAGGCAGCTGGCAATATTTGGCCTGGGGGCCATAGTTTGCTAACCCATGGATTAGAAAATTCACACAAAAAGAGACGAAAACTGTTCAGTTTTAAAAAAGAAAAAAACAGGAAAATGTTCACATTTATTATAACTTTAAAATTGAAAATTAAAACAACTACAAAATACTTCACTCTCATTAAATTAGCAAAAAAAAAGTGAGAAAGTTCAGTGTTGGGAAAGATGGGAATAATTCTACTTTAGGTATATTTATTCACGGCTGGAGGTCTTGATTAGTATTAGTACAATCTTTTCAGAGAGTACATTGGTAAAAGTTGGCAAATGTCATAAAATTTATCAAAGCTGTTGACAAGGTAGAATTTGTATTGAAATAACATTGAGTATGTATATAAAAGGACATTTACCTTAGAATAAAAAACTAAACCCAAAGCTTATCATATAGATATAAAACATATCAATATAAATATTGCCACTTGGAATGTTAAGTAGGATATGAGAGCTATAGAAATGGGGGGATCTATATAAATTAGTGGGAAAAAAGTAGGACTGAATGGTATATACATAATGGTAGCAGCTATGTAAAATTAATTCTGTATAAATAGTGATATAGAGCTTATAAACAATGAATTGGTTGAAGTGGGTTGTATGTGTGTGTATGTGTGTGTGGCTTATTTCCTGTTTTTGATTCTGTTGATGTTTAGAGATAAACAGCATAATATTTTACTTTTATTATGCAGTTGATCAGATAAATCATCTTTTAAAATATTCAGAGGAATGTGAAGCACATTCCCTCACGCAGGAGTTGTGCTCGTGTGCTGTGGAGAGGTAAGGGTACATCAAGGATGTCCCAATGGAGAGGTGACACAGCCTTTCCCTCTTTTGCCAACCCCTATGCTCATATTACAGATAATAACAGATCTTTATTCCTCTCTCTGCTCCTGTCCAAGCTTAGCCTTTAACTCTTCCATCTTTTCAGCCACTAAATCCAGATTTATCTTTTCAGTTTATTTAGTAGACCTGCCTGTTTCCATTCCCCAAAGTTACATAAAGAAAGAAAATCTCGAACAGGTCTAGCAACACTTTTACATTAGAAACCCCCACTTCAGAATGATGCTTGATGCTGTGGCAGAGCTGAGGTTTTGATGAAGCAGCTCCTATTTGTATTGCCAGGCCCAGCACTAAGGATCTCATTTAGTCTTAGCAATGTCATTTTGAGGTAAGTATTTTGTCCCCGTTTTACAGATAAGTAAACTAAAATTCAAAGAATTAAAATACCTGCCTCCAAATAGAGCAGCTGATAGTGGGAGAGAGAAAACGCAAATTCAAGTCTAACTTTAAAACTCACACTCACTCAGGGAGGGACCATATTGCCAGGGACATGAAAAGGAAGGAGGACCAGGCTCACGGCTTTAGGAGAAGTAAATTGGGTGTCCTTCCTTCCCTCGCTCACTCCCTAATAGCGTGAGGGCTCCTTTTTGGCCGATCCTTAATGCCAATTTGGCTGAGGTAGACTGCCAAGGAGATAGGGCTAAGTGGCAGGGGTCAACTCTGGAAATGGCTCACATGGATGCCACTAGCCTTTCCCAGTCCTTTGCTTTCTATGCATTGGCTGTTATCTTCTTATGGGAAAAAAAGAGCATTCAGAGCCCAGCCCAGCCATATGCCCAAGCAGGCAAGCGCACATGTGTATTTACAGATGTGCGCTTGCCCGCTTGGGCATATGACTGGGCTGGGCTTTCACTCAGAACTTTAAATCAGTTGAGGCACTGGAAACTTCACAGATTTTGAAAATCTCTTGTTATCCAACTTTACTCAGAAGATAAAGGGGGAAACTTTCTTATAAACATGCTTTTAAAAAGTAGTTATATTGGATACCATGTACACAGCAGCATGATTCACAATAGTTAAAATGTAGAAGCAACCCAAGTGTCAATCAACAGATGAATGGATAAGCAAAATGTGATGCTGTACGTACATACAATGGAATATTATTTAGCTTTAAAAACAAAGGAAATTCTGACACATGCTACAACATGAATGCACCTTGAGGACACTATGCTAAGTGAAATAAGGCAGTCGCAAAAAGATAAATATTTCACGATTCCATTTATATGAGGTATTTGGAGTAGTCAAAATCGTAAAGACAGAAAGGAGAATGGTGGTTGCCCCGGGTCTGGAGGGAGGGGAAAATAGGGAGTTATTGTTTAATGGGTATAGACTTTCAGTTTTACAAGATGAAAAGAATTATGAGGTTGGATAATAGTGATAGCCGTACAAGAATAAGAATTTATTTAATAGCACTGAATATATACCTAAAATGGTTAAGATGGCAGATTTTATGTTATGCGTATTTTACCACACGAAGAAAAGAAAAAATACCCCCCAAAATAGTTATTCATTTTTTTTTTTTTTTTTGGATTTGAGACTCTGAAGAGAGTCACAGACAGTCTCTCCAATAAAAGGCCTGTGTGTACAAACTTTTCTATTCAGCTTTAGAGGGCCCACCATCCCCCTTAGAACAGCATCTGTGGGCCCCTTGGGAATCCACAGATCCCAGGTTAAGATCCACTGCTTTAAAATAACCTCTCAAATTCTTTCCTTGCTGATAGTCATGTTAACAAATCTTCTGAAACTCCAGCCAGGGAAGACAGAAATATACCCGCATTTTGTTGCCTTTCTTTACAAAGATCTTTTCTTCCCCTCAGACTGGGACCAAGAGATTAACTGTAATATTTTCAAGAACAAATAGTACTTTCAATGCTTTTCTGAAGTTTCAGCTACCCCCTCCGACCTAAAGTGTTGACTTTACAAATGCTGAGGAAAAAGAAAACAGAGAACCCCAAACAGGGGTTTCTCACAGGACCTGGGGTGCCCCTGCCATCCCAGCTCAGCCTGCATTTCTGCATAACCTTTTTAGAACTGACTTGCTATGAGACATTCTCCAGCTAACATTCAGCAAACGTCCTGTCTTAGAGGAACAGAATTTTTGGAGTTTAAATGGCTAAAGATTTTCACCCTGGGAGCTTGTATTAGAAGGAAAGAGGGAGAAACACCCCACAGCACCAACAGTGGATACTTTGTTTATTGTTTTGCCACATGAGAGAGAAGGGGAGAAGTGGGCTGATGTAAGAGAATGAGAATGCAGATGAAGATTTGCTTTTAAGCATATAAAACCCTGCCTACGCCATAAGACCAAAAAAAGATATTTTGTCTGTCTTAACAGAGTCCAAACGAATCACGCAGACAAAGCCACCTTTCTTTATCAACCCCTAGCAACTACAGTACTTAAGTTATAATTTTTCTGTGTCTTTAACCCTAAAACAGTTAAGCTCCTCTGGAAGCAATGTTGCCTAACCACCCACTCACACTCCCTCCTCCCCGCCCCAATAACTTTATTTTTAAGTTTGGAAGGCAATATCATAATCTAAGACAAAGTGGCTCATTTAATAGGGGGGAGGGCTGTGGGACAGATAGTTTCTAGTGAAGGCCATAATGCAGTTCTTCAGTAAATAGGAAAGCCAGAAAACGTGTAACATGAAACTAGGCAAATGGCCCACTGGAATGGTTAAAGGCAGCTCTCCCTACCTCCCACCACAACACCAGGCACACACACACACACACACACACACACACACAGTAGCACACATGTATACACAGTGGAGTAGTTTCAGTTTTGTCCAGGCAAAGAGAAATAAGAATAAATTTTAATCACAGCAAGAGTCTTTCTGAAATAAAACTCAAAAATACTTAAGCAAATAAAGCCACCTGTATTTTCCAAGAGACTTAACCTTACTTTTCATCTCCAACAGGCATCTTTAAAGAAATCAGTGACCAATGTGGAAGAGGCAGGTTGTCACCTGAATGTCTCAAATGGCCTTCATATTGATGAATGAAGGGACTTGTGGGTAAATGCAGACTCCATGGTATTATGTTGTTCCAATTGTTCCAGAGAAAATAGTATCCTCTTTTTTTTTTTTTTTTGAAATCTTGGCCTTTAGAACATCAAAGCTTAGTGATCTATGTGTTCAATTTTGTTGAGTTTGGTGAAATTAAAGACATCCCCAAATTTCTGCAAGCCCTAAGACAGGGCACTTTAGAACATGAGCCTGCCTCTATGGCGATAAACACACAATGAATGCAGTCAATGCTCAGAGACCAGTTGAAAATGGAAAGTTTCAAACTCCCTTTGTGCTGCTATCAAGGGGCATCGCCCATTCAATCTAGGAGGGTAAACTCAACCCATAAAATATATCCTCTCATTTTAGAAACAGGCACTTGGGTCCCAGGGTGGTCACATAAAACCTTTCAACATTGCTCACAGCATTTACTCTCACAATGACTTATCACACCACTCCGTCCAACCTGAATTATATTTAAAATCTGATTTTAAAGTGCATTTGCAATTCTACCCATCTCAAGCAACCACAAAACACAGATTGTTCTGTCTATGCAGTGATTCTGCCCTTTGGCTCTGATGCAAATGTTGGCCCATCCACTGCACTTAAATGAAGTAAAAGACCATCAGGTCCCCAGAATGGCACCTTCCCTACAAGTCTCCCTAATGAATGGAAATGAAGTGCTGATATTCTCCTGTCTCATAATGATTCCCTGTATTGAATCACATATTTCAAAATGCAAACACCTACACTGACGAACTGATGGCTTATGGCCTTCAAAGGTTTAACTTTATGAAAATGACAATAGGGAAATGGGATTGATTTAATACAAAACACGCTGAAATTTGTAAGTCCAAAAGACTGTTCTCTTTCACTTTGGGATAAACTGGACTTTTCTAAAACAGCTCTGTTTTATACAAAATATTCAAAATGTTATAAAGGCATGTCTTTTGGAGTTAGTACGTATACTGACTATTCAATGTGGTCACTTAAGAGTCAAAGCTCATTTAAAAAAAAAAAACAGATCCAACTTAATCACCCACTTTATTCACCACGTTTTACTCCAAATGATGTTTACCTACTACAAAAATTAGGCCTATCTTCAAAACAGGAAGATTTAGCACTATTTAGATATTTAAAAGTGTGTCATAGAGGTATCTATAATACTAAGGAAGACAGCAACTGGTGCAATGAGCATGTTACTTCCACTACTGTTTTTTTAAAAAATAACTCTTTTTTAAGGACCACTTGGCATATATATTATAGATTTTACCTGGTAAATCCATCTTTTTTTAAATGTGTGTGTAGCTCTAGAAAGAAATCAATAATTGACCTGGCCAGTTGAGTCCACTATGGCAAATGATGGTAAGACAACTGAGCACTGCACATTTGCTAAGAATTCACCAGTATAACTATTTAGGTAAGTGGTAATCAAACTATAACGTTCTTAAGAATCAATCAGGATGCTGGTTAAAACGTAGATTCCTGGGACTGTTCCTAGGGATTTTGATTCTATAGGTCTGGGTTGGGGCCTATGTATCTTCAGTTTAACAAGACTCCCAAGTAATCTTGAAGCAGATCACTGCATGGACCATACAGCAGATTAAAGCTTCTACTTCGTCTCACTGTACAAAATCCCTGGTTCTGTGCTCTACAGCTTCAACCACATGGTTACGTTACTGGATGCTAAGGAATTAGGTCACCTGTTTCTAGCGGCTAAGGTAGGAAAAGAAGACTACACCACCTGTACATTTGATGATGTGCCATTTAGGGGAAAATCTGTCTTCAACTTAGTCAATAATCCATCCTCTCCTCTTCCTTTGGTTCCCTTCATCCCTGCCATCTCCTCATAGAAAAGATGTTCACCAGAAGGGATCTGAAGGTCTTAAACCTCTTTGCTCACATCACCCCCTGCACACACAGGTGGTGATGAGTGACCTGCATTCTCTCTCCCATCTGGCAACCTGGATGTCGAGAGGCCTAGTCCATCTGCTCCTCAAAATATATTCATGCTCTAGGCAGTAGTTTTAAACCTTGGCTGTACATTGGGAAAACACAGGGGAGCTTTAACAAAACTTAAAGACTGGGTCTCATCTCCAGACATGCTGATTTAATTGGTACAGGGTGAGGTTTGGAGACTGGGAGTTTTAAAGTTTCCTTCAAGTGTTTCCTACAGAGCTAACGCTGAGAACCACTTAATAGCAGCAGTTGGCAGGCCTTTTCATAAAGAGCGAGACAGTAAAAATGTCAGGCTTTGCAGGCCATATAGCTTTTGTTACAATTACTTAACTCTTCAGCTGTAGCTCAAAAAGCAGCCCCAGACAATACATAAACGAATGTGCCTGCTTCTGTGCCAATAACACTTATGGACACTGAAATTTGAATTCCATATAATTTCCACATGTCGCAAAATACTCTCCTTTTTAAAAATTTTCCCCCAACCATTAAAAAATGACAAAAACTATTCTTGGCTTGAAAGGTGGCAAAATCAAAATCAGGTAGCAGGCTGGATTTGGCCTGTAGGCTCTGGCTTGCTGACCCTTCTTCTGGAGCAGACCATAAATAAATATAAGAGGCTTTGGGGTCAAGTCAGCTATCAGCTTGTGCATGGCAGAAAACCTATTAAAACACGACCTTTTAATCTTTACAGACAAAGACTATGTATTTGTATTTTGGATGAGGTCTTGCTCAATTTCTTGGCATAGGAAGCTATGTTTTATAAGAGATGAGTCTTCTCTCATATAAATATAAAGATTACAGAATTCCTTTTACAAACTCTAAATTATCGTTTATATTCTTTGTCTCTCCTACCAGCACTCAGTGGAGGGAGAATAAGGAGAACTGAAATATATATATATATCAACTAAACTTCTTTATGTGATGCTATGTACATGATCCAGTACAATGTGCTTGGGGGAATATAGAAATAAACAAAAGTACAAAATTATAGTAAATGTTAATAGAGAAAAAAGTTGAGAGTTCTAATTTATCTATAACACCTTTATGATAATAGAGAGTGAAGAAAGGCTGGTTAAGTGGGCTCTGCAATCAGACAACCAGAATTCAAAATCTAGCTGTCGCCTACAAGCTGTGACCTTATACAAATTTTTAAAATTGTCTATGTCTCAGTTTCTTAAATATATAAAGTGGGAATAATAGTAGTGCTTTGAATAACGCCTCAGTAAATATTAGCCATTATTATTGCTTTATCCTTATAACGCCTGCCACCTTTAAGAACTGGGTCTAACCTACGTTTTACAATGCCTCGTAATCAGCGGAGTAGTCTTTGTGTTATAACTAGAATGCTATAGATAATATGTTGTACAAGAGGTCCAATTATATCCATCATGCAAATAGTAATGAATAGTACAAATTTCTAGAAAGGCAGAATGCCTATCTGATTTTCTTTAGATACCCCATGGCACCTAGTAGTTTATCTTGAACGTACTATATGTTCAATATGTAAATGTTTAGACAGTTCTATGCCATGAAACAAAGTATGATGCTTGTTCCCTTATATAACCTGCATCCCTCTTCGGAATGGAGGTACTCATTGCCCCAGTCACTGGAGTATTCACTGCTAATAGCTCACAGCTGGGTTCCTTCCCCAGAAATTGTCCTCTCTTTTAAGGCAGTTACCTTGCCCACAGACATGGCCCTTCCCCAGAGGCAATGGGCAACCAGTGACAGGTCAAAATGGGGTACAAAGACCTGGTCTCTTTGCCCATGAGATCTGCGGAGGTGGCTATTGAGAGGGCATCACTATTCAACCTCCACCCTGCCCAGTCCTGCATCCTTTACTCCCTAACATGTCGGTTTTGAGAGCCCTCCCAGTAAACCTTTTGCATTTAACTCTCCATCTCATAGTCTGTTTCTAGATACAGCCTAAGACCTGCTAGTAAGCTGTTGCTGGAATTCGGCTACTTGACATTGGCAAATACACATAACTAGAGGATGTCTTTCCATTTTAAGAATCTGTATCGTCACAGATGATAGTGAAAAAAAAAAAAACATTTTCAGATAAATTCTCATAAGTGGCTCAGATGATGCACTTGGATCAAAAAATCCACCCTCTCATTGTTCGCACACACATGAAAATACACGTCTTCCTAGAGTAGGCGCAGCTCTCACAAACTACAGCTCATGTTTAATTAAAGGGGTCAGAGCTGTGTACTCATCCCAGTAGGCATTTTTCAGTTTTCCCAAGGAGAATACCAATAGGAAACGAAACAAATCTGCTGGGCAGGTGGAGAGATACAGCAACTGTCCTGCATTTCCTTTGGCCACAAAGCTCTCTTTTTGT
This sequence comes from Pteropus medius, assembly GCF_902729225.1. Taxonomy (NCBI): domain Eukaryota; kingdom Metazoa; phylum Chordata; class Mammalia; order Chiroptera; family Pteropodidae; genus Pteropus; species Pteropus medius. Next base: position 22,364,574 of record NW_024349801.1, on the reverse strand, counting down.
CAAAGAAAGGACTCTCTCAAGCTGAGATTATTTTTTAATGAATTTTGAGTGCCTCCCCCATCTAGCTTACGCTTACCAAAAGAAACTTCATCATTGATTTTTCTAGCTATGTATACATATACCTACAGCAGAATTAAAATCCGCTGCTCTGGCATTCCCTCGGCTTTGCCCTTGTCTTTTTTTAAAAACAAAAACAAAATAATAAAAACATCCAGATGCTTTTTTGTGATTTCCAGGGGAACCACTTTCTCAAAAATAAGGAGTTTCCATATGATCTGTGGTCCAACTGGTGACCTCATTTTGAAATCACTGGATAGATTTCCTTTATACCTGTGGTCCTCAAAGTGTGGCCCCTGACATCTGGGAACTTGTTAGACATACAAATTCTTGAGTTAAACTCTCTTGGAGTGGGACTTTAACATTCTGTGCTTTAACATCTGGGAACTTGTTAGACATACAAATTCTTGAGTTAAACTCTCTTGGAGTGGGACTTTAACATTCTGTGCTTTAACAAGGCCTCCAGGTGACTGATTCTCTTGCATGCTAAAGTTTGAGAACCACTGTCTTGACACAATTTTTTTTTTTTTTTTGCCTCAGTAGAGACCATAAGAGGACATTAAAAGTATCCTCACCTACAGATTTATGAGCATCTTTATGAAGACCTTTCCAGAGAGAATTCACAAACCAGGAATTTGGCATCTTGTATATAAGCCAAATTCCAACTTGAAGATTGTGTTTCTTTATTCTGTAACTTCTAGCTTTCAGCATTTCCCTGAGTTTTGTTCCTTAAAACTCATTTATTTTTGATTGAGACATAGTACACAAGAGTCAACCAGATCCGATTTCTGGTTCCACCAGTTATTAATCTACTATATAATTTCTATAAGTCTCAGTATCTTCATGGGCACAATAGGATTAACAGTAATATCTACATTATAAATATTAACTTCTGTGATGATAGCAATGCTGATGATAGTAGCTATTAATAATAAACTACTGTGTAGATTGATTGCTAATGGTTGAAACTGTATTAAAGTCCCTGAAGTAGAAAGAGGTTGAAGTTCAGCCAATTTCATGTACATTGAGGAATCCTCTTCATCTGAATCAACTTCTTGGACTCCAAGGCTCTCTAAACCAAAATGAGTATCTTCAGTGAATTCATTTCTATTCCTTTGTTCAATAATCTATACAAATGGTGCACATGTGTGGAACACTCTACCATGAAGCCAGGGACCTGACCCAATTGTCTAAGATCTCCCCATTCTGGAATTTGCCTTAGTTCAGGATGCCATATTCCATGTTTATAGATCATCTAGGTGTTTTCTTTTCTCTGACTACCAGCAATAACCATGGAGACTTCAAGACTGCCAGAGTCATCTCAAGACCTATGAGAAGCCTGGAACCTCTCCGTTAATCAATATTTATTGATCCAACTATGTCCTAGGCACTGTGGCTCTGAAAAATGCCAAGCCCATGGACTAGGCCCATGGACCAGAGAGAACCTTAAAGCCCAAAGATGATAAATGATGGAGCCCTTTTGATTGTTTCATTGAAACTGGACCATAGGGGACCCAATTCCTTCTAGCCAGACATAGTCTGGGGCACTCTCTGAGCTTTCCCATCCAACTACAGTGTTAGTATTTCTTGGAACAGTGGTTCCAAAGGCCTATTCTACTTGCATTGTTAAATGATTCAGACCAAGAGGTGACCACTGTGTCTATCAAAATCAAAATTAGAAATCTACTCTCTTGTTCCCGGAGAACACTTGCACAACGTATAATTGGGAATGCTTGAAAAAGCCACAAAAGGGAGATACTTGAACGCATTACATGATAAAGAAGGCCGGGGCTTGGGTGGTGGGGGCGGGGGGGCAGGAATCACTGTAGAAATCTATTTCATTCAGCTATCAGAGGTAAAAATACTGGGGTCTCCCCAAAAGCATAGGTTTTAACACTCATGCATTTTAAGTTCTGAATTAATTCGTTTCTCTGCAAACACTTGAGTTCATTCCCTGCTATCCATTCTTAGACATGGAAAAATAGATAAGTAGTCTCACTTGGGTCAGTGAATATCACCTATTTGAGAGAATGTGTGTGTGCATGTGTTTGTGTGATACCTGCACATCTGTAAGTTTCTATAGATTCATATGGATAAATTAGCAGGGCCTGGATTTCACTGCAACATATTTTTAGAAATCACTTCGTATAGTAGATCATATTTTCCATGGAAAAGATGCTATAATTGGGAGTTTTATTCCTGACCAAAGGCTCCTTGGCAAATAAAACATAGACACTGTGCAAAGCCTGTTGTGGAACAAAAATAATGACCATTTTACAAACCTCTATAAATATCTAAAATATCAAAACAACACCCTAAGTCCTAGAAAAGGGGCCTAAACATATACAATACCTAGCCATGTAATCTCAAAGTTTCCTTCACTACATAAAAACGCAACTTCATTGAATTATGTTCTAAAATTAGAGCACTAACTAAAATAACATGAAACATTTGATTAACAATTTTGCAAACCTTACATTTTAATGGAGCATTTGGGGGATGATTTAAATAGTTCCAATCTCTCTCTTAAAAAAAAAAATGCCCAAAGAAATTGATCTAATGTCTACTTTTCCTTTTGAGGTAGAAATCTATTTTTTATTGCATCTACTACCTCCATTTTACAAGGCTCTTTCTCCTCTTGCTTTTTCCTCTCCTCTTCTTTCTCTTCCTCCTCCAGCTGCTCCCCTTCTCATTATATGACTATTATGGAACTACCATATTGCCACAATGTAACCCAAAGATGACTGGTCCAGGATTAGGCCTAATCACCAGTTTATCTGGTAATTTGATCCCTAAGAGAACCAGAGATGGGGAGTCTGTACTCCTGCTGCTGAGGCCTCGGGAGCCCAGACCTCTACCCTTCTGCAGATTCGTTCATTGCTCCTCAGGTTCCATGAGCTTCCCCAAGATATCCCCCTTTTAGTTTAAGCTAGGCAGAGTCATTTTCTGTTACTTAAAGCCAAAAAGACTCAATAAGTACACCTCCAGCAAATAGATGCACTTAAAATTACTTCTTCCACCTTAAAGTTCCAATCAAACAAGTAGTATTCATACTTAATGACCTAGAAAATGGGCACAGTAAGTGACAAAAATATGTTACAAATTAATATGCACCATATAATCTCACTTTAGTTTTTAAACATATGATAGAAAAATTTTTACACCAAACTGTTAGTCTTGGTTACCTCTAGTGATTTGTCTGATTTTTCTCTATTTTATCCTACTTCTCAACTCCAGATTTATGTTTAGTAATTAGGAAGAAAATCACAAAAAAATTTTAAGAATCAGATGCCACACAGAGGATTGACATCAGTGATGATGATGATCGCAGTCATGTAATTCTTTCACTTAAAAGTGATCTTTAAAGATGAGTCAGACCTGCCTTTATTCCCTTAATTGTCTCCCACCGTCTTAGTCTACTCACAGCTACAAAAGCAGTTTCTTAGCTTCAAACCATAGCAATGTCATTAGGAAATAATAAGTGCTATAGGGACAGGATTTGGAGTGGGAGTAACAGAGTTTGAGCCCCAGCAAAAGAGCTGTGCGTTCTTCAGATGGTCACTTACCTTCTCTGAGTGTCAGCTTCCCTTGTTCTAAAACGGGGAATTGTAATACCCTCTTCTTGGGGTGAGTGTGCAGCTTATAAGGGAATGTAGATGCAAAAGCTCTGCGCAGTGCTAAATAAATTAGCTGCTCTCTCCTCTTGTCCTACAGCAGCCCTTTCTGCCAGTGTGGCTTTTGATTGGGCTTCCTTGTCAAGAAATTAGAGGAGGCCACTATGCACTCCTTACCAAATTCTCTTGACTGTAGGACCTGCTGGAAACTCAGGGCTGAAGCCTCAGTTATCCTCTTCTTATTGGCTTTACACTCTTTTGACAAAATAACATTAATTTGTACAATATTGAATACTCCAAAAATATAATTCATCTAATAATTAAACTTTTTAAAATTGTAGTAAAATATACATAGCATAAAATTTACCACTGTAACTGTTTTTAAGCATACATTTCAATGGCATTGAATATATTCACATTGTTGTGTAACTATCACAATCATTCATCTATAGAACTTTTTTATCTTCCCAAACTAAAACTCTGTACCCATTAAAGCACAAATGCCCTCCCCTCCACCAGCCCCTGGAAAGCACCATTCCATTTTCTGTTTCTGGATTTGACTACCCCAGGTATTTCATATAAGTGAAATCATACAATATTTGTCTTTTGTAGCTATCTTATTTCACTTAGCATAATTTCTTCAAGGTTTACTATGGTCTGAAAGCTTGTGCCTCTCCAAAATTTGTATGTTTAAATATTGACCCCCCAAAGTCATGGTATGAGTAGGTGGGGTCTTTAGGAGATAATTAGTTCATGAGGGTAGAGCCTTCATGAATGAGATTAGTGCTCTTATAAAAGCTATTTCAGGACTCCCTAGCCCCTTCTGCCACGTGAGGATACAATGAGAAGTCTGCAACCTGGAAGAGGGCCCTCCCCCGACCATGCTGGCACCTTGATCTCCGACATTCCAGCCTCCAGAACTGTTAGAAATAGATTTCTATTGTTTATAAGCTACCCAGTCTGTAGCATTTTGTTGCAGTAGTCTCAAAAGACTAAGACCAAATCCATCCATTTTGTAGCACGTGCCAGAATTTTCTTCCTATTTTTCAGTTTCATTGAGATATAACTGACAAAATGGTAATATATTTAAAATGTATGACATGAAGACTTGGTATACATATACACTGTGAAAGGATTCCCACCATCAAGCTAATTAACACCTCCATCACCTCACGTATTTACTTTTTTTGTTATTGTTGAAAATGCTTAAGATTTAGTCTCTCAGGCAAACTTCAATTATACAATTGAGTATTATCAACTAATAATATCACCATGATATTATATATAATATAATAATATGTAATAATAGTATCATCATGATCTACATTAGATCCGGAGACCTTAATCATCTTATAAATGACAGTTTGTACCCTTTTACCAATATTTCCCATTTCCCCCACCCTCCACCCTACCCCTGGCAACCACCACTCTATTCTCTGTTTCTATGAGTGCAACATTTTTTTGTCGTTCAACTTTTTCTTTTTCTGTAGATTCCACATATAAATGATACCATGCAGTATTTCTCTGTCTCTGTCTGGCTTATTTCATTTAGCATAACGCCCTCCAGTTTCAGTAATGTTGTCACAACTGGCAGGATTTCCTTCTTTTTTAAGGCTAATATTCCACATTTTGTTTATTCATTTATCTGTCAATGAATACTTGGCTTACTTCCACATTTTGGTTATCGTCGATAATGCTTTTATAAACATAGGTGTACAAACATCTGTTTGTGTCCCCGCTTACAATTCTTTTAGATATATACCCAGAAGTGGAATTGCTGAGTCATATGGTAATTCTATTCTTAATTTTTTGAGGAACTCCCATACTATTTCCCATAGTCACTGCATCAGTTTACATTGCCACCGTAATACACAAGAGTTCTCAATTTCTCCACATTCTCACCAATGTTTGTTATTTTCTTTTTTTTCTTTCTATAATAGCCATTTTAATGAGTGTGAAGTGCTATCTCATTGTGATTTTGATTTGCATTTCCCTAATGATTAGTGGTGTTGAGACTATTTTCATGTGCTTACTGATCATTTGTATATCTTCTTTGGAGAAAAGTCCATTCAAGTATTTTGCCCAAGTTTTAATAGGGTTGTTTGTTTTTGTTGTTGTTGAGTTGTACGAGTTCTTTATATGTTCTGGATATGAACTCTTTATCAGATACATGATTTGCAAATATTTTTCACGTTCTACGGATTGCTTTAGTAATTATACTTTTTGATATTACATCTGTTCATTCAAATAGTAACTGTGTATTTGTATGTGAGAGACATTGTGCTATTGACTCTGAGCAAAAAGGTGCTGTTGACTGTCATGCCCTCTGTTTCTTCATCTAACTCTATCATGCTCTCAGGGCCCTTCCCAATTGCTTGGAAACATTTTTTTTTTTTTTTTATTACTAGATCTTTGAAGTCTTCTAAAAGGAATTTAATTGGCTATTTCATCTCAGATATCTGAGAAGCGTGATTTTAGTTCTAAATAAGCTGTGAGGAACTGGGGAGCAGTGGAACTTGAAACTAGAAGAGGTGGTAGCTGTACACACACACACACACACACACACACACCGAAACCTCCAGCAAGAGCTTTCTGACACCTACACATGTGTGAAAGGCAGTACTTCCACTTACACCAGTGTTTGCCTAGGAGTGTTTGACTGTTATGTTTTATTGTAATTGTTCTCACTGGCCAACAAAGGTCATAAATCTTGACCCTGGAATACCAGATCTTTACTGGGGTCTTAACATTCTTTCTTGACCAATGAACAATGAAACTGGTTTTATCCAACCATGTATATCCCGTCTCAGGCAGAGTGCGTGTTTTCAATGTTTGGCATGATCACTATGAACTAGAATTTTAAAACTCCTGAGTTTTTTTCTCCTTAACACTCTTCTCAGTACATTTTTTCATTGGAGAGCATTCTCTTCTTGTCTGGCAAGTTAATAGACTTGGCCTTTTATCTCCCCTCTGATGGTCTTTATTTTGCATGCTATGTGGGCTGTGATCCTACTTCTAACTCCATGGCCTCCTTACAAGTCAACACAGAACCCACACACCAGTTGCCGTACAGGCACTCTAAGCTTTACCAAGAGATACACACACCTATCCATGTGTAGCTGCAACCAATCTCATTCCTAAAATCCTCAGGAAATTTAGATAAATGCCAGCCTGTGTTTAAACAGATATATTAATTTAGCCACCTAACATGCAGATATTTGACCTCTTCAGAATACTTTTCCTCTTAATGTTCACATTTCTTAGAAGCCACATGCACATGACTTTACGTCAAAGTTCAGCTGCATCCTGGACCTGCTTTGCATCTAATGGATGTACACGCACACACGCGCGCGCGCACACACACACACACACACACACACACACACACACACAGAAATATCATTAGTCTGTGAAGAACCGCCTTTAATGTCCTATTGAAGCCAAATAATCAAAGTTTCAAGCTAGTGAATTAAATCTGCAGAATCACTGCTCAGGAGCAATAACATTTTCAATGAGAAATTAGTCTAATTACAATATCTTCTGAATTACTAATTCTGCATCCTTGTAGCTTTACTTAGTACCAGATCACCCGAACAACTTGCTTATTGTCTAGAGCAGCAGTTCAAAAAATGACACTAGTTAGGGTTTTTCTTCCCCCATAGAATGGAATGGGGCAGATAAATAATCTATGATATGCAGCCCCTTATAAGCAGCTAGAGACAACGAATCTGAGGCCAAGACCCCAAAAAAGGATGTTCACCACCCATTCTCTAATAGCTCCCCCATTTTCCTTCACAGACCCCCAAGGGATAGCAGTTACCTGGTGTGGACAGATCTTGCTCTGGGTGCCTCGCACTTAGTCTGGCTGATTTGTTTTTTTTAACCAAATATGAATTACAAATATAAAACAATAAATGCAAAAAGATGATAGTAGTAAGCCAATGATCCGGAGATCCCTTCCATCAGGAGTGCACCTTGCCCCTTGGGCTAAATTATGTCCTATGATGATGAACTAAATTTCCCTTCGACAGTTTCCTATGAAGTTCTGTTCTTCAGGGTTGGGAGCCAAGCCCTGTCCCACTAGTTGCACTGATAGGGTTTGCCCTTGATGGGTTTATTTCTCCTTCAGTGTCTGAGGCAGGTCCCCACCTAGACGCCAAGAAGTGGACATCCTTAGGGAAGAAAGAAGACTCTTCTTTTCTTTGTATGTTGTGGAAGCTTACTCAAGGGAGGGAAGTCAGGCTTTAGGTTTTAGCGACTTGATTTATTTGCGTGCGTGTGTGTGTGTGTGTGTATCTAATGAGTTTTTTTTTGTTTTCTTTAGCTTTGTTTTAAAAATCATGATGAGGGGGAGGGGGAGATAGGGTAAAAGGGGTCAAATAAGTGGTGACATTAAGGAAGTAAAATAAATAAAATAAATAAATAAAAAGAATAGAAAAAATCGTGTGAGAACATTTTTATAGGAGAGAACAAATGACTATATCATGTTTAGCATAATTTTCATTTTCTCCTTCTCTTATTTCTTTTTGATACTGTCTTCCAAACATTTTGAAGACAATCGTGGCTGTGAGCCTTTGTTTTCCTAATGATCTCATTTCTCTTTACTATTAAGAAAAACTTCTTCGTTTGCCCTTTTCTATGAATACTTGATTACTAAAAATTGAGATTTAGTCCTAAATCAGTCAAAAAAAAATACATGCCTGGGTGAGAATTAATGGAGGAACAATGGCTAAACCTACCCACAGGGCTTTCTCAGGGACTAACTCTGGACTGAGGTACTCCAAGAAGTGTGATGGGAGCTTTCAAAGTAAGTGGCCTCTTGTCTTTTTCTTTTTCTCTGCTTTATTTGAGTGCTTTCTGTGTTCTAAGTCCTGTACATTCTCTCAAACAATTGATGGAAAGGTCTCTCATAAAAGCAAGAATTGTACTCCATCTTCCTCCTTTGTTTCAAATGCTGACCCAATTGGTGTATCTTAATCGTGGCTCCTCCTTTATTACCAGGAATTTTATGTTGCTGTCTCCCTATTATCTGGAATAACATATTAATTAGGATAGAGATGGTAAGACTTAAGTGGGACATAAGCCTGAATACAATTGTTTATATCTGTAGTGGCAAGTAATTACACAAATTTATCAGCATTCACACATGGTTGATTTTATGTTTGATGGTAAATGACAGGAGATAGCTGTGGTCATGCAAAATAAGTTCTGTCCTTTGGAATTCTAACTGATCCATTGAAATTTTTTTCTTGCATTAAGTAGGATTATGAGCAAAATGAAACTTTGTGAATATGTGAAAGTTAAATTTAAAACAGTTTGAAACCTAATTCAATCATAATGTTTTATGACAACATCCAAGACACCTGGTAATAAAACAACTTGAGTAGTAGCCAAACATCAAAATACATAGAAGTCGAGAGAAGAAAGGAGAACAAGAAAAAGAAGAAAATTTTAAAAGAGATAAAAGAGTAAATTTTGGGGAAGCAGGGTGGGAATTGGAGGTTTCAGGGAAAGTGAACCATTTTCTTATGCTGGTCACATGAGAACAATGAAATCATCTACTCAGGGGTAGAAACACACAGTGGCATATGAAGGTACGCACTTCATTGAAAGCAACAGTCTAACATCAAAGTGAGAGGGGGACCTAAAGGAAAGAACCTAATCTCAAAAAAAAAAATGTTCTCACTCATGTAACATATCCACTTGTAGAATATCCCATAAGACCTTGAGTTTTAACAAAGAGTTTCAAAGGTCACTCTCACTTTCAGCAATATGTGAGCTCTTGGTGGGGAAAAGTGAAAATATTTTCTTTTGTATATTGAATTTTATTTGAAATACCGGTGAGGAATCTACTACTAAAGGAAACCAGAGGCAAATTTTAAATGATAATTTCCTGTTAAATAAATTTAGATTTTTGTTAATTCTTTAAAGTGGGACATACCTATATATCTTTTCCCTTGCCTTCTATTTAACCTTCCTTTGTGGTTTTTATCCTTCTCCCATCTGGGTCAGGGAGTCCCAAGTCTGCTGCCAAGTTGCAAGACACAGTACCTCAAACTCTACGTGCTCTGGGGAAGGGGTTCAGGAGCTGGGAAGGGGCAGCATAGAACATGTAATTCTGAAGGAGGGAGACTGCTGTCTGGCCCTGGTGTAAGGAAATTGGCCTCATTGCTTTCAAGCCTCACTATAGACAAGGTCCCTGGGCTAGTGGTGGCTGGAATCTCTTGACTTCAAGTCAAACCACTTGGCACCATTGGGCATCTTGAATCTTGATCCTCCCATCCAGACAGCCTCTTCATCCCCCGAGTGGGAGTCTACTGGAAGTTTTTTCGTATCCACTCTTGAAAGAAGATATACACTCTTTACACTCCTACCAAACCACATGCCCATGTTTTGAGCCCTGTCAGTGTTGATGCTATGGATCGATGGTATGCACAGCCATCTTTCCTCTGCCTTAAGCTCTCTTCTCCCAAACATTCCCATGACTGGATCCCTCACTTTATTCAGGGCTTTGCTCAAATATCTTCTCCTTAGAGAGGCCATCCCCACCATCAAATCTAATAAGAAGACCATCACCCTTGAGCTTCACAAAACTGCCCAGAGCACAATCGGCCATGCCTGAAACATATACAGACCCATCTATAAGGAATGACATCTTTGTATTATTACATACAATAATATCTCCTACTGTGTGTATATTAGTCACAAACAGAAACCTGATGGCAGAGAAAGAAATTTTCTTTTACCATTTACTAAACAATAGAAAAATATAGACTTACAAGTTTACAACCATTTAAAAAAATAGATCCTAACAGCAACAACAAAAAATAGACACTTGGCTGGAAGAGGGGAGTACCAACTACCATGGTTCTTCTGCAGAAAAATCTAGCAATCTAATACATCAATAGCCTTCAAGATATTTATATTGTTGGCCTAGTGATAAACATGGAGGACATTATGCTAAGTGAAATAAGCCAATCACAAAAGATAAATACCATATAATTACACTTATAGGAGGTACCTGGAGCAATCAAAATCATAGACAGAAAGTAGAATGGTGGTTGCCAGGGGCAGGGGGTGGCGAATGGGCAGTTATTGTTTAATGAGTAGAGTTTCAGATTGGGAAGATGAAACAGGTCTGGAGATAGATGGTAGAGATGCTTGCACGACAATGTCAATGTACTTAATGCCACTGAACGGTACCCTTTAAAATAGTTATAATGGTAGATTTTATGTTATGTGTATTTTACCACAATAAGAACACTTTAGAATATTTAGCAATAGGAAAATGCTCAAGATGAGAGAAATTATATCAAATATTTTTTAGATTTTCTATAAAAATCATTGTAAGCTCATGTATAGGGAAAACACTGAAAAGATATTCCAAAACACAAAATTAGTAGGTGATATTATGAGAGAGATTCTTTTTCATGCTTTTCAGTATTTTCCAAATGTTCTAAGTAAACATACAGTATTTTTATAATTAGAAAATAAAATGAAATTTAAAAGCCTACCCCTTATATCTCTATCCTCTTACTCGTTACTACTACTTGAAAGTATATTGTGTATTCGTTCCCTTGTCGCAGACTGCTTCCTCAGCTAGAATATAAGTCTCATGATGTCAGAGGCTTCTGCATCCCTAATTCTTGAAAAGTTTCAGGCACTTAACAGGCACTCCACGAATATTCAAGTGAAAGAGAACGAGCCGATGAATGAATGTATGAACGAACAGAAAATCAGTCATTCTCAGGTAAGCACAGTGGACATTCCTTTGTCATGTGCCCCCATTCTTGGAACCTGGGGAGCAGCTTTCTTCCTCCCATCTGTAACTTGCCAGGACTTAAGGAAAGGCTTCCTCCAGATTTAGGGTCATCAGAATAAAATAAAGCCTGAAGTGTATCCCAAGGAGGGCTAACAGGGTAAGAAGTGGTCTCAAAACCATGTCACTTAAAGGGTAGTCGAGGGGACTGAGAATGTGAAAGAGAAGAGTTAAAAGGGAGAAGAAATGCAGCTATCTCTAAATCCTGGAAGATAGTCAGATGGAACCATGTATTCAATAAATATCTGTTGAGCCTTTTCTATGTGCCACAGACTGAAGCAAGCACCAAGAGTACAACCACAAAAAAAAAAAAATCCATAAAACAAACAAACCCCCCCCACACACACACAACAGAATTAGATTTCATCTGTTTGACCAGAGGAATAATACAAATTGGTGAGAAGTTTGGAAAGACAGATTTAGATGCATCATAAAAAAGAGAGTCCAAATAGGGATGTATGGATGTTTGTTTATGTTATATGAAAAAAAAAAGGATTCTGGGGCCAAATAACTTTAGAAAATCTTGAGACAAAGTTAGTTTTTTAAACTATAGCACAAGACTTCTAGAGTGTTTAATATAATACTGTATACTATGATTTTCCTAAAGAGGGATAAGATTCCTTTTCTTAAAGCTCTTGGGTCAACAGGACGCTTTTTCTAGGCCTAGAAGTCCACAGAATGAGCATTAGGAAAAGTCTTCTCTTCATAATGAGAACGTTCGCCTTTGAAATAGGTGGCCTGCAACCCCAGATACAAATGGGCACTGTGGCTTGCCCCTGAGACACACATGAGCACCACATACAAGAGATGCCCAAGTCTTCATTCTAAATCACTCATATCCATCCATTCTCTCACCTTAACCCCCTCATCTCACAATTTTCCCAGTGACCAGTCATAGCACTCAATTATTCTTTCTATCTTGCTTTGAACTTGGCCTTGATGAACCATGCTTTGAATTTCTGCTTCTGATTTACACTCTGTGTAGTGATAATTCTGATTCCTCCCTTAAGCTTCCTGGGGCCACCCTCGGTAAGGCTTCCCCCCAGTTCAACTCTTCCATCCAGCTCACCATACACAGAAGAGAGAGACTCAAACATGGAGTGGACAGTTTCTCATTTCACAGATGCCATAATGAGGAGAGTTGGGCTTTCTGAAGTGAAAGTTCTCCCCTGGTCTTCTTTTTGGCTTCTTCTTCAACAGGTCTCAGATTTTGTAAGGTCCTATTTTTAGTCATAATTTTAAATACTTCTGATACCTGGGAAAGGAGTTATTTCTATGATTGCATCATCTTATCAGTTCTTATATAAAATGCAGATGCTCTACCACACAATTGTGAAATCTTTTACATGATGAGATAAAGCCACTCATCCAAGCTCTACCTTCCAGTTGTGTGAATAAAAACCCATGATGACTTTGAAGGCTTGTATGAAATCCCTGCAGGGAGAAACTCTTGTGACTTTAAAATATAGTTCACAAAGCCCCTCATATTTTTGTTTTCTTACCTTGTAACTTGGGTTCTCATGCCAAAATCCAGTGACCTCATTGATTGCAGCACTTCAATACAGCCCATGTACTGAAATAAGAAAAAGAGAAGAACAAATAGAAAAAAAATAGCACAAAGATGTCTCTTAGCTTCTGAGTGATTTCCTGGGAAACACCTTCAATCAGCTCCTGATATCAAGTTACATTTGCACACTCAGACTGCCGTTGATATTTCTGACCATTAATGGACACATGCCTTAAGCTTCAGTTCCGTTATTAAACATTGGCTAAGTCCAAACTATGATGTCAGGAATGCAAGTAACAAAGACAAAGTTGAGTTCAATGGTCAGGAGTTGGACCCTGGGACCAGACAATGTGAATTTGAATCATGGCTCTGACACTTATTAGTTATGGAACCTCTGTAAGTTACTCACTTTTCTGTATCTCAATTTTGTCTCCAGTAAACTGGGGATACAATTAGAATTGTAGCGAGAGTTAAATTATTTCATGCAGTTGTTCTAAGGGCAGCACCTGATATCTACATGTGCTCAAATATTAGAGGAAGCAAAAATAAATGTGAGACTATAATATAGAAACAATGAATCTTCTAAAGAGATAAAACAAGCATATAAATACAGATAACACAGGATTTAGTAATATAAAAAAGATATTTTTTGCAAAATCATTTATTAAGGAGGTTTAAGAAAGGAAAAAAGTTATGTCTTATACCAAGAATGAGTAAATTTAGCTTAAACAAGGAGTATTGGAAAGGGAAGTGTGACTTATAAAGCTCAAAGGGATTTATATTTAATGTGGCAGCAGTGGGAGCCACGTCAGACTGCTGGTAGAAGAGTGATGTGATCAGTTTATGTTTGAGAAGCCTTATGTCAGCAGAAGTATGAAGGTGGGTTAATAGTGAGGGAATAAGTGAGGCTGCTCCTGTTGAGAGGGAAGTAATGATAGCCCACACTGAGGAGGGATGGCGGCAGTAGGAAGGAGGGGACAGATTCAAGTGACATCACGGAAATAGATACTACGTGATTCGGCAGTTGATTTGATCTAGAGAATAAGAGAGAGGGATGAGTCAAGGATGACTCAGATGTTTCCAGCTGAGGTAGCAGAGGGAACAGTGATTCCATTAACAGAAACAGGAAAGCCAGAAGAGGGGATGATGAGTTGGTTTGGGACCTACTGACTGAAAGACGTTGGTGGGTTATCCAGGAAATAACAAGCTGGCAGTTGAAAACTGGGTTCTGGAGTTATGGAGAGGAAGTAAGCCTGGGGATGCAGACTTAGGAGTCATCTGTGTAACTTCGCCAGGTGAGGCCGTGGGAGTAAATCCTCTCAGCAGAGCCTTAGTTGACGAGGGAGAGCGTTTCTCTGAGAATGAGCCTGGAAATGTTATGAGAGCCAAGCAGTCTGATTGAAAGTGATCTGTCGCCTCCTTGGAAATTATATGCTTCCTGTTTAGCTTTCCTTTGGAAGCCTTCCAGCCTCCCTCTGCTTGGAAATGGCAAAAACACTGTGGAAAGATAGCAGAAGCCAGGGGGGGCCTCCCTAGACACTTCTTGTAGTATTTCTGAGCAAATTCTGTAGATTTTGCAACCAGGAGTTGCCTAGAGCCTTGTGTTGGGGTGAGCACGCTGACCAGGACAATGACCTGGCAATTCTTAGCCAGATTCCTGTTTGTTACACTCCTCTTGGGGTCTCTAGTAATGACACAAAAAAATTTTGAATATTTTATTCTATCCCAATCACACTTAAATTCCAAGGCCAGAGTACCTTGGGGAAGTAAGTGATGTCCAGAGATCTCTGTTCAATAAACCTTAAGACTGATTAGGAAAGGAAAGCTAGATTTAGGGGGGATGGGAGGAAGCCCATCTCGGAATTGTCATGAAAGGAGATTCCAAGGATCCAAGCTCCACGACAAGGTGGACTGAAAAATATGGTTTTCCTATCCTTGCGGGCTGCTCCAGCTTTTCCTGCCTTTCAGCGTCTTCTTTCATTCCAGAACTTAGCTTCTGTTTCCCTATTTCCTGTACACCTAACCCTGAGCTCCCCATGAAGGTTGGGGGACAGGTCTGGGCTACACTTCCAATTCTTTGTTGTTGCAGAGGTGGGTGTCATCTTTCCCCTCAGTTGTAAATCATCAACTTAAGATGAGTTGACTCAACCTGTCAGGACATACTTTTTGAAAATGTGACCCAACATCTACATTTTGCACATTCTGCCAGAGTGATTTTTCAAAAATGAGTGTCAGCTCTTGCCCCACCATTGCTTAAATCCCCTGGCATTTATTTTCAAAACAAACTCTATACTATAAGCCCTTAGACCCCTGGCCTCTGCTTGCCCCTTTGACTCCATCTGTGTCACTCTTCCCCTGTGCACTTTGCTGCCACGTGGGCCTTCTTTCTATTCCTCGAATACACCCAACCCTTTCCAAACACGGGCTCTTTCACTTGCACCTCTTTCCCCATTGCTAGCTCCGCCTAGCTCTTCCCCCATTGCCCTGCAGGACTGACTCCTTCTCATCCTTCACTGCCTCAGAAGCCCCATCTTGTTACCCTTCATCACAGCCCCCATTTGTCACCTTTGTACCACCGACTGATTATCAGGTGTGCTTGTTAATTTGCTTCTTGCCTCTCTTCATTCCCTTGGTTGTAAGTGCCACAAGAGTAAGGACCATGATCACCGCTGTATTCCCATCACCTGGAACAGTGCCTGGGACACAGTAGGTACTTAATAAGTATTGGTGAAAGAACAAATATAGCCTCCATTGTTGAACTTCAATAGTATCTTTAAAGTGAGCAGAGAGAGGGAGAAGAGATCAAAGGAGGTAAAGCTTTGACTGGTCTCTCCATCCTGGTGGATAAGTGAGGAGTACAGGAGAACTGAGGACTCAGAAAGAGACTCAGGAATTACAGGCCAGGATGATACCTTTGGCAAGTTTCTGGATTTCTTTGTTATTTCCTCCATGTTTGTTATTTTTGTTATTCCCTCATCTAAGAGATCGGCAACAAACAACCTAAACAGAGGGGGTTTTGTAGTGAAGTGTTAGGTAGGGAAAACAGTACCCTGCTTCTCAGGTGTTCGGGGTGGGGAGCCCTGAATGATAATGAGCCTCCCATGTGAGGGAGAGTGTCTACGTAGAGGAAGTTCTTAGTCCAGTGAAGTGACTCACCAATGGGGGTGGGGGTGGGGGTTGCTTATCTCTGAGGAATAGGGTTTTTAGTGGAGAGTGAGAGAGGCAGACAGGGAGAGAGGGAATCTTCTTAATCACATTTCATGGTGCTAACCACCTCATCTCCTTTCTTCTAAGGCAGGCCCAGGTGTTGCTTCCGATCCCCCTCCCTTCACTGAAACTTGTTTTTCTTCACACACTTGTCCGTCAGCAACAGCACAGGTGACACCTTCTGCCAGCCTCATTGTGATAAACTGAAGTTACCGATGATATGTGAGTCAGGGCCTGAAGTGATCATGACAATGAGTATATTTCTCCTTCCACCCTGGGCATGTGTGGAAGAAGCACTCTGAGCAAAATGAAGAGAGGGAATCAATGTCTGACTGTTGCCACAATTACCCCAACGCCCAGAATGGAGCTGGCCTTCCCATTAAATCATACAGTCCATTTCACTCAGAAACCATTGCTGTGAGGAAGCAAGGAGTGAGCAGCACCTAAAAATAATCTATCCACTTCTTTGTTTAGGTACCTGATGACTGCATAAGCCGATTGTGGCTGACTGTCAAGGCCTGAGGGAGGAGAAGTTGGTTTATTTGAGTAGAAACTGGGGATGACAGTACCTCTCATTCATTTATTAAATGCAGATCTGCATGAGACATGGTCTCTGTTCTTAAAACCCAGCCCCATGAGGATAGGACAAGTGTGAAAGAGATGACTTTTCTTTCTATGAGGTTAGTCATTGTTAATTCCACTTAATAGATGAGGAAATTAAGGCCTATTAAAGGAAAGTGCCTGGCTTGGTTTCATTCATTCAGTGAGACTGAATCAGGGTTTATTCTAGAGTCCATAGTACCCTTCTGGGACCCTGTGTATAAACCTTGTTTGACAGAAAAATAAAAAAGAGAAGGGGTCATTCAGCTGGCTCCCACTGACTCTTTTTTGGTCTACCCAGGTGGGTAAGAGGGTGACAAGCAGGGGGGACACCTGTTAAGAACAGGCATGAATCCAGGCTTCTCCGGGGACTGTAGGAGGTAACACAAGAGACAGAAGGCACTCCCTAATTCCTGACCCTGTGACAGGGAGAGGACACTGAAGGCCTTTATTAGAGGCACAGGGAGGTGGTGAGAAAGTGGCGGAGCTCAGCAGTGCTCAGACAATCTTCCCATTCAGCACCTGACAGACGGCTCACCTCACTCCCAGCTCACACTCTCCCTTCATGCCCAGGGCAGTAATAATATTTTTGTACTGTCTGAGCTTCAACCACTTGCTCCTGGGGAGAGGTGAACAGCCTATTCATGACCATGTGTATCTTAAGCTATTCATTCCAAAAAAAAAAAAAAAAAGACATTACTGAGGTTTTCAGAGAGAAGGAATGATAGCTCGCTTATGGGAACTTATCATGACTCTTTTATAGAATGATATATTCTGAAGTCCTCAGAAAGCATGTCTGAAGGATACATAAAAAACTGTTAACAGTGATTACTCTAGTAAAGGGAGAGAGGCAGCCTTTTGCTTTTTACTTTACATTTTTGTATTGTTTATATTTTTAAAAATAAGTAGGAAGTATAGTTTTAGAGTTAAACAATTAAATAAAGCCTACCACTTCAACCTCTAGAAACCACAGTTTACTAGTTACTAGGGTTAAATTCCTTTTTTTTCAGTGGCACATTCCCTTCCTTAGAATGTGGTTGCCCCTATACAAGGAGTATGGAGGAATGTCGTTCAAGAGAAGGCTTAAGGTCTAGGCCCTGTACTTGGTAAGACAAGGAAGAATGGCACTTTGAAATAATCAGAATACTGAAGAACAGTACATAATCAAGTATGACATGACGAGAGTCTAACCTTCATGATATAAATGTTCAACAGTGAAAGAGACCACCAATGTAGCCTGAAGACATTGCAGAATTTTTCTACCATCTTTAAATAACTTCTAGTCATTCCCGTTTTTAAAAAAAGGGTTGGAGGGTGGAGCGAGAGGAGGATATTCTCTTCATAACCTTTACTGTCTCCACTTCCTTACTTTCCACTCATGATTCAATTCACTCACTACAGTAGTTTCTGGCCTCAAGATTCTACTGAAATTGCCTGAGCAAACCAACCACCACCTCGTAGTCCCCTCTAGTGAACCATTTCTGTTCTTGGCTCACCGGTTTAGGGGATCTGCCATCGCTAATCTCTACCCACCCTGCTCTCTTCACTCTGAACTGCTCTTTTTTCTTGGCTTTTTTGAGAGCATTTTTCTGGTTCCTCATCTTTATCCTCTGACTATTCTCTCTCAGACTCCTTTGCTGAGAGAAAATATATGTAAATGATATATCCGATAAGAGATTTGAATCTAGAATATATAAAGAACCCCTATAACTTGATAATAAAAAGACAAATAACCCAATTTTAAAATGGGCAAATGATCTGAATAGACATTTCTCCAAATTAGATATACAAATGGCAAATAAGCACATAAAAAATCTGCTCAATATCTTCATTACTAGGGAACTGCTCTACAAAACTACAATGAAATACCACGTCACACCCTCTGGGATGGCTATAATTTTAAGAACAAATAAGCAAACTGAAAATAGCAAGTGTCGGCAAAGATGTGGAGAAACTAGGATCCTCACTCATTGCTGATGGAAATGTAAAATGGTGCAGCCACTAGGGAAAACAGCTTGGCAGTTCTTCAAAAAGTTAAATTCAGAATTACCATATGACCCAGCAATTCCACTCCCAGATATATACCCATTAAAACTGAAAATGTATGTCCACACAAAAATTTGCACACAAATATTCATAACAGCAATATTCATAATAGCCAAAAAATAGAAACAACCCAAATATCCATTAACTGATAAATGGATCCATAAAAAATGGTATATCATGCAATGGAATAGTCTTTGGCAATAAAAAGGAATGAAGTACTGATATGTGCTACCACATGGATGAGCCCTTAAAATATTATTCTAAGGGAAAGAAGACAGTCACAAAAGACCACATATTATATGATTTCATTTATATGAAATATCCAGAATTGACAAATCTACAGAGCTAGAAAGGAGGACTGGAAGATTGAGGGGATGGGATGTGACTGCTAAAGGGTAAAAAATTGCTTTGGGGGTTAATGAGGGTGTTGTAACATTGGTGATGGTTGCACAACTCTGTGAATATACTAAAAGCCATTGAATTATACAGTTTCTATGGGCGAATTGTATGATATGTGAATTATATCTCAATAGAGCTGTTATCAAACAATGATAACAATAACAGGCCACACAAACAATATCTGCAGGCAGTGCGTGGCCCTGAGATAAACTATTCAGGAAATGTGTGTGAATGGATGGATGATGAATAAATGAATGAGGTATCAGATCATTACTATTATCTGAAATCTTCAGCACCCTTGAGGCTGAGTTCAATGCTCTTCCTTTGGGCTTCCAGTGCATATCACTCACACC
This sequence comes from Pteropus medius, assembly GCF_902729225.1. Classification (NCBI taxonomy): domain Eukaryota; kingdom Metazoa; phylum Chordata; class Mammalia; order Chiroptera; family Pteropodidae; genus Pteropus; species Pteropus medius. The sequence continues at coordinate 22,344,972 of NW_024349801.1, read as the reverse complement.
CCAAGGTTGCACTCACCCAGTAGTGCTGCAATTTATCTGTTTAATGTCTATGTCCACCGCTGGACTGTGGACTTCTCAAGGGCAAGGAGTGAGTCTTAGTCATCATTATCACCAGCACCTCTTACAGGGCAATAAATGATTTATTTGAATGAAGCAGCCAAGAAATGATGTTCAGGAAGTCTCAAAATAACCTGTATCCTAACTGGACCATCTGTAATGTGTTCCTTCTTAAAGAGGTATATTGCCAGTTAAAATAACCCTGAAGTTAAGCTGCTCAAAGCCCTCCTTGTGCCAGGTTTGAGTTAGAATGTGCATCGTATGAGAAGGGCATGGAAAGTCCTTTTCCTTTCAGTGCAGAAGCAATCTAATGAAAACCTGGACCAGAAGACAATGGAGATAAGGGACCACACCTCTGGAATAGAGTGCTATATTGGCGAGCAAGTTTAGAGGGAGTTCGGTGAGACAAACAGCAAGACAGGCTTCAGTGGAAGAGGCACAGGTGGTCTTGCCACTGACTTCTTAGAGCAAACTTATAACACCTTTGAAACTTCCCATCCAAGAGCACAGGGCTGCTCACACCTTCTCTTTCTCTACCATTCTCTATCCTCTTGTATTTGTTTTTCTTCAGAGCACTTACTGCTGACAGGATTTTGTATTTGTTTGTTGTCCGTCTCCCCAACTAGAAGTGAGCAGCAGAGAGTTAGGACTGCTCTACTCCCAAGACCTAGAATACTGCCTGGCACACAGTAGCTCCTCAAAATAAACTTTGGTTAATTTATTTGAACATGTTTTTAAATACCCAAACATCTACCCTAATGAAAGCTCCTTCTTTTGTTCCAGGTTCAGAAGCCTGAAAATCTAGATTTGTTCATTCATTCACATTTGGGGTCTTGGCAACCAGGGAATGTCAACCCTCTGAATCCTTAATGCTCTCACAAAGATGGAATCTGCTAAAAGTAAGTCATGCGTTCTGCTTGTTCTTCCAAAAGCAAGATCTCCTGACCAAGCCTCCTGACCAAGGCTCCTGACCAAGCCAGAGCAGGGCTGTGAAGGTAGCAAAGCCTGCCATTCTGGCCCAAACCTTCACCTTGTATGCTTTTTCCTTCCGAAGTAGACTCTTTGTCTGCAGCAGATAGAGAAAGCACCTATTTTTTAAAAGTCCACTCGTAGTCCCTCTAAGGCAAGCAGAACTGATAATATCTAAGTATAATCTCCCGGAGGGAGTGGGTGTTTAGAATTAAATAAAGGAAGTTTTAAGTTGATTCAGAAGAAAAATTTCTCTTTGACAATGAGCAACCCAGGATCCTGCAAATTGAGTGTCTTGAGTGTCAGAAGCCCAGATAAACAATAAAGATCTCGGTCTGGCCGGCGGTTTGGTGACACTAACATACTAGGATATGTCTGAAAAAAAAAAACCTTCCAATTCATCTGAAAAAAAGTACTGTTTGTCTGTGGGCAAGGAAAATATGACAACCATCTGTATCACATGAGGCAGCTATGCAGCATCTCATACCAACAGTCCTACTCCTATTGAAAATCCCTTACACATGGGGAATTTTTTGAACTGAGAGAGGTTTCATCTCTTCCTACAGACCTGAGCACAGACATAGCCACTCAACTGGAGGTCAGTCCTGTGACAAAAATCACCCTGAGAGCATTTGGAGGGCTATGACCTTTCCTGGTAATAATTTTACTCCCATATGTTGGAACACACGAATGGCTTTTTCTGTTGTTGGGCACAGCGAGAAAAGCCATCCTTTGTGATCACGTACTTTTGCACAGAGATTTACACTCTGTCTATGCTCATGAATGTTATTTCATTTGATCGTCACAGTGAAACTGTGACAGGACCTGAATATACGTATGATACCTCTTTTACATATGGGAAATCTGATTCTCAGAGATTCAGCGTTCTGCTCAAGGGCCACCGAGCTGGTTAATGGAGAAGAACCCAGACCTTTTGGTGTTTAAATCTGTGCTATTCCATGTCATCTCCTTGATCCAAAAAATTTTCCCATCTAGAAGCAACTCCAAGCCCTGCATCTATAAAAAATACAAGATAGTACACAGCAATGCTGAACATTGGCTTAAGAGACTTAATGTGTTTCATCCTATGATGAGACATCTGCTGACAGCAATTCCCCTACGGTACCTGGGTCAGGTAGGAGAAGTTTCCCCATGATGTTTATCCCCCTGTAGTGCCCCATGCTCCACAATGTAGTCCAGGAGATATTTAAAATGAAAATGAATTCAGGAAACTGAAAACTTCTAGATTAAAGATACAGCTATGTATCACTCCTCCTCTTACCCACCCAAACTCTTAATATATATACACATATATTATTTTTTTTTTTTTTACATGAAGAGAAAGAAGGGTAGTAAAGTCAAGCATCCTCTACAGGTGGCAGATACTTTACAATCTATAAGCACTTATAGTGACCCGAAGGTTAATAATTGCATCAAGTAAGTGAAACAGTTAAGTATTACACTTAGTATTGTGCTCAGTTCCACGCCATGTCAACCGCCCTCATGTTCTTGAAAAACAGAAATTGCATTGTACAAAGGTGAATTCTCCTTGACCAAAATATTCTCAGTATGTTCTTTGCAGAAACTCCTTGGGCACGTTGTATCTTATATTCAATTTGAATGTTGTTGATTAAAAAGCTGCAATCAATAGCTTTCAGCTAAGTCCTTTGTAGGGAGGGGCAAGTGTTGATCTTGTGTCCCAGCCTACTAAAGAGCCTTTAAGAGATTTTTATCATTGCGTAGGCATAATCCTAGGAAACCAGGAATGCTGTTCTTAGAAAAAGTCCAACCTAGTAAGACTGGCTTCCTATAATGAAAATGAGAATTGGAATATCGGCCCTTCCCAGATTAAGTTGATTTTGTAATAGCAATTGACTGTTCTCTCCTGATGAACCCAGAGAAATCCCAGGTTGTGTCAAAGCATTAATGCCTTCAGAGGAAAAAAAGGCCTTAACGGCGCTTCTTACAGGAAGAACTGAATAATTGATCCCAACAGCCATTTAACTAGAGACCTATGGTTTAAAAAGGCTAGCTTTCTTTTGTTCCATGGAAGGACCTCATTTTTCTGGACACTTGTTCCTTTGCTTTTGTTTTCATTTATACACTTCCACTCCTTTCTTTTTCTTTTCCTTTTTTTCCACTTTATTTTTCTACCTTTTTTTTAAGTTTATTGGGGTAACATTGGTTTATACAATTATATAATTTTCAGGTGTACATTATAATTTGACATCTGTATAGTCTATTGTGTGTTTACCACCCAAAGTCCAGTTTCCTTCAGCTACCATATATTCAATGCCCTTTACCCACTTCACCCTCCTCCTACTATATTTGACCCCCTTTACCCCACCTACCCACCTCCTATCCTCTGGTAACCACTAGTCTATAGTCCATGTCCTCCTTTCTTTATATAATACGACATGGACATTATTAGTGCTGTTCCACAAATATTTCCAGTTTTTCACCTTCCCAGCACATAGTAGGACTGCACTTATCCTGCCCCTTTGAAATTCAGTGGGACTCCTGATTTAGTCTGTGACATTCAAATAGACAATTATATTGGGAGAAATTTTTCACATTTCCTTTCTCTTTCAACTGGGGAGGCACAGAGACAGAGGCACCCTCAACCTAGTCCTGAGGGAGTATGACACAAATTAGAGCCCCCCAGCAGATTTGCTGCGGACACATGGCATAAACAAAAAATAAACCTTTTTTGCCTAAACTGCTGAGAATGCTGGGATTGCTTATTGACACAGAATGACCTGGTCTACCCTGATGAACGCAGTAACCATGAAAGGGGAGAAGGACTATGCCATAAGTCTAGGAGCACAGGCCTGGGTTTGAATCTCAGCTTTGCATGTACTATTTGTGAAACCCGGGGAAATAACATTACATCTCAGGGCTTCGGTTTACTCATCTATAAAATAGGGGCATAACTTACTTGTCTTATCTGTTTTATAGGGTTACTATGTGGTTCAAATGGGATAATGCAAGTGTGGTGCTGAGCACTGTGACTGGCACATGGAGAGGGCGGAGCAAATGGCAGTGGCTGCACTGGATGACGATGTTGCTCTTCACAATCCTCTTCAGTTTCACCTGGCTCCTATTTTAGGGAGCTGATAGATAAGCCTCATTTACTGTGAAGAAGCCTCAGTCTAGAGCACTCTTTATAGGAATATGATAAACACGGGGGCAGTGGGGGGAGGTGAGGTGCTAAGGGAGTGTATGAGAAGGACTCCAACCCAGCCTAAGAGAATCAGCAAAGATTTTTCAGAGGGGATGCTGGTGTGAGTCATGAAAGGCAACAAAGGAGAGATTGGGGGAGGGACTTCCAGGCAATGGGCACAGCATGTGCAAGAGGTAAGGACAAGAAAAAAGGGAACTCCAAAAACAGCCAGTTCTTCAATATGAATAAAGTCTAGAGATATGGCTGGGGGTATTGGCAGGGGTGCAGTACATTAGTTACCTCATTAATTATCTGCCTGCACACAATGGACTCTTGTGGGCCAGAAACTAGGTCCCATTTACCCTGCATCCTTAGAGTCTGACACAAATGTGTGGCATACAGTAGGCTCTCAATAAATGTTCACAGAATGTCTGAGGACTAAAACCAAATTTCAGACTACGTAAGCTTAAGTGTGATACCAATTTCTCCTCTTTTTTCTATAAGTTTCCAAACAACACTTTCACTCAGCCCACTTCTCAGACCCAAATAAATACAAGCTAAAAATATAGCCCAGGTCATGAATCATAAATGAGATGGAAAAGCAGTGACTCACAGAAGTTAATCTGCTTCCCAGGAGAGTGTTGCTGGATGTCCTCTACTCTGAAAGGTGAGGCAAAATGCCAGCACCATCATTGTGCAGATAAAGCTAATGCAATTCCCAGGCCTGCCACTAGGTGACCATCTGATGTTCTAAGGCTCCCAATCAGAGAGGCCAAGGACAGCAATTCCGTGTATCCCAACAGAGGCTAACAAGGGTGCTCTGGCTATGTGCTCAAGAAAATGGCATAGGGCCCTGTCTACTGCTTCAGTGGTCCAACGTGTCCACTGTCTTGTTGACTATGGCCTTAGTTTGGTTTCTACTGTAGCCAAGGCAAAACCTTTGCAGAATGGTTTAGCAGATGACCTATCAATTATACATTGTATCTTTGTCAAATTAAGTTGGAAACTTAATCTAATCTAATAGTGATGGTGTGTGTATGATCTCTCCTGATAACCCATAATACAATTAAAATCCTACATCTTTGCATTTTTATGACCTTATTTCTCAGTTCTGAGCTCCTCAAAAAATATTGAATAAATTATACTCTGCACCCCAAAATAACACAAATCTGACTCAACCTTGAGTACCCAGAACCTAGAGTTTGGGGTTAAATTAAACACTTATTGGAGAAAAAATATGCTCACAAATGAGGGCATCTGCAAGTACTACCACAAGGGAGACAAACTTTAGTAGCTCCATCGAACTTTCTCTTCTATTCCCTTTTCCCCATCCAGCAATGCTTGTACCTATCCCACTTTAGAGATTCAAATACCATTAAACTTTTGCTCCTGCCCTGCTTGTCAAATGAAATCCTGCTCTCAGGGAATAATCTGAAATCTTAGCAGTATATATAAGTAAATTACTATTAAAAACTGGGTACCATTTAATTGTTACTGAAAAAACCAATTGGAAAAAAGCCAACATTTTTATCATCAGTCGCCATGTTTAGTCAAACATGATGTCCCATTAGGAGTGTCTGTATGACGGAGGTTTCAATTTTCTCAGCTCTCTAGGACTGTAACCATGCCCCGTGTGTGGTCACGTCTAGAGGTCATAGTGGCCCAAGAACCTCATTCACACCACCACTACCCGCTCCAAGCACTGAAGTCTACATGAATGGTCAGTTGTTCTGTTGTGCTGAAACCACAACTTACATTAGTCAGTCTCCCACATGGTGATAAACTGCTGAATGATACTGTACTGGTTTTCAGCTTTTATGACTTCTCTGAAAGAAGCAGCCAACAATATGCCTTTGCAGAATTGCATCTCAAACATTGCTCATCTCTCATTACACTTCTTTTTACATAAAACACAAGAGTTTTCTATAGTTCAAGTCAGTGAATTCTGACTCCTGATAATATGACTGAAAGGATACTAGAGCTCAAAGGGACCTTAGAGATTATCCATTACCACCCTTCTGCTTTTCATGGATAAAAAATTAAGTGGCTTTTCTGATGTCACTCAGCATTTAAAGGGCATGCAGAGTAGAGTCAACCAAAAACATAAAACAGAAGTCAGAAATGTACACGGAGAACCAAGGGTATAATATGGTGGAAGACAAGGGCATCGTGGGGGAAGAGATTGCTAACCAAATTAAAGGTAGCAGAGAGGACCAATAGGTTAAGGGTCTGGAAAATGTCCACTAGAATTTGGCAACTGCTAGCTTTAACTGTTGGCTCTAGTGGAGCAATATCAGTAGAGAAGAGGAGTGGAAGCCGGAGAGCAGGAGATTTAGAAAGTGACGTAGTGTAAGAAAGTAAACCAGAGAGCATTGAGCTTTTGTTTTTATTTTTGTTCTGAGAAATTTATATTTTAACAAAAGAGGAAAAATAAGCTAAGAAGAGGAGGTTATTTTAAGGATGGAACAGACTCGTGTATGTTCATGTGGTAGAAAGGTTGACAATAACAGGAGAAGAGGAGAGAATGGAGAGATCACAGTCCCTGGGGAGGCAGAAATGGACATTATCCATGGAATGTGTATGGCCTGATTCAAATAACTTATTTTAATAATGAGTCAGATTCTCCCAAGTGCCCGAATCAAATAGCTTTCGAAGCTGGAAGACTTTGCCCTTTTCTTATGTCTAGTTACTAATGGGAAATGCTTAAACATTCTTATAAATAATCAGGACCAAGCCTAATGCTGTGTAAGTGATAACATTGTATTGGGTAGCAGCATAATCCTGTGACTTTGGCAACCACAGGGTTGCTTCAGAATTAAATCACAGAAGCATGGTGACAGGAGCTAGAAACGATTGACTAGCTAGTTGATATTTTTTTAAAAACCAAAACACTAGATTCATAAAACCTTTGCAAGGAAGATCTCTAATGTCCTTCAAAGTCTATTAGCATAAAGTGGATTACTAGTACTATTGTTATTACATTAAGTAATGACTTTCTAGAAGGTAAGTAATCAGAAAGATAGGAATATGAAGTCAGATTCTGGAGGCAGGACAGGCCAATTGGTTATAACTAATAATGGGAGTCTAGTTCAGGTATGAAATTCTCATAGAAATCAAGAAGCTTCTTTCCTTCCTCAGCCATTGACTACACTCCAAACCTCAACCATTGTCCTGAACACCCCTGATCAATGGTATTCAGTGAGTACACAAATGAAAACCAAGAAGAGTAAGTGACACCACACAGGTGGCTATAGGCCAGCCATTCCCATAATCCCTAAAGAAGGTCTCTGTTCATAGCATCATTTCCTTTAACATCCTTCTAAAATTCCATATCCTCCAGAAAGTCCTCTGATCCTTCCACTGAAGAACTGAGATGAACAATTCAGCCATCACCAAAAATCATCCTTTTCAACAATCTAAGCCTACACACTTGAAGTGGTCCAGGGATGAGCCACTGTAAAGCTTTGCACAGCTCTATGTGTAACATATTGTGATGACCTGCCTGTGTCTCATCCATCTTAACCCATGAGCTCCTAGGAAGCCAGAGTGGAGACTTCCTCTTCCTTTTCCCTCCTTTATCTTTTCTGTTTTTCATCTCCTCCATTCTTTCTTACTAACAGAACCCAGTGTATGCAGCTTTAAAACTACCATTTCCCAGCTTCCCAATGAGATGTAAAAGAATGTCATTGGGTTCAAGAAAAGCTGTTTAAGAGGGCCAACTCAACCTGGAGGCACACGATTTTTGTCATTGACTCTCCTCCTTCCTGCTGCCTGGAAAACAGACATATGGGTGTGGGGGGAGGTGTTCCAGTGGCCCTATTGCAATCTTGAATGAGCATGAGGATGGAAGCCATGTTTTAAGGATGGCCAAACAGAAAGATGGAAGGCATCTCAGTTATTGATGAGACCGTGAGACTACTATGCAGCTCTGGCCTACCTACCTATAGACTTCTTTTACATGAGTGAAAAAGTAAATCTCTGTCTTGTTTAAAGTTCTCTTATCTGAGTCATTGTAAAAACCTAATCTGAAGTGACAGAGGCCTTTTAAACATGTGCTTTGGAAATGGCAGTCGGGGAGTCAGGGCTCCTATGCAGCTTCCTTCCTATCAAATGAGAGCTCTGTGAAAAGGTTTGGAATGAGAATCAGTTCAGCAGTCCTTAAATATATTTTCCTACATACCAGCAAAAGTAACATTTGAACCGGAAGGCTCATACTTGGCAATGTCAAATGTCCTAAACATGAGAATACAGAAGTAAGGGCTCAAAGAGATTTTTTTAAATTAAGTTGATACTAAAGCCTATGCTTGTGTTTTGTTTTGTTTTGTTTTTCCTTAAAAGAGCACTTCATTCCTTCATTCAGAGACCATTTACTCTTGATTTAGACACTGTTGTAACAGGTTGTCTTCTCTCTAGCTCAGAAGCCCAAATTGAAGTTTAGGGTTTTCATAGCAACAGGCTCACTGTCAAAAGCAAAGAGTAACAGCTGACTGATTGGAAAGAATCCAAAAAACTATAAAAATATAGGCATAAGTTTAAAAAGCTCAGTTATTTAGGGACTCAGAGTTCAAGGGCAACTAACCCATCACACTCATTAGCTTCTGAGAGTATGTCCTGGGTCCCAGCATACCACAATGACTGTTAGAATGAAGGCTCCATTCCCACAAGAAGAAAAAGGAAGCTACATTCCAATCTGTATCCACTCACAGGTGGTTCTTAGACCCAAGAGAGTTGAAAACAGCTGTCCACACAAAAACTTATACATGAATATTCATAAAAACCAAAAGGTAAAAACAAACCAAACATCTATCAACTGATGAATGGATCAAAAAAAAGTGTGGCATATCCCTACAATGGAATATTATTCAGCCATGAAAAGTAACGAAATGCTGATATATGCTGCAACATGGATGAACCTTAAAAACATTATGCTAAAATGAAAGAAGCCAGATACAAAGGACAACATATTATATGATTCCATTTATATGAAATGTCCCAAACGGGCAAATCCATAGAGACAGAAAGTAGATTACTGGCTGCCAAGGGTAGAGTGAAGTGATTGGGAGTGACTGCTAATGGGTATGTGGCTTCTTTTGGGACTGATGAAAATATTCTAAAACTAGATAGTGGCTATGGTTGCACAGTTCTGAGAATATACTTAAAAACACTGAACTGTACATTTAGAGAGTGAATTTTATGGTATGGGAATTCTATCTCAATAAAACTGTTACAAAAATAAAGTATAGATCTAGAGAAAAAAATTGGCATTTCCCTCTCAAAAAAAAAGTTTTTTCAGTTATCAGTTATCTTTGAAGAGAAAGCAGCATATAATTTTCATTATACAGAGGTTTCTATGTAAAATATTTTAAGTTTTAAAAGATTGACTTCTAAAGTGAGAAGCTTCAGTTATCTGAAAAATTCAATGATTTCCTGGTGATGTCAATACCAGTGAGTGTTGACAGCGTCTGAGGTCACCTCATTCATAAGAAACAGCCCCCCTCTTAGCTCACTTAAACAATCAGGTGATGACTCAAAGAGTTTCTGCCCTTTCACTCTTTTCAGAGTTGCTCAGTGTGTGTAGGAAGCATTAACTCACTAGCAAGGGAGCCACATCAAAACCTTTCTGGAAGTCAGCAGGGTATAAATCATAAATAAATATATTATCCATGAGTGTGCATATTATGCTTCCTGGAGGCATCCAGGATCAATACTCACTCCCCGTCAAAACCCAAGGGCCTCCCACAGCAATACCAACATCCTACCTCATCCTTCCTCTTTCTTCTCCCTCTATTCCCTCTCCTCCTCCTTTCCTTTCCTCCTCCCCCTCCTCCTTCTGTTCACAGATAACAGCCTAGTACGGAAATCTGATTCTTACATTTTCTGAAGGGAGATTTGGAAATTTCACCACACATTCCAGGCCAGAATCTCTTTCCTTCGTTTCATGTTGAGGTTTGCTGCCTGGCTCTCTCCTCCTCCTCAGTGATTATCTTCTCTGCTGTCTGTTCAATACATTCTGAACTTCCCTCCACAAAACATTCCTATCACTGAACTAGGCACAGAGATATGGTGCTTGCAATCTTAGCTTTTATTTTCCCAGAACTTTGCAACTTATTACCGCTCGTGATAAAAGATAAAGAACTTAAATTCTGGTATTGAATAAGGGTTTCTTTGTTTTTGAGTGGACAGCTTATAGCTATTTTAGATGGGTTAACATATTTTTTTAAATTTATCTGTTTTAAATTTTTTTAACGTATTTTTCAAAACTCATCTCTGTTTTAAAAAATCTATTTGAAAAAATTGAGAAGAGATACTTGAAATAACTTAGGTCCTGAGAGTCCAGCATTATGCAGACAGGTGTTAGCTCCCATGCACTGTCTATCCATGATGTATATATTGAAGAATAGGGGTGTAGTTAAAGCTACTCTGAAAAGTTTCAGGCATTTATTTCAAACTTTTAGTACTTCTAACATCTTTTATTTTCAAATCAAAAACTCTTCCCAAGTATATCTTTATTTAGCCAGAATAAGAAATGTCATCATTTCAGAAACCAAAAGAACATCATCATAAAAATAGATGAGCCTCTGGTCAGGGTTCTCCTCCATCCTTCCCGCAAGTTCCATTCCTAGTTGAAGTACTAGGCCTCATGTGCTCTCCAGCAAAGCCACACAGATCCATGGGCAGGAGAGAGAGGACCCTGCCTGCCCTGGGATATCCCTCCATGGTCTGTACCTTCTCTCATCTGTACAAGGATAATCATATATAACTAGTTTTGACTTCTAGAAGATGAGTTGAAATTGAATGGCAAAAAAAACCAAGACCCTAGAAAGATGTTATCCTTTCTAGCCCTAAATAAACTAGTCTGTGTACTAGAATGAACCAGTGGCAGCCAAAAATGCACAACAGAACTTAATTCCACTGTTACTCTCTAATAGAAAGACATCAGACAAGAGCATAGGCTTTGCCTTCTAAAATAACACACACACACACACACTCACATGTACAGACCTGCACCCACACACCGGGGTGAATTGTTGCAGGTTGGCCAATCTTAGTTAAGATTCTCTCACTTTTCTTGAGGAAATGGTCTCTTGATGGATCTCAGCATCTCCAGCTACACAATAAGTGGCAGAGCATGTTCCTAGACCGAGCTCCAGGATCCCCTTGTACCGGGAGCATCTACTTCTCAGGAGCCAGGCGTGGGGAAGCAGCTGTGTTCGGGAGAGGAGAACAGCTAAGGGGCAGAAGACAACAAGCTGAAACAGCACAGGGTATGTGAGGGTCTCCTCCAAGGGCCAGGAAGTCAGGGAGTTGTCTCTTAATAGAGGCAACATGTCCCCTTCCTCTGGGACACTATGCTGCCACTGGGAGATCGGCAGGTACTGACATGAGAGGGTGCCCTGATCTACCAGTCAGAGAGAAAAGAGCATGTGGCAGAACAGCATGCACTGTATGTCTTCATCTGTGTCAACAAGTAAGTTTGTGTGTACATATAAATATGCAATGCTTAGGGAGAAGTGTGAAAGAATGCAAGACAAACTGTTAGTAGTGGCAATTTGCCTTTTACCGTCAGCATTGTTTGAATTTTCCCCCTAATGAATAGTGTGTATTACCTTTGACATTTCAGAAAATAGAGACAATGAAGAGAAAAATAGATTAAATAAAAAGAACTTAAAAAGTTAGTCCTCGTTGCTCTTCTTCCCTTATTCTTCTATTTTTAAACAATACAAGTGAGAGAACAATCTCATTCTCAGAAATTCGGCAGCCTTTGCATGCCTAGGAGTGCTGGGTGAATAAAAGTTAAAATATATCCATTTCGTTGAGTAAAGTACCTTGGTTTCTGGCAAATAGATATGTAAAACCAAATTGGTTTTTGCTAGGGCCTATTTCTAGAAGTTAATGTTATCATACCAGAAAAAAATATGTATTTTTTTTCCAAATGACAAACAAAAGCTCCTGAGAACAAATTACATCTTCTCTTGTAACAAACTTATTCTATTTTTTGTTTGTTTGTTTGTTTACAAAAAGCTATGGAGATACAAAAGCACCCTAGGAAATGTAGATTGTTGTTAAGAGAAACAAAAAACAGAGGGTCTTCACTTAGTCTTAAACTAGTAAAAATGTTGGCAACACTGTGGGGAACTCGAACCTCACATGCCTTGGGTTTTTGTTTGTTTGTTTGTTTGTTTGTTTTGGGTCATAGACGAGATTCTAAATTTAAACCTCCATCCCAGAGATACTCTTCTAGTTGCTGATTCAGTTTCATCTGAAAACCCAGTCTTGGATAGGATTCTGCAGGGCAGTCAGGATATCTGCCGTGGTTTTTACTTTCTCATTTGCCTTGGGACTCTCTATATATCACTTTCCCCAGACAGAAGCTGTTGGAGAGTAAGTACAAGAGTATTCATTCAATGCTGTCTGCCCTTTGGGCGAGATGTTGTCAAGTTTAGCAGGGAAAAAATCTAGAATGTAAAACATGTTACAACAATACGACAAAGCATTTATATGTGATAAATGCATTGTGAGACACAGCAAACCAAATTGCTGAATTGTGAACACACAATACTACAATAAAACTCTACTAATTGGCTGCCACTTAACCAACTTGCTAAGCAGGCAGGCTACTGGAATTTCTATACCTTCTGCTGCCACCATTTAAATTGTGGACTTACCCCATTCTATTTGTGCCACACCTGTATATGGCAATTGTAATTGCTACTGAAATCACATTATTTAAATAGATATTAAACAAACTGATAAAAAAAAAAATGAGTGTGGATTTTTTTAAAGGTACTCATTTCTATGACAATTAAGCCAAAAGTTTTGGAAAGACTTTATGAAGGCAAGTTCTTTTAAAAATAATGTTAGATATGAATAACTCTAAAAGATTTAAAAAATAAAACTGATTCTGCACTCAGATTGCTTTGAAGACGTCTCAAAGAGCTCATCTCACTTTAAAGAAAATAAAAGGAGGAATGTAGATGAAAACTATGGGTAGAATTTATGCAATAATGATGAAAGGGGACATTAATCATTGCATATATAAAACTTAAAGGCCTTGACTCTACAATTTATATAAAATTTCACTTGTGTCAAAAGAATATATGAAACATTTTCATCAGAGGAGAAGCCTTTTACTATATAAGATTAAGAAACACTCTATTTTTGACCAGTCTCAAAAATCACCTAAAATCTCTCTCCCTTAATGGGACAACTGTTAGATAAGAATGTCCAATCCTTTGGCTTAATCCACAAAGTGCAAATCAGTCCTGAGGCTCTCCCCAACTCTGCCTGCCTGCTGGACACCACTTTCTCTTCTAGATGACTCTCTGTGACTTCAAGCTCAATATATTGGAAATCAAACTTCTTACTTTCCCTCTCAACACTGTTCTCCTCCTGTGGTCCTTCATGTCTTTTACTGGCATGTTCCCATCCCACTCCAGATCTTTAACCTCAAAACCTGAGGCAGGTTGAATCGATTAGAATCTGTTCTCTTTCTTTGCCCTCTTCATCAAATTTCTCTTCCGTAATATCTCTACCAGTGTTGAACTTCACTCCATCAAGACCCTAATATAGACACTTCTCACTTTGACCATTGCTGTAATAGCCTCTGAAAGGGATTCCCCTCCTCCAGTTACGCCCTTCTTTAGCCCTAATGAATCCCAATGCTTCCGCTCAAACATCCAACTTGATATTTAAGGCCTGCTATGATCTGGCTCAAATCTTAGTTTATTATCCATAGTCTTTTCCAAGCAGCTTCTACTTTAACCAAGCTAAAATCAGTGCTAAAATCAGTTATGTATAACCCATATTTCCTTATCAATGTCCCCTCCATTTGGAATACCCTTTTAAAAATATATATTTCCTGTGGTTAAACGTCTCTCCATTCTTAGGGACCATCTCAGATGCCATAATCTGCCCCGGAAGACTTTCTTTTCTGACCACCCAGCTAAAAGCTGTCTCTGCCTCTTAGAGTTCATTACACTGATGTATTTGACTATTTTCTTTAGGTATATATAGCTTAATACCTTGTATTATGATTATTCACCTCCTAGTTTAAACTGAACGCTATAACAGCAAAGTTTCACAAAGTGTGTTCTATAAGAAGCTGAACAATAAGTTTGAAAATGCTGCCTACTATGGTCCCCACCTCAGGAATTTCAGTGGGGATGGAGAAAAGTGAATATGTATAAGATATGTCATAAAGGCGGTATTGACAGGACTTAATAACTGAGGGCTGTGTAGTCTAGAATTACTTTTGGATTTCTGACTTGAACAGTTGGGAGATGCCACTCACTGAGAGAGCAGGAAGTGTGAAGAGATGTCAATAGCCAATGATCCGTGGTTTGCAAGTTGATTTAATATCATAGTGGAGAGCAGCAGTAAGAAGATCAATGGCCAAACCCATATCTCTTTCTCAGTTCTCCTCTTCCTTGAATGCTCCATGGTTCTGACATTGTTTTGTCTAACCTCTTTCTCCAATCCATAGATGATCCTGTCCTCTCTCCATCTTGCTCTCCTCGCTGCTAGTTCTGTCACCGATGCCTTTCCTTCCTATCTCCACAGAATACCTAAATGTGGCACTCTCAAAGCTGTCTTCTCTTCCTGCTCTGTGCCTTCCCTCTGGTAGCCTTGTTCATTCCCTGAGTCTTGATGACAACAGGAACACAAAATAACTTCTTCTCAATCCTAACTATTCTATTTTCTGCTGGAGAGTCCCACCTGATGCTTTGAGGTCACCCTGAATCCAGCACATGCAAAATGGAACTAACCCCCAAACCCTTCCTGCTTCCTCTCGTCCTCCTCTAATGGGTCTCACATCTCTCATTTCTATTGCCACTGCCTTTGTTCCCATACTGCTTTTCACTTGGGATCCCTTTCTCCAGTCACCCTCCTTTTGTATCCTCTCTGAGTGCTGCAGCCCATGTAATCTTTCTAAAACATACTTCTGATTTTGTCATTCTCCTATTTAAAAAACATTCTATGGTTTTCTGTTGGAAAACCCAACCTTTCAGACACTATACAACTCTGTTATAGCATCAGTCCATCTTATTTTCCCTCTGATCTCCTACATATATCTCATGTTCTCTCCAACCAAATCAAATTACTCCCCATTCGCCAAATGCATCCTCTACTTTCCTACCTCCAAGCCTTGACTCCTGCCATTCTCTTTGCCTAGAATGCTCTTCCTCCATCTGTGCCTATGGAAACTCCACCCATTTCTCAAGACTCAATTAAGATGCCTTTTCCTTCATGAAATCTTCTCTAATTATCTAAAATGGAAGGAGTCACCTTTCCTCCTCGAACTCATACATGCTTTAGTTGAATCACTTTGTTGTCCTTTATTATACACTGCTTTATGTTACAGTAATTTGTGTGGACATCTTTGTTCTCCTTGCATAGTATAACCTCCTGATGCAAGAATTATGTCATATTCACAAAAGGTAGTTTAAGACCACTGGCCTGGGAGTCAGTAGACCTGAATTTTAGTCCTTTCCCTGCGGCTGATGAGCCCTGCGACCTTGGAGAGCTTAACTGACTGTGAAATAGAACTTTGTAGTCTAATGTATCAGTCTGAGTCCTGAGTCCAGGGTTAAAGGAACCACGCTGAAAGGGAGGATGGGGAGGGGTTAATGTCTTTCAAGGACCTAGAGTTGGCAACGGTAAAAAAAAAAAAATAACTCTGAATTATACATTTCACCATTTCCTAATGAATGATTTATGTAAATTGTTATGATGACACTGAAGGAAAAAATCCAATTTCTGAGGTTGTCCTTATAGCACTTGGGAGTTTTCCTCATGTTGCCTGCTCTCTGACTCTAACTAAAGAAAGTTTCCAACACAAAGACAGGCTCTGTTATATACTTGTAAGTTACTTGTTAAAACTCTTAATGCATTTTCCTAAGGGAATGAAGGTACCAATAATGGTAGGGTACCATGGTTAGGATACCAAGCTAGCCTGTAAACAGCATTTAGCCCAGAGTGCACCTGAGTTATGGTCGAGTCTGCTGCTAACATGGACATACCTGATCTACAAGGGAGTCATAGCAAAAATGTATGGCCGATTTGCCATACGCTTATTCCCATCACTTGAAATCCTGATGTGGAAGCCAGAGGAATATTGTTTGGGTGGGTGTGAGAGAGTGAACTATAATGTTTAGAGAATCTGTGGATTTAAAGAGAAAGAAGAAAACAAGAAAATTGGAAGTAGCTTAGGTTAGATTTTTCAGGAGCCAAACAATTAATCATTATTTATTCTTCCATTCACTATTACCAGTGAATGCACATCCCAGGTTTATGCACTTTATCCCACAAACTCAATGTTTCTCAGACTCGTTATTATTGACACGTCGGGCCTGAGAATTTTGTGTTGCCAGGGCTGTCCTGTGCACTGTAGGATGTCTAACTGTATCCCTGGCCTCTAGTCACTAAAGGCCAGTAGCACACACACACACACACACACCAGTTATGATGACCAAAAATGTCTCCAGGCATTTCCAAATGTCCCAAGGGCAAAATCATCTCTGGCTGAGAACCACTACACTAACTAGACTCAGCAGAGGTTCCCAATTTTCTGTGCATCAGAATCACATAGGGAGCTTGTTTAAAAAAAAAAAAATGCAAGTCTCTGGGTGTGAGTCAGAGATTCTGATCCAGTAAGTCTAGGATGAGGGCTGGAAATCTGCATTTTTCACAAGCATTTTTAATTGATAATAGGCAGTCCTTGGCAAACTTTGGGTAATACTACAATGAAGATTCAAAGAAGTAAACAAGTATTTTTTCAAAAGCAAATACCTTTTACTCTGCTGCACTGAGGGAAGAGGAAGACTAACTCGTGAAGAAATAGTAGGCAACCTTAGGAGGGCAGGCCTGCCCTGGGGAGCACCATGGGAAAGGTTTAGGGAAGAAAGTTCCAGTAGGGTGGCACTGCTGCCCAGGAGAAAGGATGCCAAAGGCACAAATGAACAACGAAAATCACATTTAGTCTATGGCAAATGGTTTTTGCCTGAAGCCACTCCTGGATCTTTGAAAGCTGGTTCTTCACCTGGGACCTACTATGTGAAAGGCTAAGCTTTTTACATATATTTTCTCATTTAATCCTCTCTCTAACTGTATGCGAAAGCTTTCAACTTTTAACATTATTTCTCTGGGAAAATTCATGGTCACCGAAAACCGACGTATAAACTAACCTTTGACCCACCACCTCTTCACAAAAGAGGGATGGCCTGTACCTGTCCTGGAGCTCTGCTACCCTTAAAACCCTAGCAACTATGTCAGGATGAGAAAAGGCTCTCTGAGTTGAGAAGGCAGGATCCCTGCTCTGTGAGTCTCACCCAGCCCCCAGGACCCTGTCCTTCTGTATAAAAGAAAGAAGCCCTGGTATGTTGCCCAAGAAGATGACAATCTCAGCTTCTCTCTCAGGTATTCTGAATTAGAAAATAAAAGACAAAGGGGTTAGAAATTTCTTCTCATTCTAAAGCCATAGGTGGGTGTCCAAACCCAGCCACCTTGGGAACAGCTCTGGCTATCTGCTGATTTATGGGGTGGACTGCTGGTGTTGCCAGTTCTTCTGAGAAGCCAGAAATCCAGAGTTTTATATGAAATCTCTTGGTTTTAAAATGTTGGCAACTAATTCAAAACAATTATTTTTCTAATTTAACCAAACTAAACATGTCACTAAGCTGCTGGTTTATGATCTCTATATTCCAGATCCTTTTGTGAGTGGGATTCTGCCTGTGCTATGCATTCTTTCCTCTCTCTTTCTCTCTCCCGTCCCTCTCTCCCTCCCTCTCAATCCCATCGACCATTAGCAATATAATTTCCAACTCCTCCCTAGAACTGCCTTTTACCTCATTTTCCTTCAGAAATTTGGCTGCCAGTGTTGGACCCTGACCAAACTTCATTCTATCTTTCCCCAGCCTTAGATGTCTCCATAGGTTGGCTGTCATTTCCTTTATGTTCTTCTGCTGTGTCCTCCCTCATCATCACCCCCTTTGGTTGCTGGTTGCTTCTGGATTTCACATTAATGTGCTTAAGCCATCTGTTCTTCCTGTCCTTCAGGGGCAGGAAATGGGAAGACGATGGCTAGTTGACATTGGTAGGTCTCTGAGCATTATGAACTCTCGACCTGCATCCTGGCTAGGCCCCAGGGAAGTGGCCGGGCTTCCCAAGTAATGGCTGGAGGGGCAGCCAACCAGGCTAGATTCTCAGCAAGGAGCTCCCCAAATGGGTAGAGAGTCCAGTGTGAAAATGGAGGCCCAGACATAGGGGTATCTCCTGTCTTTAAGGGACTATCAAGATCCTAAAAAATGAACTGAAAGTCAGAGGCCTTTACATCATTTAAGGACACAAAACAAGCCCCCCAGTTTACTCTGTGATTCTGGTTAGAGGTTGGGGGACGAATAATGACCAAAACTGAAATTATTGCCAGCCAAGCAGAAAAGGACTTGGTATGGATTTCATGTAATTTAAAAAATATGTTTTTCATGACATTTCTTGTACACCTGAGATTATGATTGCAAATTTGTACTTACTCATCATCATTGCTACGATAGCAATAAATTTCATATGATCTCTACCAATGTTCTCAATTAAAAATCCAGTTTTCTGATGCCTCTCAACTTTTCCAGACACTGCCTTACAAAACTCTCCTGTTTCAGATGCAATCTTTTCATGTAATGGCCCTTTGTAGGCAGCACCGAGCCTGTATATTTTGGTCAACATGATCTTGATATGTCAGTGCAAATCTGACCAGAGCCCCCTGAGCTCCAAAGCTTATATCTTTTAGAAGAAGGGAAGAAATCCCATCTACCTCATATTCCTATTGCTGGTTAGAAGGGGTGTGTGGAGTCGCCTTGCCTCGTGAATTGTGTGAATTTAGATCACTCTCCTCATGACGGAACTGTCATGTTGGGAATTGTCATATTGGGAAACAGAGGTGGTTTGAATCAATCCACGTGATGACATGGTATTGGCTTCAAAGTGATATGACAATGGAAGTGAGAGGAAAAGTCATATTAGGGAAATGATTCCAAAGAGTTGTGAAAGATAAATGAAATGGGACCAAACCACACATATTGCACAAGTCCTTGTCCAGCATGGACATATTGCCTTCCACGGGAACCTCCATAAATAATAGGATGGAATTGGCAAAGCCAATGCACTTTAGGCTCCTTGCCACTCCTCCCTGCCCTCCTTTTCCTTCTAGCTGCTTTTTAAAGATAATTTTCCTATTAGAAAAAGTTTTCACTCTGCTCTTTAAAAAAGCTCACACAGCATTTTAATTGAGTAGACACATTGGGCACAGCACATTTAGTTTGGAGAGTGAGGGAAGGCGAAGCAAGATAGGGGTAGAAAATAAAGTGTTGTACACAGAATCGGGAGTTCTTGTTTGGGCTCCACCACGGAGTTGCTGTGTGGCATGAGGCAAGTCGCTTCACATCTCTGAGCCTCTGTTTCCTCAACTGTAAATAAGGTTTTGAACTTGGTGATCTCTATGACTCTTTCTTCCAGTTAACGCTTTAGTGGCCAAGGGTCAAGGACTGGACAGATCAAGCCGCGTGTGAGGGTTTAAAGAGAATAACAGAAACGACAGATCAAATCTTCCTAAGTGCTAGCAGCATCTACTTCTACATCTACTCCAAGAAAGAAACAGAAAGGGAAATATAATATCTTCAATACCAATCTGTCAGTTTTAGGAACTATTTCCTCCAACCTGTTCTACCTTCTTTTTAACCACCAATAACTTAGAAAAGAGGAAAATCAGCAGAGGCAGAAAGTCATCTCTGTTGGCTGTGAGTACCTGACCCACACCACTCAGGTCTGCCTTTATTTTGCATAAAACACGGAACTGTCTCTTCAGGCGTTTCCTAGAGTTACAAATCTCTCTCTTTCAAACTTAGAGTTACTAGACTGTCTATGTTTGCGGCAAGGCCATTTTCTCTTAGTACTTTGTCCATAGAGAACAGAAATGGGTTAACTCCTGCTGCTTCTAAAGTCCTTCTAAGGTTGGATACCAAGCCCTGATCTGGCCTGGCTGCCTGGATGACATGAGCTATGCCATGTTCTCAGGGTCCCAGCCACCATCATTCACCCCTGGCCTCCCCCCTGAACCAGCCCGCCCCTGCCCCTTCCTAGAATCCTACACTCAGAAGCCATTCCACAATCTGACTCCTTTCTCAACATCTCTCTAAAATGGACCACCTACACCCATGCCCATATAACACACCCCTGATGCTTTACTGGTGAAGCCAGCTCAGTGTTAGTACAAGGGTACTAAGGACATTCCTTCTCCTCTCAATTAACACAAAGATGTTAAACATCGTTTCCTTCAAGAAACTGTCTTGAATCTGTTTTCTAACCAAAAGAGATCCTAAGAGAAGGAGATTTAAGGCCAGTGGGAAAGGAAACCAGGAGTCTCAGGATCTTAGCATTTTCTTCAACCTTCTCATTTCCAATAGGAGAAAATGATGCTCAGAGAGGTAAGGAGACTCCCCCAAGGTCACAAAGCTGTTTAATTTGGGAGTCATTACTTTAACCCAGATCTTATAACTCCTAGACTTGTGCTTTCCTGTGGAAAAGATACGTAGAGCAGACAGAACATTGTATTTCCACGAACCACATCTAATCTAGACAATAGGCAACAGTAATCTATTGGCTCAGTATTAAGATACAACATTAGACATGGGAAAATAGACAGTGAGAGCATACTGTGAGATTTACAAAGTAAGTAAAGAAAATCTCTCAACACAAATTCGTATTTGCTCAAAAAGCTGATGAGCCCATTATCCAAGAATATTTGTGTGAGCAAACAC
Organism: Pteropus medius; assembly: GCF_902729225.1. Classification (NCBI taxonomy): domain Eukaryota; kingdom Metazoa; phylum Chordata; class Mammalia; order Chiroptera; family Pteropodidae; genus Pteropus; species Pteropus medius. The sequence goes on along the minus strand of NW_024349801.1, from coordinate 22,323,975 downwards.
ATTGCAATAAATGGTCTTGGGGACTGTTATGGCTTGAATTACATCACCCAAGAAGGCTAAGTTGAGGTGTTAACCCCAAGAACCTAGGAGCGTGACCTTATTTGAAATTTGAGTCTTTGCAGATGTTATTAAGTTAAGATGTGGTCATGCTGGATTAATATGGGCCCTAATCCAATGACTGCTGTCCTTAAAAGAAGAGGAAAATTTGAACATGGACACACAGGATTGGAAGCTATGTGAAGATGGAGGCAGAGATTAGAGTGATGCATATCTGCTAGCCAAGGAATGACAAGGACTGCTGGCCCCCACCAGAAGCTAGAAGAGGCAAAAAAGATCCTCTCCTAGAACCTTCAGAGAGAGCATGGCCCTGCTGATACCTTGATTTCAGAGTTCTAAGTCTCCAGAATTGCAAGATAATGAATTTCTGTTGCATTCCAGTTTGTGATATATTTGTTACAGCAGCCCTAAGAAACTAATACAATCTGGGGAGGTGGTTGGGGTGGGTTGGGCTGGAGTGAGGAGATCGAATCATGCAAATGAATAAACACAGTGAGTTATATGGGTTGGTCCCATAATAAAGTTATACTACACAGTGTGGTCCTTCATGTACACTATTCACAAACTTTAAGGATGGCCTGTATTGATCAGAGGTAGGGAGAGGGGGTGGGACAAGCACTGGAAGCAGACAAATCTGGATTTGAATCCTGTCTGCTATGTAGGTTGTAAAGTGTAGGATAGATATCATACTTTTGGGATCTTAGTGTCCTCACTTAGAGAACACAGCTTTCCTCAACAGGTAAAGTGAGAGTTGGGCTTACTTGTAGGAGCTCTGTCAGGGTTAGCTTCTGTGCCTCCTCTACTTTATTTAGTCTTTGAACTAAGTTGTAGGCAATTTGGAGGTTAGGGTTGGAAAGGGAAACTAACAGTTTAACACTTCCATGGGGAGACAGGAGCCTAGAGTCATTAAATGCTGATGTGGGGAGGAGGGGACACCTCCAAGGCCATACAGATGAATCTTCTCATTTTAGAGATGAGCACAATGGTCATGTTTTGTATTTTTCACACTCACTACAGATTATGTGGGGCACCTGGGAGACCTCTAAGTAAATGTCTGTTGACAAGCAAAATGATTTGGGAAGACCTCATAAAAAAATGAGACTTAATCTTGTGGTGGAAACAAATGTCACCATTTGGCACTGTTTAACAGACTTCGCTCACCTCACTACTTGCTCAGATCAGATCTGGCTGTCCATTTCTGGCTCAGTATCTCTCAAAGAATGATTTGCCAGCCCACCTATCTGAAGAGACCTTTAGGGGATTTATGGACTGAGCTTAAGTAAAAGTTAGTTAAAAATAGGTGTTCAGGATTCACAAAGTATTTTCAGCTGTATAATTGATTCTATATCATAAGAACAAAAGAAGAGTCATTTTAAAAAATATTTAACTCAAAGTCAACTCTAACTTAGAAAAGATAGCAAATATATTTCTTGTTATAAAGATAAAACATGCAGGAAAACAAAATAAAGAGTAGCTGTAACTATGCTAATTTTTACCCAAAAGGAATACAATACCCTCTGTCTCCACCCAAGCAACTGCCATTCTTACTTCCTCTGCTTTATTGATCTTCCTAGCACTTATTACATGCAACATATCATATTGACTTGTCTATTCAATCAGGGCCTGTCTCCACTCACTAGAGTGTAAGTTCTACCAGGGCTCAGACCTGGTCTCTTTTACTCACTGATGTATCCTCAGGGCCGGAACAGTTCCTGTCTCATAATTGGCTCGCAATACATATTTGTTGAATAAATGAGCAAATGAATAAACAAAGAAGTTTGGGCGGAGAGCAGTCACATGAAATGGATAAGGAAGCGAAATCTGTGGCTGCCTTTTGCCTACAAAATTTGCTCCTACATCCACTAGCCAATAAAAAAATCTGTCACTTCTCTGCTCTGATTCTATCTTCACCAAGTAACCTTCGATTTAAATCTTCCTATGTGCATTTTCCTACACATAGAAGTACAAGGACAGCAATTTTGGTTCACTTGGTCTGTAAATTAATAGGTGTCATTTCATTTTTAAAAATTGATTCGCATCTCAAAGAACTATGAGAAAAAGAATCTCAATCAGGATGAAACCTGTGGTAAAAAGAGCAAACACTGGCACGCAGGGAACTTGAGTTCTAGATCTAACTCTCTTTTTAACTCTCCTGTGTGGCCTAAAAAAAATCACTTCTCCGGGCTTTATAGTTTCCCCCTGGGGTACTGAACTTGATAACTTCTGAGTCTCTTTCGTCTTTCAAAGTTAGGATTCTATAGAAATTACTAAAATAGGCTCTTCCATGTATTTTGACTTTCTAACAGAGGTGTTAACTCGTGGCCTGCGTCACTGTCTATTAGTAAAATAGTGTGGTCCACTTGGGCCATAGGTCAACGCTTTTCCCGGGGTCAGTTATTATTGCCAGGAAAAGACAGATGGTGTCCTCATTAAAAATCTAAAATGCTAGTGGAGGCACTCCCCAGAGAAAAGAGAGATTGCGCATCTCCCTTTTCACATTTAATATTGTACAGGTGCATGGGGGTGGGGAGGGGGAAGGAGGTACAAGAGGGAAGGAAAAGCAAGACAGGGTAGAGGATGTCTAGGTAATGGGAAGGCAGGTGCAGAGACCATGGGTGTGGAGAGTCACTTGTTTTCCCATTAGGGCCCGGCAGACATTTAAACTCAACAAACGAGAATGTGTCCATGAATTTTTAGTAGATACATGAAACTTTTCTATTACGAGCCATGTCACTGTGGGGGAGGGCAGGAGCTGAGTGTCCCATAAATTTATCTTCCTTACAGATTTTAGTTATCCATTTGCCAAGGCTGCCCCAAGCCTAATCTTTTTGTAACTCTTCTAATATTCATTATGTGGCCTTTCTAGAGCTCTCAATTGACTATTTGTAATACAGTTATTGGGCTAGCTCTCATATTTATACCTTCAGATTAGACTTCTCACCCGAATGCTAGTCTAATGTGACTGCCTATCTACAAATAAGTACCTCTTAGATATCATTACTTTCAATGTAACATATTGAAAACAAACTTAGCATGAGTCTCCCTTCCTAACTCACACAGTTTCTATCACTGACATCACTAATCCCATTCCAAGGCTTAAATTTGAAGTTATTTTTTTACTCCTCACAACCCTTCATCAATTGTCATCCACACCTTCCATAAATAGTAACAAACTCGCCAATCTACCTACTCCTCAATAAATGATGACTATTCTGTTATTTGTATTATGACCTAAAATGAGCTGATCAATCACCCAAAACTGTTGAGTCTCTTACATTCAACTCCTTTCTTTCATCTCCACTTTCATCCCTGTTTTCATCCCTCTTGCCTAAACTTCCAGAACATATTTCTTACTGGCCTTCCAGTCTCTAATTTTTCCCTCCTTTGATCCATCTTAAATCCACAGATTGATCTTTTTGAAATCGCTTTCATCAAGTCATAGTTTGCCTACACACCTAAACAAGGAGAGATCTTGTTTGCCAATCGATGTTCAAAAATTCCTCATTTAGCATTTAAGAGCTTTGGTCAACTGCCCCCTCCTCCCCAAGCTATCCACAATGTATGTTCATCTTATTTGACTCATATTTGTTTGAAGACCAACTATGTACCAGCCACTCTCTCTATGACCCACTAGCTTCCAGCATTCCCCTTCCCCTTCAGTTAAGCCCAGCTTATATGATGCTCTCCTGCAGCCACCACAGTGATTACTGCCTTTGGGACTCTGCTTGTATTCTTGCCCTGCCAGGAATCTCTTCCTTTCTGCAAAACCAGATCTGCTATCTCTTCCAAGATGTACCTTCTCCTGAAGGTTGCCCATGTGAATGAATCCCAGACCACAACCACCTTTTCCTTTTCCTGAATTCCCTCTGCATCCTCACACTAGTTACCTATTGCTAAGTACATTTCTCTTATTATTTCCCATGCATTCATTGGTCTCCCAGATTGAAATGTGAGCTCCAGAAGGGCAAGAGCCAAATTTTATTTTCTTCTTTTACCCAGATCTGGAATGAACAAGGATCTTGATTTTGCACGAAGCTCATGGACAAGGCCCACTTGTTGCAGTGTAGGCAACAAAGGCAAAATGCACACCAGAGACCTAAGACTAGCTCTTCATACAAGGCTAGAGACTCAGCCATGTTTCGAGAAGTGTTTGTTAAATGCTGAATTAAATTTTTAAAATTCAAGTTCCTTACATACTACGTATTCCTGTATCACAAAAATGTCTACTGAAACACAATGGCTGGTAAAACCTATTGGGTCTCAATCACTAATCGGATTTGAAATACTTGACTCTTCTTGGCCAGAATGCTAGGTCCAGTAGGGACAAGAAGGCGCCATTTCAGCTGTCCCTATCAGAAGTTGCCCCTACACCTGGCAACTACCTACAAGTTAGCACCAGTTCATGCCCTTGAAGCAAAGTTGTCTTACTCCAGTACAAGCCAGACATTTGTAGGGAAACCTGTAAGCCCAGCTCCCCTCCTCCTCTTGGTCCAGTTGCAACGTCTTGTCCAAACCTAGATCACAGCCAGGTGAAGTGGAGTCCCTTGCAGAAAGCATCGAAGATGCCCCTTTGCCCAGTTCTTAGGAGTGCAGAAAGGGAAATGGACTTACCCTCACATAATAGTTCATGCCCATCCCCAACAGGTGCTGCAGAAAGTTCCTGTCCTGCCTGTTCCCTGGGGTTGGCTCCCCAGGGCCAGGAAGAGGGCAGACATCGGGAGTTAAGGCGGTCGGCCTGTGCCCAACCACGTCCTGCTGCGACGGAGGCGCAGATCCGGCCCTATTTTGACTGGGTTCTGGGGAAGCCCGGTTACTGGGAGCCAGATCCTGGCTTTCCTGGAGCTTCAGCCGAGGCACCTCTTTGGTACCCAAGCAAAAGTTTTTCAGACTCAGCAAGGTGGCTGGGTTGGCTAGCTTCACGCTGGCCATGCGCGGGATCAAGGTGCACAGTGGGGTAGGGCTCTCCTGGGACGCCAAGGTGGCATCTTCAGCCGGCAAGTGAGGAGCCAGGGCGGGGTAGGGAGGCTGCGGCGAGCTCTTGTTCCCGACGGAGCCTCCAGGGCTGCCTTCGTCCAAGGACGTGATGGACTCGTTCCGAAAGCGGCTGTACTTGGCCCTGTGCAGCATCCCGGGGTGCCCGAAGAGTCCTACATACAGCACGAGTCCTGCCAAGCTGTCCTGACTGCGTTCTCGCATAGCCTTGGCAGTGCTGAAACAGGATATTGTTGCATAAATCGCCTCGTCGTCTGCTGGATAAACGGTACGGAAAACAAATGCCTCAACCCCCCATGCAACTCGCGGCGGCCACCTCTCCAGCTCTGCTCCAGGGCCCTTTGGGGTGTCAGCCCAGGGGAAAAACGCCTCCCCAGCTGATTTCAGTCCCTCCCTGGCCCAAGCGGAGGCACCCGATGTTCTCGCCTTGGATTCCTTGCTGGGAAATCTTGGGTCCAGGCTCGCGGCGGCGGGGATCTCTCATGGCCAACTCTTAGGCACAGAACCGGGCCGAGCACCCGCCAGCCGGTCCCGCCGCATCGCCAGCGGTACAGGAGCCTTACAGAATATTTAGCGCCCCCACCCCACCCCCAGCCTCCCCTCTGCACACAGGAACTTTCAAACCTGCTCCCTCCGGTTCCCACAGGGCGGGGCAATGACTGAACTATTAACCCTTTATTTGTTCCAGTGATTGTTCATTTAAAAAATGAAAAAAAGGAAAGGTATATATGAGCCGAAGGCCCTTCTGCCCGAGTTCGTTGATTCTGATAGCTGAGCTCTCTTGGACGATCTTGTCTTGCATCCCGTCTGGGCCACAAGCGAGGAATACTAGTGACCGGCGCTGCTCAGCATTATTTCACAGACTTGAGATCCCTCGGTGTTCCTCGGGTCCCCTATCAGCCTGCCCACCCGCGCTCTGAGCTTCCCAATCTCCCGCACTGTCTTGAGCTTTTTTCAGGAGCGCATTGGCAGCAGAAGGCTGAGATGTGCAGGATGATACCAGTGTTGAAATTTTTATGAATGAACTTTGCTGAATGAATTTCTCTCTATGTGTGCAAGCTAATAAATCTGTGAATGAAGCTGAGAATAGCTGTAATTGACTGATGGTCTCAGGGGTGCTCGATTTTTTATCCAATCATGAGGCAGATTGGTGACTCATGCACCATAAATATACTAAGCGAGTAGCCAGGAGAAATAAAGCTAGCGGGAGAGGAGGGAGAGATTTTATTTTGTGATATCTGATGAAAGGGTTAAAAAGAAAGGCAATCTTCACTATAAATCATGGGTAAGCTGGGCAGCAACAGATTAAAGGTCTTTTTTCTTTTTCGTTGAGAGCAACGCAAAAGCCAAGCAGAAGAGCTAAAATTTAGATCTATTGTTCCACGGATATTAGAACATGTGGTACATAACTCCTGTGGGAAGCCGGTGATGCGTTTTTCTTAGAAACATAGTTCTTTTTTATTGATTGCTGGTTTCAGCTCCCGTCTGTTGCCACTTCCTGTACCTATCAAATGTATTCTGAAGACATGATGACAACTGCAAGAGGCTTAGCACACAGGATGCCAGGAAGGAAGCCAGGCAAAGGAAATGCAGGTTTTTTTAGGAATGGAGAAGAGGAAACTGCTGAAACCCTGGGAGGATGTGGAAATGACATATCAGAAGAAACAAGAAAATCTCTGCTGAAGGTTACATTTCTTTGTGGACTAAGACTCAAGCATCTGAAATTGTTCATTCATTCGAAAATTAAAACTGTCAACCAACTGCAGGAATCAAGGATGACGCCTTCATCGTCTTATTGCCCGCAAGGCTGCATTAAACTCATGGTAATTCATGACTTTGGTGGCCTAAGCTCCTTTGGGATCAAATGCAGGTTCTGAATTAAATGGTTGCTTGTGAGGAGCTGAAAAGGCATCCTCGCTGGCTTCCTGCTCCCCCACAGAAATAATGCACCTTTTCACATCCTGTCTACCAAATCTGTTAGGATGTATTTTCTGGGGAAGGCCTTTTTGCACCTTCATAAACCTTCGCTTCAATCCTTTCCCTGATCTTCTCTCCCCGACTCCAGACCTCCTCCTGGTAAAACTGAGGGGAGTGGCTAAATCAGTTGGAAGCCACATTCCTGGGGCTGAGGAGACAGGCTCTGGGTAAGACTGTGAAGTAACCATCCTCTTTTTCTTTCTTCTCCTTCTCTCTCCTCCCCTCCCAGGGACTAACTCCTTCCTTGCTATTTCAGACCATGCTATGCTGCCTAGAGAAACTTTAGCGGCTATCTAATAGAGATGTTATAAGCTTTCATAAAATAATCTTAATTCCTGCAAAACACCTGGCACCATGCTCTATACAGTGCCTGCCTCTTAAACATGTGCCAGGCAGTATAAAGAAAGGTCATTTGAACCAGGGTCACCCACCCGTGAAGTTGGTACTTTTATCCCTTCCAGTCTACACCATTCTAGGCAATTAAAAGAAAAATTAGCACAAATTAGGAGAAGCCAAGAAAGCCAACACTGTCCAAAGAAACAATCTTCTAACAATTGTGTGGGCCTGGAGAAGGTGGGGTAAAACAGGAGCCCACCTGGCTGAAGTAAATCCTTGCTGAGGTCTTCATGACTAGAGAATGGGGTGCCCAAAGAACTCAGGTACCCAGGTATACACCTCACCAGCCAGACTCCGGGGGCTCAGACCAGCCCATATTCCTCAGGAGGAGTAAATCCTAGGAGAATTGGGGGATGGGTGAGGGGTAACCACGTGGCACCAGGTAAGGTAAGAAAGCAGCCATGGGCTGCTCTCTGTCCCTGAGGACCTTGGAGAAATTGGCTCTCCAAGGCAGCTCTGCTTGGGGCTTTTATGAGAGTGAAAGAAACCAGATCTGCAACTGAGAAGTGGGGGAACAGCCTCAGAGGCCCAGCCAGCCCAACTGGGCAACTCTCAGCCCAAAGACAAGGGCTGAAAAGCTGACACGACAGCCCAAGAAAAGACTCATTAATTGAGCAGATTTCCATTCTAGGTAGATGGGTGGTTTCCTAGGACATCAGACTATCCTTTTCAAATAATAATGATGAAGGTAATATTAATAAGAGCTACTATTTATGGAACAAAAGACAGTTTACCTGTGTTAAAAAAGCAAATTCAACTGAGTAAATGTTAAGATCTAATTGGCTTTGTTAGGTGACTCATGAATTAGGCAGCATCCCATCTAGCAACTAGAAGCATGCTCCAAGGGGTTGTACAAAATGGAAGGTCTTTATAAAAAGCAGGGTGGGACAAAGAAGGTATTAGCCAGAAAGAAAAGAATGAATTATTTTTGGGCTGGGACACTTTTCTTTGGGGAAAGGAAACCTGAAAGGGTTTTTATCATGCTGATTGCCTCTTATTTCTGTGGGGGATGGAGAGGGCTTAGGTGACAGATTACATTACTGGTGCTTAACCAGAAAATTCCATGCTGATTAAGATTATGTTTCTGGGGGAAGTTGAAACTGCAGTTAGATCAAATATTAAATCTAGGTTTGGTTTCATGAGCTTTTAGCACTAGTGATGCCATTTGGGGCCTGTGGTTTTTTGGGGTTTTTTTGTTTTTTCTTTAACACCTGCATTCTCATTCAATCATTACAACAACTTTTGGAAGCTGGGACGATTTTCATCAGCACCTTACACATGTGAAAAAGAGGCTCAGAGCAAGTTCAGTGTCTTGGCCAAGGTCCCCCAATAGTTGAACTAGTGATGCTAAGATCCCTCCAGCAGCTCTGCCTGGCTGCAAAGCCTGTGCTGTAGCCACTGTATTCTGCTACCTCCCAGAGCACCAGAGAGCTCAGGTCTAGATCCCAAGCCTACCATTTACATGGTGCAGAAGAGATGGTTGAGGTTCTGAGTTTACAGTAAGCCACCCTGGTTTACCGGCTTGTCTAAGCCCCACAGCCCATTAGTGGTGGGTCTAATGTAGAACAGAGCACTGACTCACTCCAACCACATGACCTTGCCTGTTGTGATACCAGCCAGCATGTTCAGGAACCTAACTCACACTCGGCACTCACTAAATGTTAGGTCTTGCTCCCTTCTCCAAATCCTTGGAGATCATATCTATAACATTTATCCTAAATACCTCACAGGATTGCCAGGAGTAAAAACATGAATAATAGATAAGAAAAGCCATTATTGTCATTAAACCATCAGAGTACCATTAACAGCTCTCACCATTGCCCTTGGAAAGCAGGGTTCTGCTTAGACCACTGCGGTATACCTCTTTTGCTTTGAAACATCCCCCATCCCAAGGCACCTGCTGTGAATAAAACACCATCTTCTTAATGGACAACCTGCCCTGGAACAGGCAGTTTCAAGGAGGAGCTGGGTCAGGCAGGGCCATAATAGAATTAGCCAGGTCCTATTAAGATTTCTTAGAGAAGTGAGGGAAAGCGAACTTATGCAAAAATGCCTGCACAGGTTTGGAAGATAACCCAATGTGGGATCTGAGGTGAAAAAAAGATATGCAGAGAGTATAAGGAGGCGGAGACAGAGCAAGATAGAAATAATTCTGTGGGAATGTAGGCCATTTTGGAACAGTGAAGCAGGTGGCATCAGAGTGCTATAGCACAAGAACTCTTACTCCAGATACCAAATACTTTTCTATCACAAAGCAGACCTACACTACACACACACACACACACACACACACACACACACACACACACAAAGCTTTAAAATGACTCATGTAAAAACAAGTGTTGTCAGAATAGAAGCTTGCCTCTGGATAGCCAATGGGACTGATAGAGTCTCTCTCGGTCTTTGAAAGGCAGCCAGACACTTCCACGGCCAGCAGCAGGCAGTGACAGGAAGTGTATCCAGGCCACTGCAGATGGCAGTCTAACTGGTTAGTTGGGCTCAGGAAGATCTTAGGAGAAGGAGTGAATGGTCTTTGGACTGGGGTCAGAGCACAGTCATCAAGAGGTGTCTGACTCGGGAGCAGGATTCCAATTCTAATTGCGGACTAGAAAGAGAAAAAGGCAAATACAGGGCCCTGGACAGACTGAAACTCTAGCACTATGAGTTGGCTAATCCAAACTTCATTTCCAATCTTCTTTTCCTTTGCCATCCTCTACCAGTAAGTTAATTACTTACTTTTTCAGGCTTCCTTGCAACTGCAGGTGGTGGGGGCATGTGACATAGTTCTTGTCTATGATAGTCTGGTAATGAAAGTCTGACGGGGGCTTCTGGGAAAACATTTGCTTTCCTGATAAAAGAGGCAGACAAAAATGGAGCCTACTCACCTTTCCCTATATCTTCCTGTCTTGAATGTGGATGTGATATCCGGAGCTATTGCAGCCATATTTTAACCATGAAGGAAAAGCCAACAAATGGTCTCAACATCATTGAATCACTGAAACAAGATCAGCAACCATCTCTAGATACATTATTATATGAGAAAAATAAAGCTTTACTTGTTTAAGCATCTCAAGCAGCTCTTAGTTAGCTGTTAGCTATTACTTACAGCCCAAAGCATTACAATCTGATACAAATTCAGTGGCAAGAACAGGGGTACAAGATGAGTAGGGTCCCTGGGCAGTTATGAGAAGGGGATATGGCATCTAAGGGAAAAATCCAAATGCAGTCAGATTAACCTATTTCAAATCTGGACACTGATAGTATGGAAGGCCAACTAAAGGCTCCCTGAAATGTCTACCCTAAAACCTGGAACATGGCAAAAGAAACTTTGCAAATGTGATTAAGATTACAGACCTTGAGATGGGGGATTATCCAGGTGGGCTCAATCTAATCACATGAGTCTATCAAAGCAAGGAACCTTTCCCAGCTATGGTTAAGAGCTAGGAGACTTGAGACAGAAAAAGAGATTTGAAGTATGAGAAGGATTCAACCTGCTGTTACTGGCTTTGAAGAAGAAGGAAGGCTGGCTATGAGTCAAAGAAGCTAGGAAGAGCCCTCATTTGACAGCCAAACAAATATACAGGAATTTCAGATTTACAGCCACAAAGAACTGAATTCTAACAACTCAAATAAACAACAACAACAACAAAAAAATCAGATCCTTCCTTAAAGTCTCCAGAGAGAAATGCAGCCCTACCAACATTTTGATTTTAACATGGGTTTTCTAATGTACAGAGCAGTAAGACAGTAAATTTCTGTGGTTAAAGCGAAACTGGTGGTAATTTTTTTATGGCAGCAATAGAAAATCAATATGGGTTTTGATACCAGGAGTGGGGTGCTGCTGTAACAAATACAAAATGTGAAGTGCCTTTAAGACTGGCCAACAGGCAGTGGCTGGAAGAATTTTGAGGAGCATGATCGAAAAAGCCTAGATTTCTTTGAGTGGACTAATAGTAGAAATATGGACATTAAAGGTACTGCCAAAATAGTCTCAGAAAAACTGAAAAATATGTTATTGGAAACTAAAGAAAAGAGGATCCTTGTTATATAGTGGCAGAAAGATTAATGGAATGGTCTTGCAGTTTTGTGAAAAGCAAAATTTGAAGAAAAAAAATGAAATTGGACATTTAGCAGAGGAGATTTCCAAGCAGTATTTCAAGTGAGATCTAGTTTCTTCTTGCTCTTTTTAGTAAAATGTGAGAAGAAAGAGATAAATTAAGAGAAGTATGTATAAACAAACAAACAAAAAAACCCCCAGAATTTGATAACTTTGAAAACTCTCAGACTATCGAGATTACTAAAGCTGCTAGAATTAAAAGATTCACTGTCAGGAATGTATGCTCTACAGGAAAAGGCAAAAGTATCACACTTGGAAAGATCAAATCGTCAGAATATAAAGTCACACGAAAGGCTCTTAGATAAAGCATGTGTCTCACAAATATCCTCAATCACACTAGAGAATTTAAGATCTGTTCTCTCGGCCATATCAACAAAAGCTAAAAATGGAAATGAAATTATCTATGGAAGATCTGTGAATGAGGCTCTTTTCTAATGTAGTAAATCCTCCTGACATACATGAGAGACCCACAAGGTACTTGAGAATGTCATGCCAGAAAAAAAACATTGTCCAAGGGACAGAGCCACAGGTCAAAAAGGATTATGCCCAGACCTTGAAATCTAATGAAATTTGCTCAGCTGGATGTAGAAATTACTGGAAATTAATGCCTCTTATTTTCCTTTAGATTTTCTCTGTTTCAACCTCAATACCTATAACTCTTATCCTGTGCCTGTCTCATCCTTATTTTTTGAAAGCAGATAATTTGTTACTTTAGTTCACAGGTCAACAAATGTAAAGAAATTATACCCCAGAATGGATCATTCCCAGAGCTTCATCACACTTTATTTAAATGATGAGATTTGAGACTTTTGAGCTGATGAGATTTTGGACTATGAGTTGATGCTATAATGGATTTAGACTTTGGGGACCTTGGAATGTGATGAATGAATTTTACATGTGGGACAGATGTGAACTTTGGTGGCCAGAGGATGGATTTACCTATGGGAAGTTAAAAATAATAACTTTGTGTTGTTTAACTGCTAAGTTTGTGAGATAGATAGATGATATAGATACAGATACAGATACAGATATAGATACACACATGAATAAAAATGAATATAGACTCTCTGTACTATAAATTAGGTGGAAAAAAGAATTTTTGCAGCATGAAATAAAAAAGCCACAACCGCCACCTAAATAAATAAGTAAATAGGTGAGAAAAAAGGTTTGCTCTATCTAATCCTAGTCCCCCAAATAAAAGATAACTTAAGACTTTGTTGTAACTTAAGGATTCCCCTAACCAAACAGTTTTTGCAATGCTGTTGAGTAAAGACATGTGATGGACTCTGCAGATGTAATGCTCAGGGGAGAAGACTGCTGTTCTTCCGCGATGAATAGACTAAATGCAAACTCTGTAACCATGGAAATTTTGTGTTGTTCCCTTTAAATAACCATTGTATTTTACATTTTGTGGGCCAGTCTTTCTAAAGTCTGGTCTCCCTACAGAACCTCCTTGAATAAGGTAAACAATTTTTCTTTTCAAAATACTTGTCTTTGAGTCTTCCTTTCACATTATCTATGTCATTGTTTTGCAATTTACTTCTCCTCTCTGAGCCCCAGTTTCTCTTCATCTTCTCAAAAAAGATAATGTTACCTTATAAGTAGTCTTCCTGTAAGTATGAAATAGGTGTGTGACATGCAGTAGGCAATCATGTGATAGTCATTATTATTAGAGGAGAGGCTCAAGGAAGAAGTATAACCAAACGATAGCAAGGCTGAATGGATGCTGAGCTCGCACATTCTGATCTGGAACATCTTAAAAATTTCCCTAAATTCTATTTTTAAAAAGATTCTTATCTTATAGAGATGCATATGGAAGAATTGAGTGATGCAGCTATTTGATTGTTGAAATTTACTTTAAAATATTCTGGTAGGGGAGAAAAAGTTGAGGGAATGGGGTACAAGTGAAGCAAGATTAGCTGTATATTGTTAATTGTTGGTGCTAGATGATGTATACATAGGAATTAATTATACTCTACTCTCTACTTTTGCAAGCCTGGAATAATGTTGATCCTACAAATGGATCTCAGAAGTCAAGTAAAAGCATAGCAGAAAGCAGGGCTGGGAAGGGGCACAAAACAAGGTAGATAAATGATCCTGTACTCATTCTGCTTTTATCGGGCTTGTCAGTAAAGGGGAAGACATGTGGGGTGTGAAGTTTGGGCCAGGACATCTGTGCTTGTCAGTGCTGCAGGATTAACTCTAGGAGGTGTTTCTTGTTTAATCTTCCATTTCTGAAACATTTAAGAAATTTGCTTTGTCTTCCTGAGTCTCCATTTGTACAAAGTAAAATGGGTATGGGAAATGCATATTCTTTGCCAAAGTGTTGGGCAGGTGTTCATGGCAGTAGCATACAGTACTTGAAGAAGATGCCATCTGGTGAACCATGCCATTCTTCTCTAGACAGTTAAGTAGTCCAGAGGTTTTCCAATGTCTGTTTTTCTTCAACAATTGTACACGTATCTATAACTTCTATTCATAAACAATGCACTACTAAACCTCACATTTTCTTTCTAGCACAAAATCATAGTTCCAGATTCTATCTTCAAACTCAACAGCTTTGAACCTTTATCACCATCACCATCTTTCCATCCATCCAGCTGTCATCCCAGACTCCTTCCTCTCTTCATGCCCCACATCTCATCACCAAGTCTGTCCACTTTAACTTTAAATGGTCTTTTGATTTTACACTTAACTTTCCATTCACATACATTTACATATAGGTCGAACCTCAGTAATCTCTCATTGAGACTCTCCCTCCATCCATCCAACACATTCTTGCTTGAATTATCTTTCTTTCTAATTCAAAATGTGATCACATCAGTTTCTGGGTTAAAAATTTAATGATTCCTATAATTTACAGGATCAAATTCCAGTCCACGGTTAATCCTAACTAGCTTTTCATCCTCTTCTGTAGTCGTTATTCCTTAGAAATCCTATTTCCCATATTCATTTTACTTTGTAGCTACTGGCCACTGCTCGAAGACAAAGGAACTTTATGAAAAAATGAAGATATTCTGGTACAACTATCCTGAGAATTTTGGCTGATTTCCCACCCCATGTACCTTCTCCTTCATCTTCCTCAGATCCCAAATATTGCATTTTTCAACTTCTCAAAACATGATCTCAAAACACTGAGGCAAATGACTGATAACATTTTAAAGTGGTATTGGTGGATTTTATTCGGCTCATCAAAGAGGAAACAAACTAGCAGTATGATAAAGCTGGTTCGAATGAGAGCAGCAGAGATTTATATAGCCTACCAGGAAAGGCGTTAAAACATAATTTTGTTAAATTATAGATGAAACTGGTTAATGTTCTACAGGGCAATAAAACCATAACCTTTGGGGCTATCTTTTCTACTGGATGGACATCGTCTGCCACCAGACACAAGGTCTACAATTTAACATGTAATATCAGAGTCTAAGCTCTTAATTAATAGTAAAAAGCAAATTCAGACAAAATTACATTCCCCTGGATAATTAAAATAATTTTTGGTTGAGTCTGTTAAACAATGCTACCTTTTTACCTTATTCCCAAGTTTTAATGATTTTTTTCAAACACATCAATGGAGGTGATCAAACTAACAGAATTTCAGAAATCAGTTAGTAGATGTATGAGGGTAGATTAGAATTATAATATATGCTTTTCCCCTTGAAATCACCTGTGACAATAGCTTTGCTAGTAAAGCAAATACTGAAATTAGGGAGGAACTTCTCTGAAAGTCTAATACCATCTTTGAGCTCAGTGATTTTTAGATCACAGATTACATTTATTCCACTGGGTTTACTCTGGTGACTCAAGTTTAGCCAAGACTTTGTAAAGCAAATCAGGCCTATTTTCTGTCAATTATTTCCTGGAAGAACCACAAAGTCAACCTGGTTACACAGACACAATCTGGAATAAGGGGAAACCAACCACTGGTTTGGAAGACAGACTTGAATTTGAATCCTTATTCAACCACTTATCAGCTGATGGTCTCTGAAACTGTTTCTGCACATGCAAGTAGATGATCGTAAGGATTAAAAACAATGGAGAAAAGGTTTCCAAATGTTGGTTCCCAAACCAATGCTTGTCTATAAAAAAGTTTTTCCTAGTTGATACAGATATCTTAATAATTTTAAAAGTTCATGGGGGAGAGGTGGACCTTATAGTAAAAGGTTTTATAAAGTTAAATTTAAATACTGTACTTTCAAAAACAAACTCATAAATATGACAACAGACTTGTGGTTATCAGAGGGGAAGGAGTGAGGGAAAACAAAGTGGATAAAAGGGGGGAAATATATGGTGACAGATGGAAACTAAATTTTTGGTGGTGATCATGCAATAGCATACACAAATATAAAATTATAATTTTGTATACCTAAAATGTATTAATGTAATGTTATTAAGCAATGTTAATTCAGTTTTTAAAAAATACCTGTTTTATATTTTGAAATTTATTGTGTGTGGTAAAATGTCTTTTTATTCTGAAATAATGTAATCATAAACAATATTTTTTATCGGTTTTATATGGCAAAATAAAAGTTGGCAACTCTAGGTCCATCTCCAAATGCTTCCCCCCTCCAAAAAATGCTTTTTGATATTGCTCTGGGAACCCTTGTAAGAGAGTATGTGGATTTACTTTGTGAACTAAAAATATATACACTTATTACTGTAGTCTCCGAAAGTGCCATGGCTTGAAAAGTGATGAAAATACTATCCAGCTGATCCTAAAAGATCCTGAAGAACCCACACGAAAGCAGCACTCCCCTGGGAGTCTAACTGGGGGCAGGCTTCTCATAGAAAGAACGCAGGGCCCATGGGCCATCAGCAGCCTAGCACCTGTAGGTTAATCCCTGGCCCTCTCTTGAAGGAGCAGAATTTCACCCCAGAAGACTTTTACTTCTAGTGGAGAAAGTGAATAGCATAATAGGACTCTCCCTCTTTAGTGGCTAAGGAACTGCTCTGGCCAAAGAGTCCATGATGAGAAGGAGGAATCCAGTTTGCTGCAGGAGGGCCTGCTGCTCATTTCTGGAAAACTGTGTGGGGTTGACAGAGCTTTAACTCTCTAGGACAGGTGATGCAGTAATGTTTACATAGGAGCTGGGACAGCTCAGGACTTCCGTCAAGAAAAATGGTGCTAGAATAACCCATGAGTGCTCTGCCAACTTCTTGAGCTAACGACACGTTTCAAGCCTCCTTTTTCACTTTACATGGAGGTATTTCGTTGAAAGAAATAAAATAAGCCAGATGAAAATTAAATTTACACATATCCTAATTTAGAGGCAATCCTGTTAACATTTTAATATATAACCTCAGGGTGTTTTTTTCCTATGCATAAATATTTCTCAAACAAAGCATAATATTGTGAATACGGTTTTCTGTGGGGTTTTTTTTTTTTCATTTAACAAAAAACCCCACCTTTTTCCATGTCAGTAAATCTACAATATTTTAATTGCTATGTGGTACCATTTGTAAATGTGCCGTAATTTAACAAGGGGGGGGGCAGGACTTAGGTCTCTACACACACACACACACACACACACGCACGCACGCACGCACGCACACGCACGCACTATAGGACAGCGATAGCTCTTGTAGCTAAATCCTTCCGTATGAAATGTGAATTGCAGACTCCGGATAATGAGAATATGAGTATTCATTGTACCATTGTTTCAATTTTTCTGCAAGTTGAAAATTTTTTTCAGATTAGAGTGAAAAAAAATTTTTTTAAAACACACTGGTATACAGAATGAGTTCCTAGAAGTAGCACTGCTGGGTCCAAGAGGATGCCTGTTTTCAAGGTCTGAAATGAGAGCGCGATGATCAGTTTCCCGGATGAACTCCGGCTCGGGTGGGCTCCTGCCCGCCCGGCTCCCGCGCTGCCCCGGGCCTGCGCCTCTCCCGATAAGCCCAGCGACCGCCAGAGCGCCCTGTCCCCGCTTTCGCACGGCCTCCCTGAAAAAGACCAGCGGAGCGCCAGGCTGCCAGGCGCGCAGCATCAAAGCTGCAGGCGCCGGGAGAAGAAAAGGGCCAGTGTGCGTTCGCGAAACTCAAAAGCCCTGTTCCAGGCACAGCGACTCACGCGGGAGGGGGAGAGGGCGCTGAAACTGCGCTTTAACAGTGTGGGCAGTCAGGCTGTGGGTGCTCCGCAAGGACAAAAGGGCCTCAGTGCTGGAGAGGAGACAGCCCGGGGGCCTGGTGGGAGCATAAAGGGAAGCTGTGTCCCTGCAGCACTCAAGTTCACCTTTGTCTTCTGAGTCCAAGTCAAAGGAAGGTTACAGAAGGAGCCTGCGGGCTCTCCTCCTTAATCATGGGTCTGGTCGATAGGAATGGCCAAGTTCTTTCCCCAAGATGCTGGGAATTCAGATGAAAATAGAATTGTGCTTGCCTGCTTGCTGGGACAGCCGTCAGTGTTTATACCAATAGCTGCGTCCTCTGGCCAGGGCAAACGAGGAGGGGGGTAAGCCAGTAAAATTACTGGAAGGGGCAGCCAGGAAAAGACCCAGGCAAACATGTTACATGGCAATAAGAATTTGCCTTTGTTGTGGGGAAAGAGGTGCAGGTGGGACAGGAATGGCGGGGCGGGGGGCGGTTCTTTCCACCAGACCCTAACCAGACCCTAACCAGTTACCAGTACAGATGCTGCTACTGCCTCTTCTGAAAAGAGAGAGACCAGGCTATATTCTGGCCTGATAGCTGCAGCCCACTGATCAGCAGGAAAGGTCAACAGTGGAAGGTTACAGGCTACGATTCTTACACCTGACCTTTCCTGAGTCTTCTGGAGTTGGTACAAGATCTGCTATCTTGGGCCAGGTCTCTTTTGGCACTTAAAGAGAGAAAATGCTCTTGGCTGAATTACCCAAATAATTCTAGTGGCTTGAAGCAGGTGAGGAATAGCTGTAATGCAGAGCAATTCACAAGGCTTCCCCCTACTTTCCCCATAGACACATCCACACACCCAAGTTGTACATAAATTTTGTATTCCTTTTTGCTATAGAGAAGTGAGATAGTTAGAAACAAACAAATAACACACAAACTTTGAATCCCAGATTTGAGTTTCATTCCTACCATTTCCAATTACTATCTATAACTTTGGACTATTAACTTAACCTCAATTGCCACATCTGTAAAATGGGCATATGATGTCTGCCTTACAGAGTTACTGTTAGTTTTAAAAGAGAGCATATAGCATGTATCTATGTGTGTGTATGTATCCAGCATGGAGGTAAGCTTTCAAATAAAGATTTTTGTTTGTTTGTTGTTTGAAACTTAATTATTCCTAATATTCCAAATGGATTTGAGGCTGCTTATACAAATAGAGTACTATATAATAAATAATAAATACTTTCAAGTTTTGTTTTGTATGCTTCTGAGTTTTTATCCTTACGACAAGAATGGATTCCTCCATTAATTAGTGAAATAAATATATTGAAAAACCAAGTGAAGATAACAGACAAGAAAGAAATTCAGGTGACAACAGTGACAGTATATAAAGTGTTTGACAGAGGGCAAGCAAACTTGCTAGAAGTAGGCTGTCAATTTAATTTTGAGCTCCCAAGCAACCAAGACAAAGAGAAAAACATGATCATTTTTATAATTCATGGTGTTCGCTAATGAAAACAAACCCGTTTCTCAGGATAATAAGCTATTTCTTTAGAAAGTTTTCGTGAAAATAAACACTGCACTTTTGTGAACATCAGTGATGCTCTTTCTTTAAGAGCAAGGTGAGTTTCATAGGGCTGCTTTTCATATCGCTCCTCAATCACAGCCTAATATCAAAGTGCAACTCAATAAGGACACTCCTCCAAAGAGCTCACTTAAACAACACCTTCACCACCGCCAACAAATGAAATAGCACCGCTCATTTGATTAGCATTTGATTAGCTCATTTGATTGGCACATCCCTTTCCAACAATCCTGTGACTTGATCAAGGCCCACTGTTAGAAGGTGGCAAAGATAAGATTTAAACCAGACGTTTCTACACCTGTACACTTGGCTCCACCAACATTGAGTAACTCATGGGCAATTGTAAGAGAGTGAGAAAAAAAGAGACCTATTGTCTTATAATAATATCTAATGGGCCAAAGCTAACTTGAAGGTGAAGGGTTTGAGCTGAGAAGGTGAAAAAGAAGACATAGAAAAGTTTAAACAGTAATTGAGAGAATGCTAGAGAGAATCTCTTGGGTAAATCACCTAAACTTGATGCCTTAAGGTAGAGGTGGAGGATAAAGATTTAGGTCATGGGAGCTGTAATAATCTACTAGGGCTGCCAAAACAAAATATGGCAGACAGGGTGGCTTAAACGAGAATTTTACTTTCTTATAATTCTTGAGACTAGAAGTCCAAGATCAAAGTGCTGGCAGGGTTGGTTTCTGGCCAGGTTTACAGTGGCTGCCTTTTCACCGTGTCCTCACATGACCTTTCTTTTGTGCATGCGTGAAGACAGAGAGCATGCTGGTATCTCTTCCTCTTCTTATAAGGACACCAATCCTATCTAATTAGGGCTCTGCCCTATATCCTCATTAAACCTTTACTACTTCCTTAAAGGCCCCGTCTCCAAATACAGTCACATGGGCGGTTAGGGTGTCAATACATGAATTTGGGGGAAACACAATTCAGTCCTTTACAGAGCCAAAGGTGAAATGGGAGGAGTGTCCCTAGAACACAGTAAAGGAGAAATCTGCCAATGAGAAACTTATTCCTTCAGGCCTAGTGGGCTGTGGGACACAGGGTAGTTCTACCTGGTAAAGAATAGAGAGCTAAGAGGCCCTCTGGTAAGGGCAGAAAAGGGATTAACATGTGGCATCGAAGCATGTTAGTGCAAGAACCTTACACACCAAACTTCTGGATCAGCATATATGAACTGTGACCTTGGGCAAGTCACTTAAATGCTCACAACCTCAGTTTCTTTTTCTAAAATGGGGCTAACAATACCTACTCAGTCTACCTCAAAAGATAGAAAATTAAGGTAGAATGAGGAGTAGCAATGGGGAAAGGCAATTCCCAACCTCCCCCCACAGCCACATGCCCCAGTGGCACAAAAGCATTGTAATCTACTATGAGATAAAATGAAATAATGAATGTAAAATGTTGGGTAAGCTAGAAGGTGCTATATAAACCATGTAAAGGATAACATCAACTGTGATGATGACAGCAGCAAAACTACCCTCTCTGGCATTTTGTCAATTCAGCACCTATCCTGGCCTCCTCAGGATGAGAGGGGCTGCTCACAGCCAGTGCACACCACAGTGGGGGCAACGGGAGGCCCAGAGGGGACCACCCTGTAAGTGCCAGGCTGAAAAGGGACTGTCCTCCCTCTTCACTTAATAACATGCGCAATTACCTCCTCCTCTGCTCACCTCTCCTCTTCCTTCCAATCTCTCCTCAAAACGTAGATGTTGGGAAGGCAAGACTAGGCAGGGATGGAGTCCCAAATCCTCCTGAACTGGGTCTGTCTCAGGTCTAGCATGGCCCCCTTTTTTCACTATCGTGACTGTGTAGGTGTGCACTGAGGCTTGACATTCTGTCCCCCCCACAGGAGGGGACAAATGTCTGGAGCTGCTATTTGGTCCTGCTCTTGCCCAGGCCCAGCCCAGTGGCTCCCACACAGCAAGACTCTGCACTGGCTGAAGCACAAGGAGTGAATGTTCCCCAGGAAGTGCTCTGGTCCCTGACACCCTGGCCTTAGTGACTCTCTTCTCTGGGGAGATGATAAGAGGAGGATGAGAAGGAAGTTTCCACTTGTGCCTCTGCTTTGGGAGAAGTTCTCTAAAACACGGTTTTCTTCTGTGAAAAGGGAGTAATACCATTCGCACCGGGAGACTGTGAGCTTTGAGACACAGATGAAACACGAACGACAGGGCCTGGTGCATGGTGATCCCAAGGGAGGGCACTACAATCATGGTTCTTATGTCACTGTGATGCTTACCCTCTCCGTGTGCTGCCTTGGCACCTGGTACATGTTCCTGTCATGGCATGTATTCATACATAGAATTAGAAATTCTAATTATTAAAAGTACTCCTTTTTGAATGTCTATCATGTGCCAGGCACTGCTTTAAGTGCTGTGCATTATATCACTTAATCCTCACAACTCTATATTATTTATTACTCCTGTTTTATAGACGAGGAAGCTCTGGGCAAGTTAAGGAGCTCATCTAAGATGGGATTTGAACCCCAGAATATCTGACTGAATTCAAGGTCTATGTTCTTATTCTCTACACTAATTGCTTTCTGCCCATTCTACTGTACTATAATTTGTTTGCTTTGATCTCCTTCTCTTATTTTAAATTATAAGCATTTTAAGGGCCAAAACCTTGTTTTACTCATCTCCTTTCTCTTGTACCTAGCACCGTGTCTGACACATCATGGACATGCAGGAAACAGCTACCATTTATTGAACACGTGTATTATGTGCTAAACATGTTACAGGCACTGTCTCACTTATGAATTAGGAGTTATGTCCACATGTCAGATAAGAAAACTGAAGCTCAGAAATGTTATGTAACATGCACATGACCCGTGCCTGACTCCCGGTGCATATACTTAACTGAGAGACATACTGCCCTCCCCTAATCATGTGAGCCCTACTGATCCTTATGGAAGGCAGCTCCACATGCAGAAGTAGAAAACACATGTCTGAGTCAATAAAAGCTCTCTCTCACTTATACACATGTTTATACACATGCATCCATACATATACATGTGTATTTTTATACAACATATACATTTGACCCTTGAACAACACAAGTGTTAGGGTTGACCACCCACTGAGCAGTCAAAAATCCACATATAACTTTTGACTCGCCCAGAACTTAACTACTAATAGCCTAATGTTGACCGATATACAGTCACATACAGTTGAGCCTTACCGATAATAGTCGATTAACACTTATTTTGTATGTTATAGGTTATTATATATTGTATTCTTACAATAAATCTAGAGAAAATCATAAGGAAGAGGAAATGCGTTTATAGTACTGTACTGTTTTATGAATACCATAAGTTTACATCGTTTTTTACAATTAAAAAAAACCTGCATAGAAGTGGACCTGCACAGTTCAAACCCGTGGTGTTCAAGGCTCAACTGTATGTTACTGGTTTGTGCATAGACTATCTCTGGAGGTCTGCATCTCCATGCAATTGCTTTTGGGGGGAAGCTGATAAGCAGGGAGGAGACTTACTTTTCACTGCACACCTTTTTGTACTTTTTGGATTTTAAACAAACTATAGGTATTGTCTGTTTAAAACAGACTTTTTAAAAAGACAGCTACATTTTTGGTGGAAAAGATAAGGATCCAGGAGACCCAAGTTCTAATCTCATCTCTGCCACTGGGTCAATCTGAGAATAACCAAAATTATTTTCACTTTCTTCATCCATAAGATGAGTATAGGAATAGCTGTCCTACCTCCCTCATAGGGTTAAACGAGATCATCTGTGCAAAAGCATTTTGCAAGGTGAGAACAATTCTGCACATTCAATAAATTATTATAACATAGTTGCATATCCAGAGCACATCCACCCACTCTGGAAGTATGAAGACCTCGTAAAAAGCAGCATGGCCTTGAGGGAGGTAACTGGCATTTCCAGGTCAGAAAAGAAGTTGGACTACACAGCAGACATCCGTGGCTAGAGCACCAGAATGAAATTTTTCAGCAAAGCATTTGTATTTCCCCTTCTGACACCATCATACTCCCACAGGGAGTTGTCTCGCTGCAGGGCAGGTGCAGTGTCTGTGGTGTCATGGGGTAGCAAAGGCTGGCAACTCCGCCTCAGGGGTTCTATGATCCCAAATCAGCAAGCACAGCTATTTTGGCTAGAAACAAAGCTTTTCTTAGAGAATCTATTTTCAAAAGTAGAATTGGGGTTGGGGGAGAACCCCAGGGGATTTTCAAATTTCTGACGCACAGGATGGAGAAGCAAGAACTTGGGGATTGGTAAATCTAGGTTTCCCTACCACGTCTTCAAAAGTCTGAGTGACCTTGAACAGGTCTCTTCACTTCCCTGAGCCTCAGTTTCTTCATCTATAAATGAGCAGATTGAACTGAATCATCTTTTCGGTCCTCTCCATATCAAAGATCCTACATCTTTGGATGTAGGAGAGACAAACTCTGCCTAGGATTCGGTTCACGTTGCTGCCAGCCTTAGGCCTCTGTTCTATAGACTCTGGGGAGTCTGCTGTGTCTCCTCATCCCTGCCATCAGCACCTGGGGGCCACAGATAGGAGTGTCTATCCTGAGATGTAAACACACCCAGAGGGGAAAGTGCCACTGGCTTGACATGGCAGGAGGGATCCTTAATTCTCACATCCTACTAGGGTGGGAGTTTGGGTAAGAAACAGACCTTATACATACATCCATGTGTGTACATGCATGTGTGTGTGTGTACATGTGTTCACTTGTACGTGTTAGGAGGAAGGGCCAGGAAATTGTGACTGGGTTCCTAATATCCTGAGTTATACTCACTTTCTCCTAGAAACAAGGGGAAATCACAACCCCAGTTTCAACCCCTGCAGATGAGACACTACGTTTGCACAAGCACTGCTTCCTGTAGTTGTGGGGGTGTTTGTTACCATTTCAACTCCCATATGAGTTATATTTAAGGGCTTCTGGGGTTTAGTCTGGAAGTGTCATCAGCACTTCAAAATGGTTTCTTTGGGGAAATGTTCTGAGTTCCAAATAAAGGGTTTACACTCTCAGCACACAACTATGCGTGAGTCGGAACTTCCTGTACTTCCCCCAACTCCATGAAGGTACCTAGCTCAACCAGGGGCACACAATTAGCAATAATCAAGTAATTCAGTTAAAATGTAATAAACGGTCCTCATTTTGTGACTTAATAAGTCTCCCTATGTTTTCGAACAGTGGGGCGACCACTCTTTCCCAGATTACCCAGGACTGTCTTGGTTTTAAAGTCAAGCCCCACATCTGAGGACCCCCTGACACCTGGGCAAACCAGCATGTGATGACTTGAAGAAGAGCGTGGATCCTCTGCAGGACAGAGGGGCTTTGTGCTCCTTTCTCCTCTCCAGAAGCATAGAGGCTGCTCAGGTATTTCCAAGCCCGTCCATGAGTCTTCAAGAAGTGCTTGGAATAACAGGCAGACGCTCTAACGGGTCTGCCTCAGGGATGTTGCCCCCCAGGGCAGGTGGCAGCTGGATTCCACTTCACGGCATCATTTACGACGCAGTCCTCACTGCTCTTGCTTGACTCAACTGTGTGGAGTGGGCCAGACCAGCTCATTCCTCAGGCCTTCTGCTAGTAGACTCATGCTTTTCTTGGAGCATTCACTCACAGCCCTTGCCAGAGGTGTCTCCCTGCCCTTTTGCTCCTCACACGCCTCCACATGTGATGGGAGAAAATAAATGGGAGACGTGGGAGGAGGCACTGGCATGTGATCAGAAGCTCCGGGTGAACTCTCCTCATCCTCTTCCCCAGGAAGTGGGGGAGAGGGGAGGCTTGTTCTATCCAGAAGATCCGAATGTGTCTGGCTAAGTCCACTCTGGAACATCAGAGAATGTCTAAACATGTGCCAGAAGCAGAGGTCAAGGGCATTTGATTGCACCATGTGAGCACATGCCCACCTACTTGGGTTCCAGAACCCATACGAGACTAATCCAGCATCTTGGTGTTGTTAGTGCAGTTTTTTACCCTCTGCACTGTTGATATTTTGGGCCAGATAATTCTTTGTAGTGGGGAGGGAGCAGGGACTATCTTTTGCATCATAAGATGCTTAGAAGCTTCTATGGTCTCAAGAGATGCTAGTAGTATCCTCTCCAGTTGTGATCAGCAGAAATATTTTCAGACATTGTCAAATGTTTCCTGGGGAGAAAATCACCTGGCTGAGAACCTCTGAATTAGAGCTGTCCAGGTGTCCCTTGTAAATCCCATCCTCCTAGACCTTCATAGTATAAGCAACATATTTTGATGCACATTACATGACAACTAGTTCCTCAGGGTGTTTGTAGTTTTTGCACAGAGAAAGAACTTTGTGACCAAGTAAATTTGGAGAACTCTGTGCTTCATGCTCAACACATTAGGAAAATGCTGCCTGATGTACAATAAATCTTTCCTCTCATGGAGAGACAAAATGCATTAGGATAGTGAAGGCTCTGAAACGACTGGTGGTTAAGGAAACCTGTTCAATACTGTTTGACCAAGACTTTGCTGTTTCATGGTGTTTGAGATTCTTATCTTAAAATCTAGGCATTCCAAATCAACTGATCCAATCTTTCTTAGTCCCAAATCCAAAACTCCCAAGGAAAAGTCCCATTGGCTCAGATTGGATGAACTGTTTCAGGATTCCAGACCAATCAATGGTTTGTCAACTCTCTGCTTCTGTCACAATTAAGAGATTATAACCCTGTTGGGGATGAGGATGGGGTGGGAGTGGAGCCATTCTCTCAAAGAGGGGACATACAAAACAGACAAAACACAATAGATGCCTGGCCACGGTTCTTTAATAGAGATTTCCTTAAAAGAAGTTCTTCTCTTTTTTGCCTTTGTGCTTTTTCTAAGAGCCTGAGCAGCTTCATCATCTTGATTCTTGCTCAGGTTTTATGGAAACTGGTGGCAGCATACATAAATTGCTGCAAAATTTCTCTTAAATTCCGGAATTAAAAGAATTTATTCAACATTTCCAGAGCCACGAGAACTTGCAAGGGTGAGCTGGCTATGGACACAGGTCCAGAGCTTTCGCTGTGATGATATTCCAGGTAGTTATCCCTTTAGAGGTTTGCTATCATGAAGAGCCAGGTGAGGAAGAATCTTTGAAGAGTTAAAGCAGTCCTGAGCAGACCCAGGACACCATGATCAGGCTTATTCAATTTCTATTCTGAGGAGGGATGCCATCATTTTAATACTGTGTTCTGGTTGCTAAGGAAACGAGATAAGTGGGTTGCCAACACAATCTTCAATGTTTCTATGAAGATTAAAGCACCTTGTTCCAGCTAGAGAGCAGATGGGAAAGTCATAGGTGCGAGCCGCATTTCTCATTACCGAGGAAGGGAGGTGGGGTATTCGGCCAGGTGAAGGATGAAATGAGACAGTTTCTGGTTCATGGGAAGAAGATAAAATTTGTACCTACTCGCTATTTACCATGTAAGAACTATCTGCTAAATCAATTAAGATAGGGGTTTAAGCCTGACTTCTAGTTCCATTTCTATCACTAATTATCTTTGTCAATGTATTGAAGTCAGATTTAGTGCAATGTTTGGGAAGTCAGTTAAGGAACAGAAAATGGTTACATTTTAGCCTGTTCTTTTGGTCATTCTTATTAAACATCTCAAGCCTACAAAAAATATAAAGATTACCACTCATACAACTTAAAAATAAAACATTATAGACACACTGGAATTTGCTCATGCATTCTTGTCCCCTTCCTGTTTAATCTCATAGAGATGTCTGAGAGCATACTTGTCACCTCCCTCTACACAGGAATCATTAGTTACTAAACTTACCACATGTTTTAAGTTATAAGCAACACAGGACCATTAAGAACAAAGAACTCTGGGAGCCTCCTATTCTTGGGTGAGGCTTTTCTATTTGAGATTCGGGTCAGTTTTTTCCTCCAACCCCAAACTCTGAACAAATGTAGGAAAGTAGGAGTAGTCAGGGAGTCAGCGAGTATGAGTGTTAATGCTGCACAGAGCACGGCTACATTGCAAATGCCAGTTTTCTTACTTCATTCAGTCTTCTTTTATTCATTCATTCAATAAAGATTTATCAAGTGCCTATTTTGTGCTAGGTATTATGCTAGGCACTGAGGATAAAGCAGTAACAAAAGTCCAAAGTTCCTGCCTTCACAGAATTTAGTAGAAAGGGAGAGACAAGACAAGCTCTATAGGAGGTTAGAGCTTGATACATGTAAACTGTGGGGTTGGGGAGAACAGGTTTGGGGATAAGTGCAAATGGTAAGGTTTGGGGAAAAAGTGAGGAAGAGGTGTTACAATTCTGGATAGGGTACTCTGACTCTCCCAGAGCCTCACTGTGAAGGTGCATTTGAGCCAAAATCCAAAGGAGGTACAGGATTAGGTGACTGGACTTTCTAGGAAACAGACAATGCAAAGGCTTTGTAGCGGCTGCATGCTTAGCAGGTTTGAGACCTAGCAAGGAGGCCAGTAGTGATGAAGGGAGAGGTATGGTAGCAGGTGAAATCAGAGGAGTAAATCAGAGTGAGTATCCATGTATGTGGACCACTGTAGATTTGGAAGAAGGCTTCTTTTCTGGATAGGATGGGAACCATTGGAGGGTTCAGAACAGAGGAGGTGATCTGTCTTATATTTTTAACAGGATCATTATGGTTGCTGTGTTGAGAACAAACACACACTGTGACAGCCGTGTGACCAGGGAGACGATTGAAGTAATCCAAGTAAGAGACAATGAAGACAGGAAGTAGTTAAAAGTCATTGGATTCTAGATATATTTTGCTATGAAACTAACAATTTCCTGACAGACTGGATATATGAGAAGGGGTCAAGGACGATCTCAAGGCTTTGGGCCAGTTGGTTATGAACACCCTATGCAGGTGTAATGGTGATGGTGGCGGTTGGAGCTGCTGGAATTCTTCCACACCCACAGCCATGTCGGGAGGAAATACCCTGATCTGGCTTGTATTCCATCTGCAGACATCCCCACTGAGGTCCTGGGGCCATTCTATGTGCCCCCAGCCACCCACTCTGCCACAATGCTTGCTTGGCACATGACGCCATGACAAGTTCTCAATGCATTTATGATGAATCACTCTCTTCATTAAAGCATATGACAATTTGTGTTTGAAGGAAACTTAAAGATCATCTGTGGAAGACTGTTGGTTGTCAAAAACAGACGAGCTCTCCATAATCAAGAAAAAAATAGTATTTGATCAAAGGCCTAGGGACAGGCTAAAAATGCAAAGCTGTCAGGATAGAAGGCAGCTCCTTGCTCTGTTGTTCTCACGGCCTCTCTACTGTTTTAGTACTCCTACTCCATATGCTTTCTGTGGCCTCCACTTCAAATTTTTGAGGGATCTAGGGTGACTGGCTTAATTACCATGGCCCATTCTCGGTACTAAGCCATTTTGAGGGTGCTGGCAGTCTTTGGCTATGGTAGCCTTAGCAAAGTGCCCCGCTCTAGTCCAGCTCAACCTTACTTAACCAAAGAATGGCCTCAGTTTTCCAAAGGAGGATCCAAGTTTCAGGGTCCTATAGCTGACTCAACCAGTACATCCCTCATTGATAGAGAAACCAAAAACCAGAGAATCAAGGGACTTGCCTGATGTTAGAGTACATAGAAGATGGAGAAACAAGAGCCCAAGCCTGCCAAGTCCCTGTACTATCAAAGCCTCAGGGCTTATCTCTGATGGTACTCCTCCTAGGCATCCACATGCCTTCTACCATTGGGCAGATCTTAATGCATATTTTTAGTATATAAATCCATGACAGATGTATCATCCTGAAAAGGAAGAACTAGGGGGAAAACCACGAGAGAATGAAGTGCCGTTGGTTATTATCTCAATTTTAGAGGATGACAAACTTTCTGTAAAGGGCGTATTTAGGAAATACTTTAGGCTTTGTGGGCCCCATGGTCTCTGTCACTACTCTGCCACTGTAGCAGGAAAAGCAGCCACAGACAATATGTAAATGAATGGGTATGGCTATATTCCAATAAAACTTTATTTACAAAAATAGGCTGCTGGCCTATTTGGCCCACAGGTTGTAGTTTGCTGATCCCCTTATCCAAAAGATTATGAAACAGTTTAACTAGTATGTCTTAAGTATTAGGGAAAGAGTAAAAATTAAATAGGTATATCCTTTTTCTCGGCTATCACTGAATATCTGTAAAGTAGTAATATAGATCTTTCTTACCTTCCTAATTATAAATGTTGTAACACTTGTCAGAAACACCATTTGCCTTACATTGCTTTTAGGAAGGGGAAAGCAAGGAAAAAGAACAATGTTTGGGATAATGACCTCTAACATTTCTCCTATGATTGAGAAACAAATAATTTTCAAAACTTCTTATTTCTCCTTAACCAGAACTAACAAACTTAACTTTCATTATCTTATTCTCAGTCTGGGGATTTGGAAAGCAATGAAAGTGCTCTAACTCAGGTAAACAAAGAGAAAACTGAAAAGCAAAGATTACCTGGGGAATCTGTGCACGCCTCGATAGGTACTACTTCTACTAACGTCACTCTTCTCTTAGTAGACGCAACCAATACTGTCTGAAATCAGAGTCCCACCATGAGAAGGCTGGGGTTATTACCTGTTCCCTCTAGATAATCAAGGCCTTGGCTAAGCCTGTGTTTCTGAGATGAAGCAACTCATTCCTTCCACAGAAAACTGTACCACTCCAGGACCCAAACCATAGCTCACCAACTCACAGCTGGATTTTCTGTTTGGTTCCTCAGCGATTGGAGAAGGAACACCATGCTCATTTGGGAGCTCCAAATTTCATGCAGCTCAGTATCTTATTTGCTCTAATCCTCTGCATCTAGACTGAAACCTTGGATACAGGTAGCCAGGTTATAGGCATGAAGTTTGCCTAACTCATTTCTATAGTTGTCTCAGTACTTGTGATAGGGAGTACAAGTAAAAGGATAAGTGTGGGATGGAGAGAAATATAGGGATTGAGACTGGGTCCAGAATTGAAGCATCTCACATTTCTCCAAATCCTGTACTGTGGGAGCTCCAGTAGAGCATGCTTTTGGTCTTGTGATCCACAAGGCTGCCACTAATACCTATTCTATAATAAGCCAGATATCTTACTTCATACATGTTAAAAGAATCCCAAGAACACTGGAAGAACCCACGTCATGCTGAAACATTAACTGAATAGCTAAGATAATTTAGAAGTATCAAATGACTGACCTACTTAACACATGATCTAAGTGTCTGTTGATGGTGTGCTCTAAAATGAAATACCTACAGGTATGGTTCATGCGTTCTGCGCTTAGACTCAGAGCTAAACATTTATAGCAAAGCCCATGGTTCCGGGTATTTCTTCCCACTCTCCTCACTTTAAAAAATTATTAATATTACATGTTAGCTTTTGACTGTTCTCAGGTGCCATG
Source organism: Pteropus medius (assembly GCF_902729225.1). NCBI lineage: Eukaryota > Metazoa > Chordata > Mammalia > Chiroptera > Pteropodidae > Pteropus > Pteropus medius. The sequence continues at coordinate 22,293,401 of NW_024349801.1, read as the reverse complement.
CACACCCTCTTCTGGTCGGTTAGAAGAAAAACTGATCACTGTTAGAAAAGGAACTTCATCAGAAGCGGTATAAAAGGTAAAAAAAAAAAAAATTCTGATACAACTAAAAGGCATCCCACCTTTTTTTGCAGTCATCAAGTTCATTACTGTTCATTATGAAAATTAGTGATCCTCCTATTTTTTAACAGATGTGTCTATCCTTTTCAGATTCCATGTAACATACTGACTAGGTCGGGGACTAGTCTAGGGAGAGTGATCAGGTGAGGCTCAATAAATGTGGTCTCTGAGGCAAGCAGCTCAGTCCTGGCACATTTCACATTCCACAAGACATCGGAGGCAGCAGAGGGAAGCTCTGTTTGGTTTGAATGCATCGAGCATTTTGTGCTGAGACACAACAAAGCACAGTGAGTAAAAGCGTGGACCTTGCCATGGAACTGAGTTTGAATCCCAGTTTTATCATTTACCGGCTGTGTGATCTTGGGCAAGTTATTTAACATCTCCATGACTACTATTTCATCATCTAAAAAGTGAAAAATAGTATTTCCTCAAAGGGCTGTTGTGAAGATTAAAAGAGACAATACTGGGAAGAGGCTTAGAAAAATACTTGGCACAGAATAACTAGCACAAAAAGGAAGCCATAGGCACTTTCTCCCAACACTAGGATGGTCTCTGGCTAGATGCCTATGCCCATGCCACAGATCACACCAACCAATCCAAATGGAGACTTTTACTACTAATTCCTTCCTGCAGAATTTACAACCTTCTTTGGCAAACCATGAGAATACTAAGCACTACTACTAGCTGTACTTTTTTTCTCTATCCTACATGATGGGCAAGTCATAAATTCCATAAGTTCCTATTCTGAAATGACAGACTACATTTCAATAATCATTTTATTAGTTACAGAAGAATATTCACTAGTATTTACATAGTGCAAAAAAGCTGTGATTATTACTCCTAATATGTGATATAACAATTATCCTTCATACAGCAAATGAACAAGATGAAAATCCCTTCTTGTTATAATTGGTACTAATTTTTGCTAGTTTTTTATTAAAGCATCACAATTAAGACATTAAATTATAAATTTACGTGGTATATTTAGAAATTAAATTATAAAATAATACAAATACTTTTAAGGTGTGATGTGCCAACGAAGTTTAAATTTTTATAATTAATTAGGATTCAGATTTTATATCAGGCAAACAGTTTGGTTGATTCTGTGATGTGTGTGAAGGCTAGAAGGGGCAAGGGAGAAGGAAGATGTCTGCAAATAAATTATTTCACAGAAAGTTTTTCAAATCAAAAAAAGATAAAGTTTTTAAATGGATAAGTTAATGTTCTAACGTGTTGGCACAACATACAGAAAATACTTAAGTGACAGGTTTTTTTTTTTAAAGCAAACAGCAGCTTTACAAACAGTAATACTTCTTTATACATATATTAAAGTAACAAATGTGTTAAGATTTAACAGTTTTATGTTAAAGAGTTAAAAAATGAATGTAGAGTTCACTACTCATTTGCACATTACAATTACCACCCCACCCACCTCCCTCAGCTTATTAAGAAATCAGACAAGTACATTATTTGGATATTAATTTCTCAATATTGAAACTATATGAATTCCTTTTGACTAATTCTTTTCCAAATACTGGAAGCATATAAAATACCATCTCTGCAAAAATGACCACCAGTCAAAGCCTTTATAAACTTTTCAATGTATAACACAGATTATTTTCCCATGTTTAGTCAAAAGAAATATATTACATCATTTACAGACATATTTAAACCAAAAATTAATAGGAACATTTGTCTTTTGAGAAGTAATCTTCACAGCAAACAAATCTACTAAAGCAGATATCTAGTTTGGGGAGTGCAATTTATACTGTAATTCATATATTTATATATTGAAATAGAAATCTAATATTAATTATTGCCAGTAAAACAATCTCTACACACTAAGAAAAAAAATCACTATGGTTTTTATTTCTTATGATGATGAACCCTTACTCTTACCATTAGCTCTCCCTCTAGATCCCCAAAGAGTCACTCGCCCCAGATCCAAAAAAACCACTTCCTTAATTTTCAAACCTTCTCATGTATATAATATACAGAAACTCCAGAATTTATCTAAAGGAAACAAATTATAAAGACATTATTAACATTTATTTAAGCATACTTTCAACACAGTAGCATTTCCTTTAATAAATTTTGGGTCGTCCTCTAGAGGTGACCTGTCTTATAAAGAACTGTGGTCCCTTCCATTTGCTGGCAGAAGATACTGCACATGCAAAATCATTTATAGAACACATAATTGAACACTTCTAAAGTCTCTAGCAAAATGAAAAAATATTGGTGTTCTGAAGATTTCCTCAACTTCTCTTTTCATATAAATGTCAAAAATCTAAAATGACAATCTTCGTTCAGAAGAGATATAAAATTCAAGAAACCTTTGAAAAGCCATAACTTCAATCAAGATCAAGAGTCTCTGAACCACTGACACTGAGCAAAGGAAATTTTCACCATTAAAAAGTATGAAAAGTTTTTAAATTCATTTTTAAGATTGTCAGTAGTTCAAAAACTCTATCATTTCTTTAAGCCAGATAACATCTCCAAATGTGTAGACAGTAAGATCTGCCACATATAAATAAATTCATGATTACTATTTCAGAGGCTTCATTCCTTACATGCTGTGTTCCTTTAAGTACTGGATACTTTGTGCTTAAGAAATCTATACCGGAGAACAGTTTAGACGGACAGTTACGTCCCCTTTTAGCACACTAATAAACCTGACTAACTTTTTCTACACAGCAATGTTCCTAAACTTTCATAATTGACAAATACTAAATCATCAACCAAGAATCTGATATCTCTAGTAATTAAATGCCAGCATTATAAAACATCTAAACAAGCACAGCAGTCCCAAAGAGTTCCCTAAAGAACCTGCCCAATTCTTCCCTTCTCCCTCTGTGAGGCAAGGCCTGCTCCATAAAACCAGGACAGGAAAACCACCCACCCTCCCCGGTCCTTTGCCTGCTTA